>NW_028135920.1:0-380147 GCF_964662115.1 Mustela nivalis
GATAAAAAGAAGAGAATTTCTCTCAAAACACCATCACCTTTTCCCTACCTCCTAAGAATTAACATCCCAGAGAGACAGCCCTACAGTGCAAAGGCTACCTTAAAAAAATCATGCATATGACTCTAAAGCTTTCTATTTTCATTTAACATATCCTACATATTCCTCTAGGTCAGTGTGTGTCCATAACTCATTCTTTGTAACAGCTTCATAATATTCCATACTATAGACTTCTCTTGATTTAGATCTTAATTTTTCCAATGGATTTCCTGATGGACTTCTAGCTATCAGTTTTTTTAATTCCACCTCAATGCTGCAATAAATATTCTAATGCACAGTTAGGGTCCCTGATCAAAGGAAGGAGACTGATGTAATGCGAAAGTCCCACAAAGTTTTATTCCTTGCCAAGCATCTAAAATCAAACCGACCAGTCCGGGCGACAACGACCAGGACAGGACCAGGACACTGACCCCGACAACGCCGCTCCCAACTCCGCTACCTGAGGACGACCCTACCTGACCACAAACCCCACCGCAACGCCGCTCCCCAGTGAGGCTGCTCCACGCGAGGCCGCTCACGGACCACACAGCTCCCCGTCAAGGCCGCTCACGGACCACGCCGCTCCCCGACCCCGGGACTCCGCTCCCCGACCCCGGGACTCCGCTTCCCCACCACAACCCTACCCGAGGAGGCCGCTCCCCCAACGAGGATGCACCCCGGACAAGGCCGCTCACGGACCACGCAGATCCCCGACCCCGGGACTCCGCTCCCCGACCCTGGGACTCTGCTTCCCCACCACAACCCTACCCGAGGAGGCCGCTCCCCCAACGAGGGTGCACCCCGGACAAGGCCGCTCCCCAACCACGCAGCCCCCAGCCAAGGCCGCTCACGGACCACGCTGATCGCCGACCCCGGGACTCCGCTCCCGGACCCTGGGACTCCTCTTCCCCACCACAACCCTACACCAGGAGGCTGCTCCCCGGACGAGGCCGCTCACGGACCACGCCGCTCCCTCGCAAGGCCGCTATCCGACCACGCTGCTCCCCGACCCGGGGACTCTGCTTCCCCACCACAACCCTACCGGAAGAGGTCGCTCCCCTGAAGATGAGGCCACTTCCCCACGAGACCGCTCCCCCGACAGCCAGGAGACCTCAAACGACCACCCGAAGGACGCTACCCCCACCTGACCTCCCACACTAACCTTTATAGACGTGGTTGAGCCCGGCCCACACCCAGGTGGCCAATGAGATTGCAACACACAGGGAAAACTGCACAGTCATGCTCGGTCAGCCATACCGGTGGCCAATTGAATTCCAGCTCACCATAGCAAATATATGTGCACCCCACTGATTGGATGTCTCCATCCGGCCTGGCCCGCCCCTATATCCGGGATTTGTAAGTAAGTTCCTCTGGGAGGGGCATGGTCAATCTAAGCTTACAACAACATGGCTCCCTCTGGCTAACCAGGCTTTTACACATGCTAACTTCTTGGTCAAATAATTTCTATGAGTAAAATGCATTTGTGCAAAGGTGCGAGAATCAGAACTCTTACTAGATTCTGCAGGATTATTTTCTGATGAGTTAGTAGCAATTTCACATTTCCATCAGCACTGTGTTGTTTTTTTCCACAGCCTCATCAACATTAGTGAAACTCCAAAAAATTGAAAATTGTTCAATCTTCTATTTGAAAAATGGCTTTTTTGTTGCTTTAATTTGCATTTCTCTGGGAATGAACTATACCTTTTTGTGTATGTTGGCTCTTTGTATACCCTTTTCTGTAAATGGCCCTTTTAATAGGCCATTTACACACTGAGATTGGTTGTGCATCAACCAATCTGTGCATCAACCACACTGAGATTATTCTAAGAAAAAGAAAAACCCAAAACAAAATAAATCAAAACCCAACAAAAATCAAGGCAAAAACTTCGTTTTCTTACTTGTCCTGTGTTCAAAATCAAGCCCTGTAGTAATATATTTAGATATTTAGACACCGATTATAAGAGGCAACTTAGACTTTCCCTGAGATATTAAAAGTATCCTATTAAAAAGGCCAAGGAGTTCCCCTTTAGACCAAAGTCATACTAAGCTACATTCTTGTCACTGACAACCTGAACTGTCCTCACATCAGCAAAACTGAAAACTCAGCTTCTAAGTTAAGAAGTTAGCTGGCACATGATGTGTCCTCTATCAACCCTCTGCCAAAATAAAAAGAAGGTACACAAAGAAAGGGAAAATCCAGTACTTAAGTACCTGTACCAGAGAATTAAAGGAAAAGGCCAAAAGATAAAGCTAGATGTTTCACTGACAGGTTTCTCTAAAAAACAAACCCCAGCCTAGGTCTACTCTACTCCTTTAACCGGAAAAGCAGAAGCCCATGCTGTACGATATGGCAGCCATGAACTCACAGGGCTTTTCAAACTAAAATTAAGTAATGTTAAAAATTTAAAAAAAAAATCAGTTTCTCAGTCACACCAGCTGCATTTCGAATGCTCAACAGCCATGCATGGCTAGTGGCTACTATATTGGACAGTGCAGATACAGAACATTCCCATCCATCATCGGCATGGGTTCCAATGGAGGATGCTGGCAGGAGTCCTGCCCATTTCCCATTGAGATGCAGTCACTATATTAACCAGAAAATCAAGCTGCCACCAACAATTGATGAAGAGAGATATCCATCAAATAATTATTTATAATAAAGAAGGATGGAAAACACCTTAAACATGCAAGGGAAAAGTTTAAGGATGATTCAGGTCTGTAAAGAAATATATTAAAAAGGATACTAGGGAGAGTGATTCTTAAAGAGATATGGGAACAAGGGAAGTCGTCCTTTTTTTTTTTTTTTTTAACAGAAAATAGGTCATTGACCACATGGATTCCACAAAGTAAAATGTTTGTAGCCAAAGGAATAGGAGACATAAGCATATTGCTCATTTTTTAATGCATTCTGTGTACCAACCAATGAGCTACGTGCTTCATGTACATTATCTGGTTGAATCAAGAAAATATCAGATAAAAGAGCGAAGAGCTATGTGCTTCATGTACATTGTCTGGTTGAATCAAGAAAATATCAGATAAAAGAGATAATATCCATATTTCTATTTCATAGGTGAGAAAAATAAGACTTATCAAGAATACATAAAAGGGGTGCCTGAGAGGCTCAGTGGGTTGGGGCCTCTGCCTTCGGCTCGGGTCGTGGTCCCGGGTCCTGGGATAGAGCCACGCGTCGGGCTCTCTGCTCGGCGGGAAGCCTGCTTCCCCCCTCTCTCTTTGCCTGCCTCTCTGCCTACTTGTGATCTCTGTCTGTCAAATAAATAAATAAAATCTTAAAAAAAAAAAAAAAAAGAATACATAAAAGAAGAAGCCTGGATAGAAACCCATATTCATCTGACCTCAATCTCTAGCCTGTTTATCTCTGTAATTCAAAACATTACAGAGACTGCTTCTGAGTAGAAATATTATGACTTTTTTTTTCATATTTATTGTGTGTTTTCCAAATTCAATAAACAAGGGATTATTTCTGAAGAAATAATGGTTAAAAGGAGGCTGTTGTACGCAGTGGATCAGTGCTGAAAACGGGTTCATTATGAACACCAGGAGTTTCATATTCTGCTGAAACTTCTGTTCAAATCTAATTTCTCAAAGTATATTGCTAGACGCTAATGAAAACCCAAAGAGACACACGCATTTAGGAGATGGATAGCCAATGAATTTTCGTTGTTTTTAGAATGAACAACTTTTTTATATCTTAACAATTTTATGCGAGCTATGAAAAAGATAAAGAAATATTTATGACATTCACTCAATTCCACAGTAATACTAAGTTGTTTGTGTTCTCACTCTGGTTTGAAATGTGCATATTTCAGAGGCTGGGAGTCAAAGCTCAACCCTAAACAAGAACACCATAGAACACTGTCATTTACAGATACCACACCCACTCATCTAACTTACTACGGGCACTTGCCTGGGCAGCAGGATGTAACAGGCTTCACCAAGGCAGCTGTAGAATCAGACACACATATACCTCAGTGCTGCCCAGCAAACAGTGAGCAACACACTGGGATTGCCATGGATACCGGTTTTACCAAAGGTTTACCCTGTATCAGTAGCATTTAATCAAGAACAACAGAAGAGGTGATTGAGGAAACACACAGAAATAAATGAGGACCAATTCCTACCATCCAACTGTCTTACAGAAACTTTTCCTTACTAAAAATGGCCCGATTTACCCCTTGGTATATTTATCGAACTTCCATTTGAGAGAGATCTATGTAGTCATAGATAATTATCAAGAATAGGCCAGAATCCACAATGAGGGGGTTCATGAGTCAAAATCAGCCCATGGGCCAGTTATCTTTAGCCTACAAATGTTATTTTTCTGTTGTTATTGTCATTATTCTGTAACTAATTTCGTGCCACATTTTTAAACTGATGGATTTCACAATTAAAAAACAGATTTCTTGGGATGCCTGGGTGGCTCAGTCAGTTAAGTATCTGTCTTTGGCTCAAGTCATGACCCCAGAGTCCTGGGGTTGAGTCCTGTCCAAGGCTCCCTGCTCAGTTCTTCTCCCTCTTCCTGACATTCTCCCTGCTCCCATGCTCGTTCTCTCTCTCTCTCTCTCTCTCTGGCAAATAAATAAATAAATAAGTCTTTAAAAAATTTCTAACTTTTCTCAATAAAGCTGAAGACTTGGCTACTTTGGTCTAGAACTCTCTTATGGCAACCCTTGGCTGGAGCTGAATAGTAGCTAACCCAAGGCCCCCCCCAATGCCTCCCCTGGATTGTTTCATTCAGCAATGTCAACTACACCATCTTTGTAGGCACCTGGGCTTGCAGATATGGTCACAGGAGGCCTCTGAGAGACCATTAAAACACACCGTACCTGCCACATACCTATCCTCGTTTCACCTAAATAAATATAACCCCATTTCTCCTTAGACTGCCTGTTCACCTCAGGGAAGAGGAGAAGAGTGAGACCTGCCCAGAAGGGCACACAAAGAAAAGCCTGTTTCACCACCAGCCACAATCTCAAGGCTAACATGGCAACCAGGTACTACCTTTACGGCCTCACTTTCCCCGGCTCTGGCCAGCTCATACCAGCTCATTCAGGGCTCACCATACATGGAGGTGCCCATCTCTACCTTTACCATGGTCCCCTCACCTAGAACGTACCTCCTCCATGCATTTGTGGATTTGCGCCTTCCCTGGTAGACAACAGCTGCTGTGACATTCACCCCACACAATACCTGAAACATATTTACAATAAGAATGATCCATCAGGGCGCCTGGGTGGCTCAGTGGGTTAAAGCCTCTGCCTTCGGCTCGGGTCATGATCCCAGCGTCCTGGGATCGAGGCCCACATCAGGCTCTCTGCTCAGTGGGGAGCCTGCTTCCTCCTCTCTCTCTGCCTGCCTCTCTGCCTACTTGTGATCTCTGTTTGTCAAATAAATAAAATCTTTAAAAAAAAAAAGAACGATCCATCAGCAAATCCCAGTTCACCTTCAAATTACTTAGCTGGACGCTGGCAAAATTCATCCCTCAACTAATTCTACTTTTTTTGTTGTTGTATTTAGCCACTGTGTTGTCATCTGTGTATCTGGGCTTTACACACCAATCCTCAATCTTGAGAAGGAAGCCTATCTTTTGTGGCCATTTCCACGGAGCCCACCATTGTGCCAATACCCTGCAAGGGTACACTGAACATGGGTAAATGAGTGACAGGACAGATCACAGAGTACTTCCCCATCAGCCATTACCCCTTGTAATGGACACAGAGGTAACTAACCTCCTCACCATCACCCTCATCATTGCTATCGCCCTTGCCACCAGCACACCATCTCCATTTGCTAAGAGAGCAGAGACCCAGGGCACACAGCCTGAGGCAAGGCAGCCAGGGTCCGATGCATGCCTCTGTGTCTAATGTTGCTACAGTGCCGCCAAAAGGGTGGAAGGGACCAGCATCCCAAGGACCGTGATTACTCAGTGGGCTGCCGCCTACTTTTTCACACCCTCCCAATTTGAAAACAAAATGGAGACAACTGCTGGTTTAGATCACATCCAAGGGAGAGTTGCTATCCTATCAGCAACCTGCACTACACCTGGCAGAGAGCTAGTTGAATAACGAACGCTGACGTCTTACAGGACATATCTCATATCTTCTTCCTCTGGAGTTTTCTATAAGTTATGGATTAATAAACTTTACCTAAGAATGCAGCCTTACTAATCTTGCAAAATACTTAGAAAAAGAGAATATTTTATTATGCCCATGTACCATGAATTATGATAAGCAAAGTCCCATGTGTGCTGACAAGAAATAAAGTTGCTCTCTACAGCAAATTGTATTTGTGATCTGGTTGTTTCCTCTCCAGTCAGATTTGGAGTAACCAAAATAACAACCTGTGCGTATCTGGATCTGTGAAGACAATAGGGGTCACAAAGTTCACAGCTAACTGAGACCCAGTTTCCCAGGAGAGAAAGAGAAAATTAGTATGGTGGCATTTCTTCAAGCCCCTCCTCTTAAAGCCAGGAAAGCAAGCAAGCAAGTAAGCAGAGACACAGAGAGAAAAGGTCTGTCTTCAGTCAACTACTAAGTTCTCTTCATGATACTGTAGCCTTCCCTTTCAAAGGGAATAGCTGTGTGGCTTCATGTAATCTACTTTACTTGTCTGAAGGTGGAGCGGTGAGGAAGAAAGGATGGTCGATGGGCACCAGGCACAGTTCTAATTGTGTTGCCACTCCCCCTATAGGTCTGATTGTGGCTAAACAATTAAAACAAAAGCATGAGTAAGAATTCATTTTCCAGTGGAGGCTCCAAGCGTTCAGGGACTTGCCCACAGCCATGGACCTAATTACTTCATTACTCAAACCTTGGTCTGAGGGTCTGGAAAATGGGGATGGTGACACCCATCCTGTCTGTCTGATAAGATCAGAAGCTGAAAAGTTTTTGCATGAGTGTGAGTACATGTGTGTGGGTGTGCAAATGTGCGTGCCTATGTGAAATGCTACAAAAGGATAAGATGACCACAGCTGGAGGGCAGATTTACCTGTATGTTCACTCACCAGCTGGCTTCCTTCATTCTGAAACTTCAAGGCTGGAAGTCACCCAAGCTTCAGACCAAAGCAGCATGGACTGCAAAGGGAACTCAAGTAGTAGCAGCTCCTCTGAGAAGCCCTTGGTGACCCCACAACACATGGACCAGCTCTCCAACCTCAATGAAGTCTCCCCATCTATAGACTGAGCAGGCTGTTAGGCCAGGCTACAGAGGAACCCTGCTCTGGCATTCAGTGATCCCGGAACGGCTGTACTGCTTACCAGGAGCACTGGCCTAGAGCTGCCTATAATCAGGCCACATTTCCACTCTTCCTTCTCCTGTCATGTTGAAATACAGGTTCACAATCCAAATTTCCTGGGTCTGATGTGTTCGGAATGCAGATTTTAATATGCAGTTCAGAAAGGCAGCGTGTCGCATGTCACATGTCACATGTCACACACTTAGCTTTTAGGTATCTGGACTACCCCTAGCTAGGTCCCTCCCTCCGTAATCAAGTTCATCAATACCTCTCAAGCCATATGTATAACTATTCACACTCAGGGGGATCAACAGATATGATAAGTAGCCTCGTATCCATTCAGATCAGATCAGGTCTTGCCATTCAATGAATTAGGAAAAATATTGGGACTTTTCAGAGTCATCTAGATTTGGGAACTGCAGAATAGGGACTATCACTGTTCTACTCACCAGGGCACTTGGCATGGACGTAGCTCCCCCTGGCAAGATAGAGATTCAATGCCAGGGGTCCCTCTCACAGTTCAGCAAGGGAGGTTGGATGGGACAGCATGGGAGGGCAGCTTAGAGGAGGAGCAGGGCTTTACTTCCCATTCCCAAGTTCTGCAATATTAACAAACACTTTTATAAGAGACTAGTCTTCCTGGCATCAGAACTAGTCCTTTGCCTGTTTCTCTCTGATCCGATTCAGGCTCCTTCCCCTGCGCTGCAGCCTTCCTGCATGGCAGGAAGCTGAGCCCAAGTCCCATTCCCAGGCTCCCTGGCCAACTGACTTCCAGTTAGGGTCAATCAATGGGAATGGCAGGCAGGAGACAGGAAGAAAGGGAGGGGGTTAGAAACTAGGGTATCTATCTCCCTCTATCCCTCTCTTTCTGCTTCAAGGTGGCATCCTGGGCAGCGGCCCAGTCTCCTCGATGGATCCTACTCAGCCCTGTGTGGGACCTGCTCCCACCATGCAGCCCCAATTCCCAGGCTCTGGGAACAGTACCCCTTCCCTTTGTGCCTCTAACTCCAGAAGGAGCTTCCCACTGCTGTTCCATCCCACTCTCAGCTCTTCAGACACGTGTGCGATTCTATGAAAATTTTCCTTGTAGTTTCCTGTATTAAATTCCTTCTATTAGGCTACCTGGTATGTGTCTCTTGACACAGCGCTCACTGACACAGTGTCTACTGTTAACATTGTTACGTTCTGCTTGGATGTCCCAGTGGTGTGGCTGGGTTTTGAGGTGTGCTCACAGGACAGCACCCAGAGACACTCTCCCCTTGCCCCCAAAACACAATGGTTGGCAGAGTTTCCATCTTTAAATTGTAATTTTAAACCAACTGCAGACAACCCATGAAGGGAACAATCACCCAGCTAAAATACCTACATTACCAGGGAACTGGGCAAAGAACTGATAAGGTCCACCTCCTGACTATTCCCCCAAATAGAAATAACACATGAAAGAGGGAATAAAGCATATTTCAGCAACTGTGCAAGATCACACTACAAAACTTTAAGCTGGGAGCCCTTTTGTGGTTGTTGATTTCATGCAATTTCTTTGATTTGGTGAAAGGGGAAGGACAAAACAAAACAAACAAACAAAGGAAGCAAGGTAAAGGAGGGAAGGAGAGAGGACAGGGCAGGAAATGCACAGTTTGGGCATAAAAGGAGCCAAGGACTGGTCCCAAAAGGAAACACTGAAAATTACAAGAGAAAGCTCTTATTTTGTTTTCAAGGTTCAAAATAGTTCATGAAAGGGAGGACAATCTTCTCTCTACTGCAAAGTAACCTTGGTAGGCATTATAAATCAGAAGAAGCAAGAATTTAGTGTGAACTTCCTGGAAAAGCTAAGCCTCTGAGGCATGGAAGACAAGTCGACAGGGCCCTGGAGAAACTCTCAATCTTTAGAGGAATCGAGAGAAACAGACATGGAGCAGAACAGCATAGGGCATAATGAAGTATGGTGTTTAATAGAGTTTGAGGTTCCAGAAGCCTGAGAACGATACACATGCCTAGGAAAGGCAGGCACAGGGAGGCATCAAACTTGGCTGAGCCTATGCTGAATGACTCATGTATTTTTGTTTTTAAAAAAGGACAATGTCAATCCATTCTCCCAACCCCCTTCCTCTCAGCCACATTAACTTATGGCTACTGGAATCAAGACCTCTCTCTCCACTGAAACATTTGGAGCAGTCAAATGTACACAAAATGATATCTGACCTCACTCCTATGAACCCAGGGAGAGCAAAGAGAAAATATGGAGTGATATTAGGGTAACCAAGTGATCAGCTTCTCCTTCCTGTAATTTTGCCTTAAAATGACACCCTTTTTTACATCAACCTAAATTAGTATGACTTGCATTATCTTCACCCCAGAAAATACAATGAAACATGATGGCATAATGTGAGAAAGAGGAGAAAGGTACCCCAATAAGCAAGGAGAGAAGAAAAATTTGAAATTTTATCCACACGAATATCCTAGGCATATTCCAGGAGAGAAACGAGTATCCCCTCTAGCTCCTAAAATATAAATAATATTTGAATGGGAAAAATATTACTGGGAGTGAGTTTATGAAAGAGTTAATAACATAAAGAATTCCGAGGGGCACCTGGGTGGCTCAGTGGGTTAAACCTCTGCCTTCAGCTCAGGTCATGGTCTCAGGGTACTAGATCAAATCCCACATCAGGCTCTCTGTTCAGTGGGAAGCCTGCTTCCGCCCCCCCCCCCCCCAACCTGCCTGCCTCTCTGCCTACTTGTGATCTCTCTCTCTGTCAAATAAATGAATAAAATCTGAAATTAAAAAAAAAAAAGAATTTCAGAGAAAGACATAGAGAGACAGCAACAGAGAGAGAAGGATAGCAATCGACAAATAATCATCATCCCTTGGGCCATAGGTAGACGTCTGTCCTGCTGTCCCCATTTTTGCAGATATGTTACAATGTCTGTGCATAATGGTGATTCCTCATATAGAAAAATGCTTCAGTCTTTCACATGTTCAACACAATATACTTGAGGATGGTAAGTCAACGTGGGGAGGTGGGAAGAATACCGACATGGGTACAGGAGACCTGGATCTCTATTCCTGCTCAACTTGATGACCTGAAATGCCTTTTCACTTACAGATCCAGATTACAAAACAAAACAAAAATGAAACAAAAAAAGTTTTCAAGATCTCTGATCACAAAGAATTTCAATACTGTTAACGAAAAATAATTACTTTTCCCCAATCTTTGTTACCACGTGAACTTAATATACCCCATGAGAGTGCACACATTTAGTTCAATTCAATTCAGCAGAAATTTATTGAGCATCTACTGCGTTCTGAAAACTGTTAAAAGGAGAAGCCATAGTTCCTTCTTCTGAAGAGCTTATAAATGAATTTTATTCCAGGAACAGAACAACAATTCCTGGACAGAACAACAATTTCTTTATTATCTCTGTACTGACAAGCTAGAAACTGAATGAGAATTCAAAGGAATTCTTTGTCTTCTAAAAAGAATATTCAAAAGAATTATATGGAATCATAAACACCAAATATAAGACGGTGGTTACCTCTGGCAGAAGGGAAGGAGATATGATCAGGGAAAGGAGACTTCAACTGTATTTACATGGCTCTATTTCTTAAGCTGAGTGTTCTCAGCTTTTTTGGGTTGCTTTTTTTTCTTCTTTAATCAACTTTTACTCTATTTTTATACTTTTTTGTATGTCTCACATATACTATACTACATTTCAAATCACACATATTACTTTTATGATAAGATTAACTCCTTTTGGGGCGCCTGGGTGGCTCAGTAGGTTAAAGCCTCTGCCTTCAGCTCAGGTCATGATCACAGGGTCCTGGAATTCAGCCCCACATCGGGCTCCCTGCTCGGCGGGGAGCCTGCTTCCAACCACCCCCCCCAACCTGCCTCTCTGTCTACTTGTGATCTCTGTCAAATAAATAAATAAAATATTTTAAAAAAATCAACTCCTTTTTGTAAAAATCCTAATTGATTTACCTACAAACACATTCCCCACTCTATCTCATAAGATACTTTTTAAAAAGGGATTCTTGAAATGAGAGGGTCTCTGGCAAGTAAGTTTAGAAGATCTTAATGATTTCAATGAGCTTCCTTGCTTGCTTGCTTTTACTTCTTACTGAAGTTTTAATGTCAGTAAATACCATGTCTTAGCAAGAGTGTGTTATGTTTTTCAATGCTTTTCAAACTTTGGGGGGCACAGAACATTTTCCTTCTGTATGTTCTTTCTTTTAAAATACTCATAACTATCTTGGGGAACCCTAGTGTTCCTTGGAACACAATCTGGAAAATGCTGTATAAAATAATCCATTTCAGTCACATATTGTACACTACAACCACACCCAACTTTGCCTGTCTCCAAACCAATGATGAACCTTCATGCCCACCTATCTTTGCCCACAGTTCTCCCGGTCTGGATCCCTTCAAGACCTGAGAAATTCTTGGTCAACCTTCAGCTTCCAGCTGAAAGGCAATCTCTTCTTTGAAGCTTCCCCCTCCTTTTCCTTTCTTTAGACATAATAAGTTACTCTTCTGGAAGCTTCTAGTGCCATGCAGATATTTCCTGTACCGTATCTCACACTGTGGCAGTAATTTATGCGTGAGGCAGAGTGCCTAGATGGCAGAGACGACACCCTTGCTCATGGTACTGTTCATAATGCCAGGCACAAAGCCAGAGCCAGACACAAACTAGGTGCTCAGGCAAGTATGTGTTAAATGGGCATGGAAGTAATGTCTATGCGCATTCCCTGAGTTAGCTTCCTCCATTTCCCAGATAGTCTCAAAGACATATTTGTAACTTTTCAGTCTTTACTAGCAAAAGTGACACTAACAAGAAGAGATACAAACCAATTCAAAGACTGAAAGAGAGACAAACTCTGAGACAAAAACAAGAAGAGGAAAAGAGGGGGAAAGGAAGACTAACTGATGGACCAACAGATCACAGTTGTCCAGTCAAGAACCAGAGACACTGACCAACAGCAAGAGTCAGAAATTGAATCTTGGAGCCAATATACCAAGTTGACTATTTTGCAAGGCTCACTGTAGGTGGTCGACAGGGACTGGGGTTCACCTTGAATGGCCTCATCTGTCTGGGACTGCCCTCCTCTCATTTTTACCCCCTAAACTAAACAACCCATCTTAGCCATCACAAAACTTGTATCATTTTGGCTGTGAGTTGCTCTATTCAGCAAAAATTTTATTTCTGTTTTCCTTTCTCTTTATGAGAATCCCCCACTGGCATTGTAGATTGGTTATATGTTGGGTTCAAATAAAAATAAATAATAATAATAATAATAATAATAATAATAATAAAAACAAGCTGGCAATTTCTCTCCAATAGCATATGCTGCATATTTCATGAAATAGAAACCGGAGGAGTTTTAATGATTCCTGAACCAAAACCTTCCCATATCTGAGAACTAAGTGGAAGAAAAACACAAAGAGCATCTCACAGAAAAAGAAACCCAATCATTTGTTCATTTGCTCTCCAACCTAAGGGAGGTGTTCAAGTCATCAACTGCTGTGTGTGTGTGTGTGTGTGTATGTTTAACATGGGTTCATATCCTGATATGCATTTCATAGATTGAGTTTAGTGCCAGTTTTCATGGATATAAGTGTACTTATAAGAGGAGGGGTTTTCTTTTCCTATTGGACACATTTTCTTTTCCTATTGGACACATTTTCTTTTCCTATTGGACACATGTTTCAGTACCGAACATCTGACTGGCTCCTGCTCCCAGTCTGGCAACATTCCCCTTGCTTCAAGGTTTGTTTATATTTCAGGCTACTTCCCTATCCTGGTATGGGAGGCAATCTGGCCCAGAGGAAAAAACAGTGGAAGAGGAACCCAAGAATTCTGGGTTCCAATGGTGTCTCTCAGCCATTATGTTTACATGCTTCCTTCAATCTGACTTGTTTTCCAATCTGTAAATGGGGAGAATTGACTATTCTACTACTAGAATCCAATCAATCCAACAGTCATTTTATTTTCCTCAAAACAGTTTCTGAAAAGAGCAATTCCATGGAGAGTTTAGCATTATGTATACTTCCCAATTCTCTTCACAAAGAATGTAAATGTTCAAGGTAATATTTCCAATAAACTAAAAAGACAAAAAAATAACCAACAACAATAAAACCTTTCTCTGAAATCCTGAACTATATCTCTTTCTCCCTATCTTCTGTTTAGGAAAAAAATAAAAATAATAACAGATACTGTTAGGATATTTAGGCCTTGGGATATCAATGACAGAGACCTTTGTATTATGAAAAGGAAGAATCTGGCTTTCATTTGAAGGGTAACACATAGATAAGTAACATTACGTACTCACTGCTGTTCTAAGCACTTGGTGTTAATTCCTATAATGGTCTCCACAGTCATAGGTGGTGGGTACTGTTGTTTTATTATCAAGGACACTAAAGCATGGAGAAGTCAGAGAGGTTGGTCAAGTCCACACCGCTGGCAGGGCTGGAGGAACTAGGGTCTGAACTCAGGCAGTCTAGCACCCAAGTCCAGACTTCTAACTACCTGTTATGCCACCATTCAATTTTAAGAATCTCTGCTTATCACAGTTGGTAACAGACAACCGTAGTAATGCAATTTCTGAATACCTACTTAAAGAATACTTTGACAGCACAGACAGATGTGAACATACTGACCAATACCTATCATGAAGTCCCAAGTGTTCAAAATGTCTATCATCAGCCCAATGCCCTATTGATAACACAATACTCATTTTGTTTTAGCATCTGAACCTTGAGAAAAATCTATAACTTGCTCCTGCCAGAAGTCTATTCCATTGTTCCCTGTTAAGTTTTACAACCACCGCGAGAGATAGCTGGGATCACCCCCCACACAGAGGCAGCAGTGTGCTGCCACACAGGCCCAGGAACCAGAAAGCTTGGATTTAAATCCCAGTTCTAGGGGCACCTGGGTGGCTCAGTTGGTTACCTATCAACTCTTGACTCAGGTCATGATCTCCAGATTGTGAAGATGAGGCCCACATGGGGCTCCATGCTGATAATGGAGCCTGCTTAGGATTGTCTCCTCCTCCCTTGCCCTCTGCCCCTCCCTGCTCATGGGCACTCTAAATAAATAAATAAATAAATAAACAAACAAACAGACCCTAGTTCTATAACTTATTGGCTTTGTGACCTTGGACCAGTTACCACCTCTGTGAGCCCCAGTCTCTTTATCAATCCAAGGGGAACAAAAATACAACTATCAACCTATGGTTACTCAAAGATTATTCATGGTTATTTAAAGATTAAATAAACTAATGCATGCAAAGTGCTTAAAAGGGTACCTGACTCTTAGTAAGTGATCCAAAAAGGTAAACTATTCTTTTTTTTTTTTTTATTTTTTATTAATAGAAGAGGTGATTTACCAAACATCACATAGTCAGGATTCCATCATGGCCTTCCAACGCCAAATATCCTCTCTCCTTAGCAGGACTCCATCCTCTGACCAAAAACTACCATTCCCATGAAGTCCTGTTATCTGTCAAAGGGCCCAGAGAGATAGTTTTCCCTATCAAATTGTTGGAAGAACATACAAAGTAGATAATACTGTCCTTGCTTTGCAAATAACAAAACGGAAGTTCTGAGAGGTCAAGAGATTTATCCTCAATTAACTCACCCAGTGCATGTGCTTCACAGTAAGCCCTAAATAATTCTGAAAGTTCCTGACAACAGCCTTCAATGTGGGCAATTTTTTAAAGTGCCATCTAAAAGATATAAACTGTGATGTTCTTGCTTTGTTAGTTTTAGTAGTTTGAGAGAGGGATTAAATTCCTGCAAAAACCAAAATGTTTGACTTGAGTGAATTATCAAAATGAAATGCTGCTTCAATTAGATTCTTCATCTGCCTGGAGGGTGGCTCCAGGCATCCATATATCCACCAAATGCAATTTTTAGGAAGGGTCCTATCAGGTACCAAGCCAACCCCCATCCCTTTAAGGGAAATGACTTTGGAGGGCAGAGGGGAGTGAAGTAGCAGATTCCTCTCTGGCCTGGGGAAGAGAACAGAACAGTAAGTGATGGCATCTCTTCCCTGCAGCCTCCTACAGTGGTGTGTCTTGCAAATGAAACATACTGTGAAACAGCTTGTGAGATGAGCTTCATCAACAATAAGTAATTTTTATCCAGATTCTATTGTTGAATACAATGAACATGATTAAATGTTTCAGATATGCCTACTCAGACCTTAAGCAAACCATCAAGAAAAGAAAAAAGAAAAAAAAAAAAACCTAGTAAAAATCATCCCCTAAATCTGCTTTAGGAGGAGATTTAATTGCCAACTTGATGCTTAGAACTGAATTCCTACTTGACAGTGGCACTGCTCCCAAGAAATGTGTAGCAACACATTTGCACTTCTCACCGCGGCCTCTGCTCTCATCCCTGCCAATCCCCTGAGAGTCAGCAAATAGTTACAATGTCAGTCTTTCAAATCACTGCATTTAGAACTTCCCAAACCTTTAAGAGGGCCTCTGTGTATGGAAAAGAACAATAGCACTTCAAAAGCTATGTCTGCGAGTTCTTCAATACTCCATTTGAATGCTGGGGTTTCAATCAAGGACATCAGCAGACAATTTCTGATTGTTAAGAAGTTGACTTTTACACAGTTCTGATTAGGTTGCCGCGGGCGAAAGGGAAAGGGTCAAAGCTTTCAGCCTTGGCTTTCACAAAGTAGCCAGTGTTTTTCTTACCCGCCCAGCGCCCGGACAGAAAAGCTCTTCCTAAAGGATCTAAGTCCAGGCGTGCCTGAGTCTCCAAACTTACCCGCCAGGCACCGACCCACGTGGGCACGCAACCACGCTCGCCTACAGTTGCCGGAGCTCACGGATGCCGGCGCTGGGTCGGCGCCCGTTCGCTGAGCGCCCCCGGCCTCCCCACCCGCATCCCATTCCTTCAGACTCTCCCAACCCAGGCAGACGTGCCCTGGCAGACCCCCAACAATGAGGACTTGTGTGGTGCAGTTGGGGGTGGCGGGTAGTTTAGAGTGAAACATACACAATCTGGCGGGTCCGGGAGCAAGCAACGCAGGAGCCAAGTGGCATCAGCCTCTCCATGCAGATTTCCCTTGCGCCGACTAGCTCTTCCCCCACCCGGTCAGGTCACCAGCACCACCAAGGGAGGGGGGCGGGGAGGGACGGGCGCCTTAAAAAGTGCAGAGAAAAGACTCGCCCTCCCACCAAGGGTCACAATAATACTCTGCCGGACGGGGACGGAATCAGCCGGGGAAGGAGGGTCCCGGCAGCAGCAACCACCTCCGTTTTGAAATTTACTTTGTACACTCATCCCAAGGCTCCCTTCCGACGAACGACACAATCTCCCCCATCTCTGTCTCCCTGCGTCCAGATTCTCTCGGCGGTTGAGCCCTCCGATAGCGCTTTTTAGGAGCCGAACCACGGGGATTTTAAAGTTTCCCCAGTAGGAGAAAAAAAAGAAAAAGAAAGAAAGCAAAAACAAAACAAAAGCCCTGAGTTCTGGTTCCCAGGCACAGCATCCAGTCTGGAACCTAAACCAAGGGGGCGGGCCAGGGAGGAGAGCCATCGGGGCTGCGGGGAGCCTGGGGAATGGGACAGGGGGGAGCAGCACAGAACGGAGTCCACGGAGGACTCGGGAACGGCTTGGGTCCGGGGAGACGCGGGGTCCAGCTCTGAGGGTGTTTGCGAAAAGGTAGGGGTTATAGGAGAAACCCGCTTGTTCGACGGTTGCGGGCAGAGCCGTAGCTCTACAGATGAGTGGGGAAGAGGGTCCGGCCGCGGGAAGCCGCTCGAGAGGCCGGGAGATGGGCTCCGGAGCAATGGGGAGGTTTTGGAGTGGAAGGGAGGGCTCAAAGGTGGATAGAACCGGGTTCGCGGCAGGGAGGAGGGAGCAGCCGGTCTCGGAGAGAGACGAGTGTTTGGGGTGAGGACGTCTGGAAAGAAGACGCGCGCGGTCAGAAGGAGACTAGGGGTGGTCAGGGAGAGCCAAAAGGAAGGAGGAGAGGTCGCTCCTTTTCTCCCAGCAGAAAGAGGGAGCGGGCGGAAAACTGCTGTCGCCATCCCCGCAACACCCCAGCCAAACTCCCACGACGGGCGCGCCCAGGAGCCCTCTTCTGCGCCCGGAGCCCCAAGCGGTGGCGTCTGGCACCCGGTTCCCCTCTCCCCCCGGCACCTGCTGGCGCTGAACTCAGAGCTGCGCCGGGCCCCACCGCGACTCACCTCCGCTCGCGGACAGCATCCTCCTCCGCTGTCGCAGCCGCGCTGGAAGCGGCTCCCCATGCACGGCGGGCGACACACTCAGGCGCGCTCTCCAGCCTGGGAAAGCCCCGGCGAGCGCCGCGCAGGGTCCATTCTCCCCAGGAGCCACCAGCCTGCGTCAGCGCCGGGGGAGGAGACGGCCGCCCGCGCAGCCCCGACTCCTCCCGCGGCCTCCGCCCCATCCGCCCCCGCGCCCGCCCAGCGCAGGGCAACCTAGCTCACCTGCTGGCTCCCCTCGCTGCCTCTCCGCCGCCTGGCCGCCGGGCCGCTCGCCTGCGGCGCGCCCTCGCCCGGGGCCTTGCCTCTCCGGCTCCGGCTGCGGCTCCGGCACTCGCCCCCGCTCTCGCCCGGACGCTGTCCGCGGCGCCTGAGCGCGCTCCGCGAGCTTAGCCGAGTCATGGCGGCGGCGGGGTGGAGGAGGCAGAAGGAGCGAACAAGCGAGCGGGTGCGCCTCGATTCGCGGTCGCGCCTCTGGAGCCCCTGCGCTCACTCCGCATCCCGGTGCGGAAGGAGGCGAGCGGAGCCGAGGGCTTGGGGTCCCCTACAGGGCTTGGGGTCTCCCCCCCAGCCGCATCGCGCCGAGCGGGGGAGGGAGGGAAAGGGTCAAAGCTTTCAGCCTCGGCTGAAAGTAGCCAGTGTTTTTCGCCACCGTCCCCACCGACCACAGCGCCCTCCCGACCTGCCTCATTTTTCCCTAGGGTCTACTCTTATCCAAGCCTCCAAACTTCTCACGCATTCCCAAGGGTAGAGCGACCGCGGGTGAGAGCCAGAGGCGGGTTCGGCGAGGGCCCGCTGCCCCCTCGCTCCTTCGCGGGAGGGGCCGCTAGCTCCCAGCGGCCAACCCTGGTTAGGCAGACCCGCGTCTCCACTGAGGCTCCACTGGGCGAGAAGGGAGAAGGCTTGCATCGCTCCCGTGGCCCTCAGTCCTAGGAAGGGGCTCAAGCCCCTGAAGGTATGCGGGCTGGTCTGCTCGCCCACTCGCGTTCTTAGAATGCTCGGCAGAAGACAATCTGCAGATTCAGTTCGAACACGCGGCCTGCAAGGGAGAAGGCCCCAGCCAGTAAACAGTTGCTCCCTCCTTCTGGTCCTAGTTGCACAGAAGACTGTTTTGGTCTGAAAGTCTTGTATCCTGAGATTGGGTTTAACTCCAGTAAATGTCTGGTATGGTATAACCTGTCTCCAGACGCCGGAATGCCAGGTGTGGGAGAGAGAAAAAAACCCGATCAAGGGCTGCCCATGGGAACAGGGCCAAGAAAGGAAGAAAAGACAGGGAACAGTTCCTCAAAAAATTGATTTTTTTATTCTTTTGAGGGGCCACACTCCTGTCCTCCAGCTGTATAATAAAAAAGCTAATGTGGCAGATTTGGGTTTTGGGGTTTTTTTCCCCTCATAGCTTCTGTCACTCACCCATGAAAATTTAATGAAGCATTTAGGATCATTACCCCCAGGGTCAATGGGCTAAAAATATTTAGCCTAATGCACTCCTTGTGGAGCCAATACGTCCATTGCTGGTACATACAAAGTCATCGAGAAACCCTCGCTTTCTGCATAAAATTCACGACCCATTAAACTTATTCCGTAATAACAGCTTCTGTACAAATGGAAGTTTGAAGGGAATGCAGGACGCTGAGTTGGCCAAGTAATAGAAATGGAAGAGGTTCATGTAAAACTCTCTCTATATTCAATGTTGAATAAGGTCAACTACAGAAACTGGGCAAATCCCCATTACATCCAACAGGGGCAATAAGCCACAGCTGTTCCCAAGTCCAGGCTAGAAGAAAGTGTAACAGAAAGACAGTAAGTGCACACAAGCTGCTCACCAAGAACTTGGTGAAGACACTAATATTCTTCTGGGTTAAACCCCAAACCAAGTCTTAAAGCACTATTTTGAGTTATTGTAGTAAACATATCAAGAAAGAACATACCTAAGTAGGTGTTGTTTTTCTTCTCTTTACATAACAATGTCCTTTCTACTAAGTGTGGCATAAAGAAAAAAAATCAATAAACATTTCTTTACCATCTACTCTGAGAAACCGCAAAGCAAAGATGTATGCATTTTGTATTATGTTCCAGGCACTGTGCTGGGTGCTTTCCATACATTAACTCATTTAATCTTCATGGCAGCCCAGTGAGAGAAGTATAGCTTTTAACATATACTGGATAGACTGCCCACTTTGAAATCTGATGGGCCTGAATCACCTTCGACAAGCTACTCACCTTTCTGCACTCCAACATTCCTTACTCTGCTATGGTGTTAGCTTCATGAGACACCTGCTTCATGAGATCACAGCAGGTCTTAAGAGAGATAATGCAGTAGACATAGCTAGCACCAAAGGAATCACCTAGTAAACATTGGTTGTCCTCCTAGAATAATGCCAAAATAGTTCATTTTTTTTAAAGATTTTATTTATTTATTTGACAGAGAGAAATCACAAGTAGACGGAGAGGCAGGCAGAGAGAGAGAGAGAGAGGGAGGGAAGGAGGCTCCTGCTGAGCAGAGAGCCCGATGCGGGACCTGATCCCAGGACCCTGAGATCATGACCTGAGCCGAAGGCAGCAGCTTAACCCACTGAGCCACCCAGGCGCCCCCAAAATAGTTCATTTTAAATCAACAAGCATCTATGCCATTCCTTTTATATATCAGACTCTGTGCTATGCAATGGGAATGATGATAAATCAGAAACAGACTCTGCCTTTCAGGAGCTGTGAGTCAACTGAATAAAAAAGCAAGGGCATGGGCAGGTGGATGGGCACAAAGGAGTTTTATTGAACTTCACATAATTCATCCTGATGCACCTGATTCTCGAGCTAAACAGAGGAGCAGCCTGTATGAGTTACTGTTTGAAACTGACCTAGGATTAAAAGTAAAACCAAATGTCAAAAATCATCAATTCAGTTACCAGAAATTACTCCTCCTGTGAAAGAAATGGAAAGTAGCTCATTTTGTGTAGTATATATTATTTAAAACTAAGTTTATTCCTGCAATTTTTTCTAATAAATAAATAAATTCGGGCCATAAGCTCTGAGGGTTTCAAACACAAATTATTACATAGCCACTGTTTATTAAATGGTTTCTAGTGCTTGCATATGCCAGGAATACACTAATATTCTATATACATAAAGCTCTCAAATTAATAAGATTTTGACTAATGCTCAGTAGGAACATTTCCACCCAGCTTACTAGAGACATCATGTGTTCAAAGTATACCAGTATATAGAATGCACAAAATTTCGAAGGTTAATACCTAAAGTAAATGAGCCTTGCACAGGCCCTTTCATTCAAGTTCATGTTAACACTCCGATTCTATTCCTTTACTCAAAAAGTGTTTGCTGATTGTTTACTCCATACCAGGCACAATGCTTGGCATTGACAAAGAAAGAAAACAAAAAGCAAACAAAACTCATTCTCAAACAACTCAGAGGCACACGAAGGCCATACATCATTATGCTGCATTCTGATCCATGCTATGGTAGTGTTAAGTACAGCATGCTAGGGGAAGATCAGATAGGGGCATTTAACACAGAGTTGGACATTAGGAAGACTTCAGGAAGGAAGTGATATCATCTCGAAAGATGACCAAATGAAGCAGGGAAAGGTATTTCAGGACAAGAAAAGAGAATGGACAAATACCCTCATGGAGGTAGAGGGTAGATATAGTTAACTATATAGAGGGAAGCAATGTAAACAAATTTTAAAGGGTCTTGTTTGCCATATTAAGGACTTTGGAATTTACTGTGAAAGGGCTCAGATTTTTTAAAAAGCAAGAAAAAATATTTTGCAATCCTTACATTAGCCACATTTCAGATATGTTTCTTACACACCCTGGACTCAAGCAAGATTTTCAATTGCTATTTCTCTTCTGAAGGTTAAAAAAGACAAGAAATTTCTGTAAGTCTTCATCAAAACAGAAGCTCCTTTCTTTTATGATGCTGGCCTTTCTTGATTCCAGGGAAACGTTGTGTGGCAGTATTATGACTAAACTTGACTCTGGTTTACAGTTGCTATAAATAGCCCTCCTTTTATTTCTCCAAGGAGGCTGTGGAGGGGACTAGTGGCACTACAATTGTATTTATGCTACCAATCTGCTCTTTTTGGCTAAATGCATAGTAGAAACAAAGTGCAGAGCTGAAACAATCATCAAAAGGCTCTTATGGGGACGCCTGGGTGGCTCAGTTGGTTGGACAACTGCCTTCGGCTCAGGTCATGATCCTGGAGTCCCGGGATCAAGTCCAGCATCAGGCTCCCAGCTCCATGGGGAGTCTGCTTCTCTCTCTGACCTTCTCCTCATTAATGCTCTCTCTCACTGTCTCTCTCTCAAGTAAATAAATAAAATCTTAAAAAAAAAAAAAAGGCTCTTATGTTCCAACACAAATCCCAATTTTTTTTTTCAATCATAAAATGGAGCATAAGTGGATGTTAGTGATTGAAAATAGGAGGAGCCTGGACGCTATCAGAAAGACCAAGTTTCCGGAGCCTATGGAGTATGAGATCAGGGAAGAATCAGAATGCTAAAAGATACAATGCCATGTAGCTTGTGGCTACAATATTCAAGTTATGACAGATGCTTGGTTTTTTGGCCTCTCTGCAGCCATTGCCCCTTCATTAGTAAACACCACCCAAATTTTGTTGGGGAACCATTTCCTACACTCAGTGATTTGGTTTCCATTTAATTTTGGGAGAGTTGACCCAACCTTGAACTCCAGGGAGAAACAGGTGCAACACATCAATGGCCACAATTCAGGGATGGTCCAATAGACCTGTGTACTTTTGCTAGAGCAACTAGGGAAAATGCTTTCTCCTTACTGCTATTCTAAACTGGAAAGATGGTAAGCCTGTAGCTCTAAGAACCCATTTCATAAGAAAAGCCTTCAGAGATCAGGAAAACACAGATCAAAACCACAATGAGATACCACCTCACATGAGTCAGAATGGCTAAAATGAACAAGTCAGGAAAAAAACAGGTATTGGTGAGGATGTAGAGAAAGAGGAACCCTCGTACACTGTTGGTGGGAACATAAACCGGTGCAGCCACTCTTGAAAACAGTATGGAGTTTCCTTAAAAATTTAAAAATAGGCTCACTCTATGACCCAGCAAATGCACTACTAGGTATTTGCCCAAAGGATACAAACATAGTGATTCAAAGGGGCACTTGCACTCCAATATTTATAGCAGCAATGTCCATAAGGGCCAAAATATGCAAAGAGCCCAGATGTTCATCAAAGGGTGAAGAGATAAAGAAAATGTGGGATATAAATACAAAGGAATATTACTCAGCCATCAAAAAGAATGAAAACTTGCCATTTGCAACAGTGTGGATAGAGCTAGAGGATATTATGCAAAGTGTGATAAGTCAGTCACTCATATGTAGAACTGAGGAAACAAAACAGATAACATAGTCAAAGGAAGGAAAAATAACGTGAAAATAGAGAGGAAGGCAAACCATAAGAGACTCTGAAATCTAGGAAACAAACTGATGGTTGCTAAAGGGAAGGTTGGGGGGGTAACTGGGCAATGGGCATTAAGGAGGGCACTTGATGGAATGAGCTCTGGGCGTTATATGCAACTAAAGAATCACTAAATTCTAAGCAGGGAACTGGTGATGCAGTGTATGTGAACTACTTAAATGAAGTACTGAACTACTACTTAAATGAAGAATTAAAAAAAAAAAAAAGAAAAGAAGAAAAAGAAAATCCTTAACAAAGAAGAAAACAGACTAAGGTGATAAAAATAGAGATGTATGAGGAAACTCGAAGAATGTTTGGTTTAGTCATGCCTAAAGCTAACTATCATCCCCCCATCCAGATTTTTCAATATGAGCCAAAATACCCCCTCTATTACTTAAGTCAGTTTGGGTTAGTTTTTTTTTTTTTTTCACTTTTGACGAAAAGAATACTAATATACCATGTATTGTATTAGGAACTTTCTATATTTAAATCCAATTTAATACTTAAAGAATACCAAAAAGCTATTTGTATATTTTTATACTTAGCCTTGTTCTGAGAAATACATGAATTTACATTTTATAGGTTAAAATAAACTCAGGTTAAATCATTCCCAAAGTTACATAGTTAGACCATTGGAAAATTAAAAATTTAAATGTTATTTATAAAAGCATGTCTCAAAGTAGGAGTAAATTGAACAAAAGTCATCCAAGATTTCGGCCCAAAACAGAAATTTTTGATGAAAACAATTAAAGAAAACCCAAATAAATGGAGAACCGTACCATGTTCACGGTTTACAAAACTCAACATTGAGGTCAATTCTCCCCCAAATTTAACTACACATTTAGTACAAATCCCAAAAAATCCCACCCTTTTTTTTTTTTCAAGAAATTGACAAGATAAATCTAAAATGTATGTGAGAATGCAAAGAGACTTAGAATAGCCAAAACAATCCTGAGGAAGAAAAGCAAAATTAGAGAGCTTATCCTACCTTATTTCAAGAATTACTACAAAGCTACAATAATCAAGACAGTACAGTCTTAGCATTAGGGATAGATAAAGTGATCAATGGAACAGAATAGAGAAACAGAAATAGGCCCAACATATATGTGGCCAATTGATACACACACACACACACACATATATATATATATATATATATATATATATATATATATATACATATATATATTTTACAAAGTTGTCATCACAATGCCTTGAGGAAAGAAATGTCTTTAAAGTATGGTTTTGCAACAAATGGACAAAGATATGGAAAAAAATTAACCTCAGTCCCTTCCTTCCACCATGTATAGAACAATATACAATCACTAAAATAGTAAAGATTTTAGAAAAGAACTATAAAAGGATCCTCTTAGGTTTTAGGTATGCACAGATTTCTCAGAAAAAAAATTCATTGAACATAAAAGAAAATATAATAAATTAGACTTTATAAAAATTTAAGACATGTGATGATCATAAGACAGTATTAAGGAAATTAATGGTAAACTAAAAGCCCAGAGAAAATATTCAAAATACATATCTGACAAAGGGCTTAAATCCAGAAAATATAAACAAATCCTATCAATTAATAATAAAAAGATAAGCAACCTAATCAAAATGGACAAAATGGTTGAACAGACACTTTGCTAAAAATAAAAAAGAAAGAAAGATATATTGAATATAGCCAATAGGCACACGAGAAGGTGTGTGTCATCTCTGATCATAAAGAATATGCAAATAAACCATAATGAGATATCACTTCACACCCATTAAAATTTCTAAAATTTTGGAAGCCTGACAACATTCAATTTTGGTGAGGACATAGAACTCTCATATGTTTCCAGTGGAAGTGTACAATGGTGTGGTCATGTTGAAAAACTTATCAAGTTAAAGATACATCTACTCTTTGGGCATTTATAGATGTTGCACTCCTAAGTATTTACCTCTGAGAAATAAAATAAGTACATACACGCACACTTAATACACACACATACACACAAACACATATGCTAGAAAGTTATATACTTCTAATAGGTCCAAGTGGAAACCACACAAATGTCTTTCCACAGGAGGATAAGTCATACAGTGGAATACTACTATACTAATATGCAAGAAACAAAATAGACTACTCATGAGTACAGCAACATGGACCAATCTTTAAAAAATATTAAATGAAAGAAACCAGACATTATTATGATTCCTTCTATAGGAAGATCAAGAACATTATTATGATTCCTTCTATAAGAAGATCAATAACATTATTATGGTTCCTTCTATAGGAGGATCAAGAACAGGGAAATTAAATGTATGATAAGAAAAATCAGAACACTGGCTGCCTCTGTGGAGAGGGATTGTCTGGAAAGGGGCACAAGGCACTTCCTGGATTAATAGAATATACTCTTTCTTTAATGTAGTGTTGGTTACATAGGCAAATACATTTGCCAAAATTGGCCAAATTACTCTTAATATCTATGCATTGCAGGTAAAAAAAAAAACCTATGCATTGCAATATAAGTTAATTTCATCCTTTTAAAAATTTAAGAGATCAAGTGCAGAGAAAGTGGAGCAGCCCATCAGACCCCACAGTCCTCATGGGGACCACTCCATGATGGCCCAACACAGATGTTTGTGATAATGTTGCAAGTTCTAAATGAAATTTTATACCTCAACAAAAAGAGTGCTCTATGTTATGTAAGGCACAACAAAAGCAATGAATGAGAGAGAGAGAGAGAGAGAGTGTGTGTGTGTGTGTGTGTGTGTTTTAAGTATGCCTTTTTTAAAATGGACATATAATGTAGTATTTGTTTCAGGGGCACAGATCTGTGATTCATCAGTCTTACCCAATTCACAGCACTCAGCACAGCACCTACCCTCCCCAATGTGCATCCACCAACCACCCCATCCCCTCCAGGAACCCTCAGTTTGTTTCCTGAGATTAAGAGTCTCTTATGGTTTGTCTCCCTCTCTTGTTTCATCTAAGTATCCTTTAAAGTACATTAATGAAAGAATGGTTAGGCCAAAATAGAGTACCTTCACCACCACTGCCCCCTACATACACAGAATGAAAGTACTGTCCAGCAATGCTGTGGGTGTCACCAAAAGGTAAAGGATTTCCTGCCAGAGGAGTTAAGCAAACGTAGGTTGGATGATGGTTTAGCAGAAATGGGATAGGCACATTTAAGCTTCGGATTGTGGAAGTGAATGGAGGAATGGAATCTTGAGCCATAAGACTTTTAAGTTGACCTTTGAAACCCCAACAGTTGATGATTCCTTGAAGAGTTCTCAAAAAACTCAGAAACCACAGTTATACTTCAAATGGTTCTCTTCTCTCCTGTCCCAGAAAGACGATAAAGGCTATATAAAACTCTCTACTGGAAGGTCTATGCTGTGTGGTTGAATTTGTATGAAAACCTCACAAGGAAAAAGTCACCACTCTTTCCTGGAAACTTACTGATGGAAATCACACTTTATAAAATATATTTTTTAAATAAAAAGAATGTAATTGCTCACTGAATTGTAATATGAATGCAAATTAACTTACTGTAATTATACTGTGCAATCTTCTACTTTAAAAACTTAGAAAATGGAAGAGACCTGATAAGTAATTTGAGCTGTAATTCTTCATTGTGGTCCTTCATTATGCAATGGTTACCATAAGCAATTTGTTCTGTTTTAATGTAAAATGTTTTTCTTCATACCTTCACACTGGCAGGACTCAAATGAGTCCATTCAGTACAGACAGATACCCATCCCGCCCCCCACAAGTACATTGTAGAAATAAATGAGATAAAATTAATATAGCACAAGGGAATTTATGAAAGATTCTTAATATATTTTCCCTTGGAACCTTTAGCACGTTAAGTGTCTCTCCATCCTATGTCCTCCATGTGTTTTAAACAATCAGGGAATTCCTAACTAAATAGGAGTCAGATGACCAGCATTCATGCTTTAATGGCAAGGCTTGGGTAGAGAAATAAAGAAATTGGGTTTAGTCTCAGCTCTGCCACTAATTAATTGTGTCACCTTCCTCATGCTGACCCTCATTTTGCTCATATGTAAATCAGAAGGCTGGACTAGGTGATTTCCAGCTTCCATCCCAGCCCTTATAATCTAAGACGGCCCTGTAGTCGTTCTTTGCTTTGCATTGTTTAAGCAACATGAGTGACAGTAAATGAATTTCTTATTTAAAATGAATGACTGTCTGGATGAACCACAAGCCCTGTGGTGCAGTCATTCATTGCTAAAGGATATCTAATGCAAAGATCATCTGTGATGATGCAAATGTAAAAAAATAATAATTACCTGTTTTCATGCTAATAATAATTTGCATGTGTAGTTCTTTCAGTGTGGTTCCTGTTATCTGCAAGGTGAAAAGATAGAGAGCTGGGGATCTCATTAAGCAGCAGCACAGTATAGTGGAAAGAGAGGCAGATAGAACTTGGAATCACGAGACTTTGGTTTGGCATTTCCTTTGGCTAATAACCATACCAGGCCCCAGGAATTTCATCTCTTAGAATGGATGCCCTCAGCTAATTTCTTGGGCATTGTTAAGATAAAGCACACAATGAATGGGAAAGTCATTTGGTCACCTGTATTTGTAAATGTCTTATTTAATCCTTCCAGCAACCGTGTGAAGTAGGTGCTCCTCTCATCTCTATTTTTCAGCATACATACACATACACACTCACACATATACACATTCACACACACACACATCTCTCTCTCTCTCTCACACACACACACACACACACACACACAAAAGTAAAAGAAAGAGAAGTTAAATAACTTGTTCAGGGTCATACAATCCATGACACGTGTCTGTCCTTTCTATTCAGAAGGGATAGTAATATACTTTCATCTATGAATTCCCATAGACAAGTAACTTTGTTTTGTCTCAACATACATGATCCTCTTACAGAAAGGGAACAAGTACATCTTTGTGCAACCAACAGTACTGTGAACCTCTATTCCTCAGCTATAAAATGGCAATGAAAGTACCTATGTTTCTCTAAAGGATACTCTTTAGTTCCTTCTTTGGCTCTCATCCCACCCATACCCAGACCATTTCTCCCTTCCTGAAAACCCAGTTCCAATTTGGAGAAGTGTGTGATTTCTCAGAAGCTGTCTTCAGCTTCAGCTCTGGATAAGAGCATGTGACCTGAGACCAAAAAAAAAAAAAAAAAATCCTGTAGACCAGGACACAGCAGTGTATGCTTCTAAAGGGAATGGGTCGTATAATTAAGCTGGATCCAAAGAGCTCAAAGCAGAGAGACCAAAAAGAACTCATCCTGTCATATCATGGAGTCACTCTCTAAAGTCAGCACTGCATTAACAATAGCAGGAGCCACAATGTCCTTTTGATTATCTAAGCCAACATTGTTTATAGTTTCTGTTACTTCTGCCCAAACCACATCATCAATGTAATGAGGTAGTGAATGATAAATTGCAAAGGCTACACAATCATAAAATTTAGCAATGGTGATTATGACAACAATGACATGATGACTGGGAGAAGAGGAACACCTTTCAACAAACATGGCTCTGGAATTTCCCATAGATCAGAAATTTCCTTCAGGGGTTAAAGACAAAAGTAGTTCATTTTTCTACGTTTCAATCTAGATTCATTTTATAATCTTCTTCTAGCAGGGCACTCCTATATATTCCTGATCAAACCACAAAGATGATGGGTCTCTTCCTGACCACACCTTCTCCATGCTTGCCTCCATTCCCTCACTCAGGCTGCTTCTTACTCCTGGATGACTCCTCCCTATTCCCACGGACTGAAATCCTTCCCAATGTGTAGGACCTAGTCTAAACGAAGCCTCCCCCCATCATTCTCTCTTCTGCTTCCTTTATATATTGTTCCTACTTAAATCCTGATCCCTACCATGCGTTATGGGATAACCCATAAGGACTATAATCTCTTAGAGTAGATGCTAAGCTCCTTATAAACAGCAGAGAGAGAGAGAGAGAGAGAGAGAGAGAGAGAGAGATGTATGTGACACCTGTCACTGCACAAATTTCAAGGGTGATTCAGCTGGTGTGGTTGTAATTCCACCATTGAACAATCATCAATCAAAACCATATAAACAGCACCTTATGAAGAGATGGAAAGTCTTTATAATTAGGAATGCTTAGACTTCAATCTAACTGGAAGTTACCAAAAAAAAGACAGGAGAGTGGATAACAGAGGAAGGAAGGGAAGAAGGAAGGAAGGAAGGAAGGAAGGAAGGAAGGAAGGAAGGAAGGAAGGAAGACAGGCAGGCATGCATCCCTGTCTGGTTCCAGGTGCTGTCACTTGTCTCATCTCCATTATTGAATCCCATTAAGAATCCCTCTCCTATGGGCATCTGTTTAATGCCTGTTCCCCCAACAGACTAAAAGCCATCACTATACCTTCCCTGTGCCTCATTGAACTATAACCAGCCCTTTCCCCATCCTTGTCAATGTACATCCAACATGTAACTCAAATCCCTTCACTTCCATCATCTCTCCTGCTATCATCCTGGACCCAGCCGCATCCATCTCTGGCCTCGAACCATCCTTTGCCCTGTTTTTACTCTTGCTTCCCTGAAACACAAATATTAGCTGCAGTAACATTCTAAAAATATAATTCAGGTATTCTTTCTTAAAACACATTAATGATGCCAAGACTTTTCAGAAGTCTTGATAAAGGCTTTCAAATCCCTCCATCATATGACCTAGCCTCAACTCACTCCACTCTGCCCCTGCTCATTATACTCCAGCAACAGTGGGCTTCATTCACTTCTACAAACCCCCATATAAAGGCCTTTCCAAGTAATGTTCTGTCTGCTTGGAATGGTATCTCCCCATGTCGCCAACAGCTTCTACCTAGGCCTCACCTCCTACATATTCACCAGTGCTAGCTTAACTGTCCCTTGTTTAATGGTCTGACCTTACTCCCAGCCGTAATGAGTTTCCTTGGTTAAAATCTTTCAAGGCACCTGTAATTTCCCTCCACAGACCTAATTACAATGTAAAACTATTAATGTACAACAATATAGAAAGTATAATTACATTTTATAATAATATTATGGCTTAATGTCTATTTCCCCTCATAGACTATAAGCTCCATAAGGATAGAATGACGCTTTTATTTGTTGTTTTTGTGTTTGGTCACTGTAGTGGGTTGGATGGTGGCTCCCCAAGATATATGTCCGTGACTCAGTCCCCAGATCTATGAGTGTTACCTTATTTGGAAAAAATCTTTGCTGTCTTTGTATCTCAAGTTAGGATGTTGAGATGAGAAGAGAATCCAGGACAAGGGTGCCTGGGTGGCTCAGTCAGTTAAGTGTCCGGCTCTTAATTTCAGCTCAGGTCGTGATCTCAGGGTTGTGAGATGGAGCCCCATTTGACTCTGCACTCTGCAGGAAGTCTGCTTCTTTCCTTTTCTCTGCCCTGTCCCTTGCTTGTGATCATTCTTTCTCACTCCCTAATACGTAAATTAATAAATCTTAAAAAAAAAAAAAAAGATAATCCAGGATTATACAGGTGGGTCCTAAATCAAATTAAAAGTATCCTTGTAAGACACACACAATGGAGACATAGAGGAGAGGAGGCAATGTGACCAGACGGTCAAGGACGGGAGTGATGCGGCAATAAGCTGAGAAACAGCTAACAGCAGAAGAAACTGGAAGAGGCAAGGAACGGATTCCTCCCTAAAGACTTCATAGGGAGCCCAGCTGTGTGGAGACCTCCATGTTAGACTTTGGGCTCCAGAACTAGGAGAGGATAAACACCTGTTGTTCTAAGTTACCAAATTTGTGGCACCTTGTTATAGCAGCTCTATGGCACTAATATTTTTGTATTTCTAGGACACAGATAATTCTGTATTGGATATATTGCTGAGGGCTGATCGGGGAGTACATGCAGAATGAACAAGCGAGTTTTCATAGAGCAAAAGTTATAAATGTCCAGCATTATATACCAGATTTTTCCACAGTGAACAGAGCACACTTGGTGCTCAAATTATTTATTAAATTTCATTTAATTTGATTTCATTTTATAAGAAATACAGGTGTATGAAATTTTTAAAGCTTAAATATGCAAGAGAAACAAAGATATACTAGGCAATATTCTCATTTTTATAAATGAAAACTATAGAATTGAGGAAGATTATCTGACTTACACGAGGTCACACAGCAGGTTCAGGCTGAAGGAAATGGCATTTATTTATATAATTCCTATACCATTCCTATTCCTATATACTAGACTATCTTTCTTAAGTACAATTATATTATTCTAATTAAAATCATTTGCTATGTTGCTGCTGTCTTTAGTCAAAGACCCCAGCATTCATTGTCCTTAAACTAGTTAGTATGTGTAGGTCTGCACTGATAATGAAATAAATGTTGAACTAAATCCCAAGAATTATAAGATAAAATTTTTATCCATTCAAATTCCAAGGAATCCATGAGGGAATAGCAACATTAGATAGACATTTACTATTACATTTTACTTGATTTAATTATGATTTCATTATTGGCATTCAAATATTTAAGCGGCTTATCAGGCATTATCTCTTCATTTAAGAATTTACCCCAAAATATATTAAAATGCATAGAGTAAACCAATGCACTTGAATACTAAGGTTTTTCCCACTTAATTTCTGACTTAGGGGTAACTCCACTCAAGGAGTCTCTAATGATTACAGTTTAATGCTTTCTCATATTTTATGTATGCATGACAGAAAAGACCTCATATATTTCTGTTAATACAAAAAGAGTATCTTGAATCACTTCTAGTGGTTCCCACTATGTGGGAACCCAAAATAGAGCTCTGGAAATCAGCATTGCTGGATTTATTTCATTGGTCTAATTGTATGATCTTGGGCAACTGACATGACCTTTGTGCGTATCACTCACTGACCATTCGCTATCTAGCTACTCAGGCTCTAATTCCATTACTGTTAATGCCACATCATTTAATTCCCAAACACATGCTCTTTTTAGTCACTGTGTCCCCAGTTGTTCTGTCCTCCCTGACATGCCATGAATATCCGTCTATACCTGTCAGGAAAACTGCACAATGATTGTGAGAACCTGGTGTGTTCTTTCCTTTGGATTTACCATATGTGACTAAATTTGGAGACTCCTGTCATAGTCGGAGGACTCCCCAAGGTCATTTACCAAAGGTCCAGCTGCAAATTGATTTTTAATTACACACACCTATGTAAGTTTTAACCATTATACTTTTAAGTATCCTTGGAACTGGAGCCCACATCTTCTCTGGAATATATTTTTCTGAACGATCATGTCTGTTTTCATTTATAAAGCTCATATTTTTATTCATTCGTATGTTCATTTGTCTAAAAACAAAACAAAACCCAAGTATTTTTTCCCTGTGAATGATGCGCTGTGCTAGGCGCCGATGGTAAGGAAATGAAAGACTAGTTCCATTCCCAAGTAACTCACAGAACAATGGGACAGAAAGATAAGTAAACAGGTAGTTTTTTAAAATCTTGCCCTAACCTCTGCCTTTGGCTCGGGTCATGATCTCAGTGTCCTGGGATTGAGCCCCGCATAGGGCTCTCTGCTTGGTGGGAAGCCTGCCTCACCATCTCTCTCTGCCTGCTTCTCTGCCTACTTGTGATCTCTGTCTGTCATATAAATAAATAAAATCTTAAAAAAAAAAAGTCTTGCCCTAAGTGGGGCACCTGCCTGTCTCAGTTGGTGAAGCATGTAATGTTGACCTTGGCATCATGAGTTCAAGCCCTACACTGGGTGTAGAAACGACTTGAATAAATAAACTTAAAAAATTAATAAATGAAATAAAATAGTGCCCTAAGTACCATAATACAGGTAAGGACTGAGTGCTTTAAATGCCTCCCCACTTCCAAGAGAGAGGTATTTAGAGTGGGGAAGTGATCAGCAGCTTCAAAAGAAAGACTTTGTGAGTCTGTTAGATGGATGACAAAGGTCATCTCATTCCTTAGCCACTCAGCCCTCCAGATTTTTCACTACTCAGAGATTTTCTCCAACTAATTCCTTTCCAGTGACACTGATCACCCTGTTAAGATTCTCAGAGAAGTTCCAAAGTGAGGAAGCCTTGTGAAGGTTTCTCTCTCTCTCTGGGCAACCATGCAGCTACTGCTCAGATGAGATATAACTTTATTTGTGCCCACACTTGCACTCAGATTGTTACCGCTTCAGTATATTTCACTGTTTTTTAGGGGGAGATTTATTCCTCCTGTGGGCTTTCTTTTCAGAGAGGTCAGTAAAGAACCAGCTTCCCAGAGAAAAATACTGTACGGCAGTTCCATAATGTGAAGCCCAGGTCTGATTATGCCCTTATTTGAAATAATCTCCAGTGCCTGGAGGAGAAAATCCAGGGTCTTTAATCTGGCATACAGGACCTTCATGGTGAGCACCTGTGTACTCTGCGGCATCCCTTATCAAGAGGACCCCATGCATCAGAGGCCACCAGGCAAGGTGGCCTGTGACCAGAGAAGTCATTGAAGGAGTCAGTGGAAAAGTGATAAGAGCTAATCTACATTTTTCGAAGTTTGTTCTACATTCCCTGAATGGAGCAACTATTGCAGCAAAATCCATGTATACCTCAACGTGCTTCCTTAATACTTTCCTGGAATGAGACAGACCACCAATTAGGAAGCAAAAAAACAGGGAAAGAGAATAAGTAACAACAACAACAAAATGCATATTGTACTTCAAAAAATATACCAAAGAGGGTTCCAGGGTATTTCCTATTACTTCTGTAAAAATGTCAATCTAAAGGTTTGCTATCAGTCTCCTGAGTTACTCCAGTGCCAATCCATTACGTATTCTCTCGACAAATGCTAAATTGGCCAATAGTTTGTAAACATAGCCCTCTCTGTGTCATTGTGCACAGGAGCACCTGGGTGAAAATGTGAATCACTGTAAGTGTTTAGTTATTTCATACTTGTCTGCACCTACTTAAGAAGGGTGCCTTGAAATCGGGGTTTGCTATCATTTTTTTCTCCTTCTGAAAAAAGTTCAGAAAGGCAGCGTGTCGCATGTCACATGTCACATGTCACACACTTAGCTTTTAGGTATCTGGACTACCCCTAGCTAGGTCCCTCCCTCCGTAATCAAGTTCATCAATACCTCTCAAGCCATATGTATGACTATTCACACTCAGGGGGATCAACAGATATGATAAGTAGTCTCGTGTCCATTCAGATCAGATCAGGTCTTGCCATTCAATGAATTAGGAAAAATATTGGGACTTTTCAGAGTCATCTAGATTTGGGAACTGCAGAATAGGGACTATCACTGTTCTACTCACCAGGGCACTTGGCATGGATGTAGCTCCCCCTGGCAAGATAGAGATTCAATGCCAGGGGTCCCTCTCACAGTTCAGCAAGGGAGGTTGGATGGGACAGCATGGGAGGGCAGCTTAGAGGAGGAGCAGGGCTTTACTTCCCATTCCCAAGTTCTGCAATATTAGCAAACACTTTTATAAGAGACTAGTCTTCCTGGCATCAGAACTAGTCCTTTGCCTGTTTCTCTCTGATCCAATTCAGGCTCCTTCCCCTGCGCTGCAGCCTTCCTGCATGGCAGGAAGCTGAGCCCAAGTCCCATTCCCAGGCTCCCTGGCCAACTGACTTCCAGTTAGGGTCAATCAATGGGAATGGCAGGCAGGAGACAGGAAGAAAGGGAGGGGGTTAGAAACTAGGGTATCTATCTCCCTCTATCCCTCTCTTTCTGCTTCAAGGTGGCATCCTGCGCAGCGGCCCAGTCTCCTCGATGGATCCCACCCAGCCCTGTGTGGGACCTGCTCCCACCATGCAGCCCCAATTCCCAGGCTCTGGGAACAGTACCCCTTCCCTTTGTGCCTCTAACTCCAGAAGGAGCTTCCCACTGCTGTTCCATCCCACTCTCAGCTCTTCAGACACGTGTGTGATTCTATGAAAATTTTCCTTGTAGTTTCCTGTATTAAATTCCTTCTATTAGGCTACCTGGTATGTGTCTCTTGACACAGCGCTCACTGACACAGTGTCTACTGTTAACATTGTTACGTTCTGCTTGGATGTCCCAGTGGTGTGGCTGGGTTTTGAGGTGTGCTCAGGGACAGCACCCAGAGACACTCTCCCCTTGCCCCCAAAACACAATGGTTGGCAGAGTTTCCATCTTTAAGTTGTAATTTTAAACCAACTGCAGACAACCCATGAAGGGAACAATCACCCAGCTAAAATACCTACATTACCAGGGAACTGGGCAAAGAGCTGATAAGGTCCACCTCCTGACTATTCCCCCAAATAGAAATAACACATGAAAGAGGGAATAAAGCATATTTCAGCAACTGTGCAAGATCACACTACAAAACTTTAAGCTGGGAGCCCTTTTGTGGTTGTTGATTTCATGCAATTTCTTTGATTTGGTGAAAGGGGAAGGACAAAACAAAACAAACAAACAAACAAACAAAGGAAGCAAGGTAAAGGAGGGAAGGAGAGAGGACAGGGCAGGAAATGCACAGTTTGGGCATAAAAGGAGCCAAGGACTGGTCCCAAAAGGAAACACTGAAAATTACAAGAGAAAGCTCTTATTTTGTTTCCAAGGTTCAAAATAGTTCATGAAAGGGAGGACAATCTTCTCTCTACTGCAAAGTAACCTTGGTAGGCATTATAAATCAGAAGAAGCAAGAATTTAGGGTGAACTTCCTGGAAAAGCTAAGCCTCTGAGGCATGGAAGACAAGTCGACAGGGCCCTGGAGAAACTCTCAATCTTTAGAGGAATCGAGAGAAACAGACATGGAGCAGAACAGCATAGGACATAATGAAGTATGGTGTTTAATAGAGTTTGAGGTTCCAGAAGCCTGAGAACGATACACATGCCTAGGAAAGGCAGGCACAGGGAGGCATCAAACTTGGCTGAGCCTATGCTGAATGACTCATGTATTTTTGTTTTTAAAAAAGGACAATGTCAATCCATTCTCCCAACCCCCTTCCTCTCAGCCACATTAACTTATGGCTACTGGAATCAAGACCTCTCTCTCCACTGAAACATTTGGAGCAGTCAAATGTATACAAAATGATATCTGACCTCACTCCTATGAACCCAGGGAGAGCAAAGAGAAAATATGGAGTGATATTAGGGTAACCAAGTGATCAGCTTCTCCTTCCTGTAATTTTGCCTTAAAATGACACCCTTTTTTACATCAACCTAAATAAGTATGACTTGCATTATCTTCACCCCAGACAATACAATGAAACATGATGGCATAATGTGAGAAAGAGGAGAAAGGTACCCCAATAAGCAAGGAGAGAAGAAAAATTTGAAACTTTATCCACACGAATATCCTAGGCATATTCCAGGAGAGAAACGAGTATCCCCTCTAGCTCCTAAAATATAAATAATATTTGAATGGGAAAAATATTACTGGGAGTGAGTTTATGAAAGAGTTAATAACATAAAGAATTCCGAGGGGCACCTGGGTGGCTCAGTGGGTTAAACCTCTGCCTTCAGCTCAGGTCATGGTCTCACAATCAAATCCCACATCAGGCTCTCTGTTCAGTGGGAAGCCTGCTTCCGCCCCCCCCCCCAACCTGCCTGCCTCTCTGCCTACTTGTGATCTCTCTCTCTGTCAAATAAATGAATAAAATCTGAAATTAAAAAAAAAAAAAGAATTTCAGAGAAAGACATAGAGAGACAGCAACAGAGAGAGAAGGATAGCAATCGACAAATAATCATCATCCCTTGGGCCATAGGTAGACGTCTGTCCTGCTGTCCCCATTTTTGCAGATATGTTACAATGTCTGTGCATAATGGTGATTCCTCATATAGAAAAATGCTTCAGTCTTTCACATGTTCAACACAATATACTTGAGGATGGTAAGTCAACGTGGGGAGGTGGGAAGAATACCGACATGGGTACAGGAGACCTGGATCTCTATTCCTGCTCAACTTGATGACCTGAAATGCCTTTTCACTTACAGATCCAGATTACAAAACAAAACAAAAATGAAACAAAAAAAGTTTTCAAGATCTCTGATCACAAAGAATTTCAATACTGTTAACGAAAAATAATTACTTTTCCCCAATCTCTGTTACCACGTGAACTTAATATACCCCATGAGAGTGCACACATTTAGTTCAATTCAATTCAGCAGAAATTTATTGAGCATCTACTGCATTCTGAAAACTGTTAAAAGGAGAAGCCATAGTTCCTTCTTCTGAAGAGCTTATAAATGAATTTTATTCCAGGAACAGAACAACAATTCCTGGACAGAACAACAATTTCTTTATTATCTCTGTACTGACAAGCTAGAAACTGAATGAGAATTCAAAGGAATTCTTTGTCTTCTAAAAAGAATATTCAAAAGAATTATATGGAATCATAAACACCAAATATAAGACGGTGGTTACCTCTGGCAGAAGGGAAGGAGATATGATCAGGGAAAGGAGACTTCAACTGTATTTACATGGCTCTATTTCTTAAGCTGAGTGTTCTCAGCTTTTTTGGGTTGCTTTTTTTTCTTCTTTAATCAACTTTTACTCTATTTTTATACTTTTTTGTATGTCTCACATATACTATACTACATTTCAAATCACACATATTACTTTTATGATAAGATTAACTCCTTTTGGGGTGCCTGGGTGGCTCAGTAGGTTAAAGCCTCTGCCTTCAGCTCAGGTCATGATCACAGGGTCCTGGAATTCAGCCCCACATCGGGCTCCCTGCTCGGTGGGGAGCCTGCTTCCAACCACCCCCCCCCCAACCTGCCTCTCTGTCTACTTGTGATCTCTGTCAAATAAATAAATAAAATATTTTTTAAAAATCAACTCCTTTTTGTAAAAATCCTAATTGATTTACCTACAAACATATTCCCCACTCTATCTCATAAGACACTTTTTAAAAAGGGATTCTTGAAATGAGAGGGTCTCTGGCAAGTAAGTTTAGAAGATCTTAATGATTTCAATGAGCTTCCTTGCTTGCTTGCTTTTACTTCTTACTGAAGTTTTAATGTCAGTAAATACCATGTCTTAGCAAGAGTGTGTTATGTTTTTCAATGCTTTTCAAACTTTGGGGGGCACAGAACATTTTCCTTCTGTATGTTCTTTCTTTTAAAATACTCATAACCATCTTGGGGAACCCTAGTGTTCCTTGGAACACAATCTGGAAAATGCTGTATAAAATAATCCATTTCAGTCACATATTGTACACTACAACCACACCCAACTTTGCCTGTCTCCAAACCAATGATGAACCTTCATGCCCACCTATCTTTGCCCACAGTTCTCCCGGTCTGGATCCCTTCAAGACCTGAGAAATTCTTGGTCAACCTTCAGCTTCCAGCTGAAAGGCAATCTCTTCTTTGAAGCTTCCCCCTCCTTTTCCTTTCTTTAGACATAATAAATTACTCTTCTGGAAGCTTCTAGTGCCATGCAGATATTTCCTGTACCGTATCTCACACTGTGGCAGTAATTTATGCGTGAGGCAGAGTGCCTAGATGGCAGAGACGACACCCTTGCTCATGGTACTGTTCATAATGCCAGGCACAAAGCCAGAGCCAGACACAAACTAGGTGCTCAGGCAAGTATGTGTTAAATGGGCATGGAAGTAATGTCTATGCGCATTCCCTGAGTTAGCTTCCTCCATTTCCCAGATAGTCTCAAAGACATATTTGTAACTTTTCAGTCTTTACTAGCAAAAGTGACACTAACAAGAAGAGATACAAACCAATTCAAAGACTGAAAGAGAGACAAACTCTGAGACAAAAACAAGAAGAGGAAAAGAGGGGGAAAGGAAGACTAACTGATGGACCAACAGATCACAGTTGTCCAGTCAAGAACCAGAGACACTGACCAACAGCAAGAGTCAGAAATTGAATCTTGGAGCCAATATACCAAGTTGACTATTTTGCAAGGCTCACTGTAGGTGGTCGACAGGGACTGGGGTTCACCTTGAATGGCCTCATCTGTCTGGGACTGCCCTCCTCTCATTTTTACCCCCTAAACTAAACAACCCATCTTAGCCATCACAAAACTTGTATCATTTTGGCTGTGAGTTGCTCTATTCAGCAAAAATTTTATTTCTGTTTTCCTTTCTCTTTATGAGAATCCCCCACTGGCATTGTAGATTGGTTATATGTTGGGTTCAAATAAAAATAATAATAATAATAATAATAATAATAATAATAAAAACAAGCTGGCAATTTCTCTCCAATAGCATATGCTGCATATTTCATGAAATAGAAACCGGAGGAGTTTTAATGATTCCTGAACCAAAACCTTCCCATATCTGAGAACTAAGTGGAAGAAAAACACAAAGAGCATCTCACAGAAAAAGAAACCCAATCATTTGTTCATTTGCTCTCCAACCTAAGGGAGGTGTTCAAGTCATCAACTGCTGTGTGTGTGTGTGTGTGTATATTTAACATGGGTTCATATCCTGATATGCATTTCATAGATTGAGTTTAGTGCCAGTTTTCATGGATATAAGTGTACTTATAAGAGGAGGGGTTTTCTTTTCCTATTGGACACATTTTCTTTTCCTATTGGACACATTTTCTTTTCCTATTGGACACATGTTTCAGTACCGAACATCTGACTGGCTCCTGCTCCCAGTCTGGCAACATTCCCCTTGCTTCAAGGTTTGTTTATATTTCAGGCTACTTCCCTATCCTGGTATGGGAGGCAATCTGGCCCAGAGGAAAAAACAGTGGAAGAGGAACCCAAGAATTCTGGGTTCCAATGGTGTCTCTCAGCCATTATGTTTACATGCTTCCTTCAATCTGACTTGTTTTCCAATCTGTAAATGGGGAGAATTGACTATTCTACTACTAGAATCCAATCAATCCAACAGTCATTTTATTTTCCTCAAAACAGTTTCTGAAAAGAGCAATTCCATGGAGAGTTTAGCATTATGTATACTTCCCAATTCTCTTCACAAAGAATGTAAATGTTCAAGGTAATATTTCCAATAAACTAAAAAGACAAAAAAATAACCAACAACAATAAAACCTTTCTCTGAAATCCTGAACTATATCTCTTTCTCCCTATCTTCTGTTTAGGAAAAAAATAAAAATAATAACAGATACTGTTAGGATATTTAGGCCTTGGGATATCAATGACAGAGACCTTTGTATTATGAAAAGGAAGAATCTGGCTTTCATTTGAAGGGTAACACATAGATAAGTAACATTACGTACTCACTGCTGTTCTAAGCACTTGGTGTTAATTCCTATAATGGTCTCCACAGTCATAGGTGGTGGGTACTGTTGTTTTATTATCAAGGACACTAAAGCATGGAGAAGTCAGAGAGGTTGGTCAAGTCCACACCGCTGGCAGGGCTGGAGGAACTAGGGTCTGAACTCAGGCAGTCTAGCACCCAAGTCCAGACTTCTAACTACCTGTTATGCCACCATTCAATTTTAAGAATCTCTGCTTATCACAGTTGGTAACAGACAACCGTAGTAATGCAATTTCTGAATACCTACTTAAAGAATACTTTGACAGCACAGACAGATGTGAACATACTGACCAATACCTATCATGAAGTCCCAAGTGTTCAAAATGTCTATCATCAGCCCAATGCCCTATTGATAACACAATACTCATTTTGTTTTAGCATCTGAACCTTGAGAAAAATCTATAACTTGCTCCTGCCAGAAGTCTATTCCATTGTTCCCTGTTAAGTTTTACAACCACCGCGAGAGATAGCTGGGATCACCCCCCACACAGAGGCAGCAGTGTGCTGCCACACAGGCCCAGGAACCAGAAAGCTTGGATTTAAATCCCAGTTCTAGGGGCACCTGGGTGGCTCAGTTGGTTACCTATCAACTCTTGACTCAGGTCATGATCTCCAGATTGTGAAGATGAGGCCCACATGGGGCTCCATGCTGATAATGGAGCCTGCTTAGGATTGTCTCCTCCTCCCTTGCCCTCTGCCCCTCCCTGCTCATGGGCACTCTAAATAAATAAATAAATAAATAAACAAACAAACAGACCCTAGTTCTATAACTTATTGGCTTTGTGACCTTGGACCAGTTACCACCTCTGTGAGCCCCAGTCTCTTTATCAATCCAAGGGGAACAAAAATACAACTATCAACCTATGGTTACTCAAAGATTATTCATGGTTATTTAAAGATTAAATAAACTAATGCATGCAAAGTGCTTAAAAGGGTACCTGACTCTTAGTAAGTGATCCAAAAAGGTAAACTATTCTTTTTTTTTTTTTATTTTTTTATTAATAGAAGAGGTGATTTACCAAACATCACATAGTCAGGATTCCATCATGGCCTTCCAACGCCAAATATCCTCTCTCCTTAGCAGGACTCCATCCTCTGACCAAAAACTACCATTCCCATGAAGTCCTGTTATCTGTCAAAGGGCCCAGAGAGATAGTTTTCCCTATCAAATTGTTGGAAGAACATACAAAGTAGATAATACTGTCCTTGCTTTGCAAATAACAAAACGGAAGTTCTGAGAGGTCAAGAGATTTATCCTCAATTAACTCACCCAGTGCATGTGCTTCACAGTAAGCCCTAAATAATTCTGAAAGTTCCTGACAACAGCTTTCAATGTGGGCAATTTTTTAAAGTGCCATCTAAAAGATATAAACTGTGATGTTCTTGCTTTGTTAGTTTTAGTAGTTTGAGAGAGGGATTAAATTCCTGCAAAAACCAAAATGTTTGACTTGAGTGAATTATCAAAATGAAATGCTGCTTCAATTAGATTCTTCATCTGCCTGGAGGGTGGCTCCAGGCATCCATATATCCACCAAATGCAATTTTTAGGAAGGGTCCTATCAGGTACCAAGCCAACCCCCATCCCTTTAAGGGAAATGACTTTGGAGGGCAGAGGGGAGTGAAGTAGCAGATTCCTCTCTGGCCTGGGGAAGAGAACAGAACAGTAAGTGATGGCATCTCTTCCCTGCAGCCTCCTACAGTGGTGTGTCTTGCAAATGAAACATACTGTGAAACAGCTTGTGAGATGAGCTTCATCAACAATAAGTAATTTTTATCCAGATTCTATTGTTGAATACAATGAACATGATTAAATGTTTCAAATATGCCTACTCAGACCTTAAGCAAACCATCAAGAAAAGAAAAAAGAAAAAAAAAAAACCTAGTAAAAATCATCCCCTAAATCTGCTTTAGGAGGAGATTTAATTGCCAACTTGATGCTTAGAACTGAATTCCTACTTGACAGTGGCACTGCTCCCAAGAAAACTGTAGCAACACATTTGCACTTCTCACCGTGGCCTCTGCTCTCATCCCTGCCAATCCCCTGAGAGTCAGCAAATAGTTACAATGTCAGTCTTTCAAATCACTGCATTTAGAACTTCCCAAACCTTTAAGAGGGCCTCTGTGTATGGAAAAGAACAATAGCACTTCAAAAGCTATGTCTGCGAGTTCTTCAATACTCCATTTGAATGCTGGGGTTTCAATCAAGGACATCAGCAGACAATTTCTGATTGTTAAGAAGTTGACTTTTACACAGTTCTGATTAGGTTGCCGCGGGCGAAAGGGAAAGGGTCAAAGCTTTCAGCCTTGGCTTTCACAAAGTAGCCAGTGTTTTTCTTACCCGCCCAGCGCCCGGACAGAAAAGCTCTTCCTAAAGGATCTAAGTCCAGGCGTGCCTGAGTCTCCAAACTTACCCGCCAGGCACCGACCCACGTGGGCACGCAACCACGCTCGCCTACAGTTGCCGGAGCTCACGGATGCCGGCGCTGGGTCGGCGCCCGTTCGCTGAGCGCCCCCGGCCTCCCCACCCGCATCCCATTCCTTCAGACTCTCCCAACCCAGGCAGACGTGCCCTGGCAGACCCCCAACAATGAGGACTTGTGTGGTGCAGTTGGGGGTGGCGGGTAGTTTAGAGTGAAACATACACAATCTGGCGGGTCCGGGAGCAAGCAACGCAGGAGCCAAGTGGCATCAGCCTCTCCATGCAGATTTCCCTTGCGCCGACTAGCTCTTCCCCCACCCGGTCAGGTCACCAGCACCACCAAGGGAGGGGGGCGGGGAGGGACGGGCGCCTTAAAAAGTGCAGAGAAAAGACTCGCCCTCCCACCAAGGGTCACAATAATACTCTGCCGGACGGGGACGGAATCAGCCGGGGAAGGAGGGTCCCGGCAGCAGCAACCACCTCCGTTTTGAAATTTACTTTGTACACTCATCCCAAGGCTCCCTTCCGACGAACGACACAATCTCCCCCATCTCTGTCTCCCTGCGTCCAGATTCTCTCGGCGGTTGAGCCCTCCGATAGCGCTTTTTAGGAGCCGAACCACGGGGATTTTAAAGTTTCCCCAGTAGGAGAAAAAAAAGAAAAAGAAAGAAAGCAAAAACAAAACAAAAGCCCTGAGTTCTGGTTCCCAGGCACAGCATCCAGTCTGGAACCTAAACCAAGGGGGCGGGCCAGGGAGGAGAGCCATCGGGGCTGCGGGGAGCCTGGGGAATGGGACAGGGGGGAGCAGCACAGAACGGAGTCCACGGAGGACTCGGGAACGGCTTGGGTCCGGGGAGACGCGGGGTCCAGCTCTGAGGGTGTTTGCGAAAAGGTAGGGGTTATAGGAGAAACCCGCTTGTTCGACGGTTGCGGGCAGAGCCGTAGCTCTACAGATGAGTGGGGAAGAGGGTCCGGCCGCGGGAAGCCGCTCGAGAGGCCGGGAGATGGGCTCCGGAGCAATGGGGAGGTTTTGGAGTGGAAGGGAGGGCTCAAAGGTGGATAGAACCGGGTTCGCGGCAGGGAGGAGGGAGCAGCCGGTCTCGGAGAGAGACGAGTGTTTGGGGTGAGGACGTCTGGAAAGAAGACGCGCGCGGTCAGAAGGAGACTAGGGGTGGTCAGGGAGAGCCAAAAGGAAGGAGGAGAGGTCGCTCCTTTTCTCCCAGCAGAAAGAGGGAGCGGGCGGAAAACTGCTGTCGCCATCCCCGCAACACCCCAGCCAAACTCCCACGACGGGCGCGCCCAGGAGCCCTCTTCTGCGTCCGGAGCCCCAAGCGGTGGCGTCTGGCACCCGGTTCCCCTCTCCCCCCGGCACCTGCTGGCGCTGAACTCAGAGCTGCGCCGGGCCCCACCGCGACTCACCTCCGCTCGCGGACAGCATCCTCCTCCGCTGTCGCAGCCGCGCTGGAAGCGGCTCCCCATGCACGGCGGGCGACACACTCAGGCGCGCTCTCCAGCCTGGGAAAGCCCCGGCGAGCGCCGCGCAGGGTCCATTCTCCCCAGGAGCCACCAGCCTGCGTCAGCGCCGGGGGAGGAGACGGCCGCCCGCGCAGCCCCGACTCCTCCCGCGGCCTCCGCCCCATCCGCCCCCGCGCCCGCCCAGCGCAGGGCAACCTAGCTCACCTGCTGGCTCCCCTCGCTGCCTCTCCGCCGCCTGGCCGCCGGGCCGCTCGCCTGCGGCGCGCCCTCGCCCGGGGCCTTGCCTCTCCGGCTCCGGCTGCGGCTCCGGCACTCGCCCCCGCTCTCGCCCGGACGCTGTCCGCGGCGCCTGAGCGCGCTCCGCGAGCTTAGCCGAGTCATGGCGGCGGCGGGGTGGAGGAGGCAGAAGGAGCGAACAAGCGAGCGGGTGCGCCTCGATTCGCGGTCGCGCCTCTGGAGCCCCTGCGCTCACTCCGCATCCCGGTGCGGAAGGAGGCGAGCGGAGCCGAGGGCTTGGGGTCCCCTACAGGGCTTGGGGTCTCCCCCCCAGCCGCATCGCGCCGAGCGGGGGAGGGAGGGAAAGGGTCAAAGCTTTCAGCCTCGGCTGAAAGTAGCCAGTGTTTTTCGCCACCGTCCCCACCGACCACAGCGCCCTCCCGACCTGCCTCATTTTTCCCTAGGGTCTACTCTTATCCAAGCCTCCAAACTTCTCACGCATTCCCAAGGGTAGAGCGACCGCGGGTGAGAGCCAGAGGCGGGTTCGGCGAGGGCCCGCTGCCCCCTCGCTCCTTCGCGGGAGGGGCCGCTAGCTCCCAGCGGCCAACCCTGGTTAGGCAGACCCGCGTCTCCACTGAGGCTCCACTGGGCGAGAAGGGAGAAGGCTTGCATCGCTCCCGTGGCCCTCAGTCCTAGGAAGGGGCTCAAGCCCCTGAAGGTATGCGGGCTGGTCTGCTCGCCCACTCGCGTTCTTAGAATGCTCGGCAGAAGACAATCTGCAGATTCAGTTCGAACACGCGGCCTGCAAGGGAGAAGGCCCCAGCCAGTAAACAGTTGCTCCCTCCTTCTGGTCCTAGTTGCACAGAAGACTGTTTTGGTCTGAAAGTCTTGTATCCTGAGATTGGGTTTAACTCCAGTAAATGTCTGGTATGGTATAACCTGTCTCCAGACGCCGGAATGCCAGGTGTGGGAGAGAGAAAAAAACCCGATCAAGGGCTGCCCATGGGAACAGGGCCAAGAAAGGAAGAAAAGACAGGGAACAGTTCCTCAAAAAATTGATTTTTTTATTCTTTTGAGGGGCCACACTCCTGTCCTCCAGCTGTATAATAAAAAAGCTAATGTGGCAGATTTGGGTTTTGGGGTTTTTTTCCCCTCATAGCTTCTGTCACTCACCCATGAAAATTTAATGAAGCATTTAGGATCATTACCCCCAGGGTCAATGGGCTAAAAATATTTAGCCTAATGCACTCCTTGTGGAGCCAATACGTCCATTGCTGGTACATACAAAGTCATCGAGAAACCCTCGCTTTCTGCATAAAATTCACGACCCATTAAACTTATTCCGTAATAACAGCTTCTGTACAAATGGAAGTTTGAAGGGAATGCAGGACGCTGAGTTGGCCAAGTAATAGAAATGGAAGAGGTTCATGTAAAACTCTCTCTATATTCAATGTTGAATAAGGTCAACTACAGAAACTGGGCAAATCCCCATTACATCCAACAGGGGCAATAAGCCACAGCTGTTCCCAAGTCCAGGCTAGAAGAAAGTGTAACAGAAAGACAGTAAGTGCACACAAGCTGCTCACCAAGAACTTGGTGAAGACACTAATATTCTTCTGGGTTAAACCCCAAACCAAGTCTTAAAGCACTATTTTGAGTTATTGTAGTAAACATATCAAGAAAGAACATACCTAAGTAGGTGTTGTTTTTCTTCTCTTTACATAACAATGTCCTTTCTACTAAGTGTGGCATAAAGAAAAAAAATCAATAAACATTTCTTTACCATCTACTCTGAGAAACCGCAAAGCAAAGATGTATGCATTTTGTATTATGTTCCAGGCACTGTGCTGGGTGCTTTCCATACATTAACTCATTTAATCTTCATGGCAGCCCAGTGAGAGAAGTATAGCTTTTAACATATACTGGATAGACTGCCCACTTTGAAATCTGATGGGCCTGAATCACCTTCGACAAGCTACTCACCTTTCTGCACTCCAACATTCCTTACTCTGCTATGGTGTTAGCTTCATGAGACACCTGCTTCATGAGATCAGAGCAGGTCTTAAGAGAGATAATGCAGTAGACATAGCTAGCACCAAAGGAATCACCTAGTAAACATTGGTTGTCCTCCTAGAATAATGCCAAAATAGTTCATTTTTTTTAAAGATTTTATTTATTTATTTGACAGAGAGAAATCACAAGTAGACGGAGAGGCAGGCAGAGAGAGAGAGAGAGAGGGAAGGAGGCTCCTGCTGAGCAGAGAGCCCGATGCGGGACCTGATCCCAGGACCCTGAGATCATGACCTGAGCCGAAGGCAGCAGCTTAACCCACTGAGCCACCCAGGCGCCCCCAAAATAGTTCATTTTAAATCAACAAGCATCTATGCCATTCCTTTTATATATCAGACTCTGTGCTATGCAATGGGAATGATGATAAATCAGAAACAGACTCTGCCTTTCAGGAGCTGTGAGTCAACTGAATAAAAAAGCAAGGGCATGGGCAGGTGGATGGGCACAAAGGAGTTTTATTGAACTTCACATAATTCATCCTGATGCACCTGATTCTCGAGCTAAACAGAGGAGCAGCCTGTATGAGTTACTGTTTGAAACTGACCTAGGATTAAAAGTAAAACCAAATGTCAAAAATCATCAATTCAGTTACCAGAAATTACTCCTCCTGTGAAAGAAATGGAAAGTAGCTCATTTTGTGTAGTATATATTATTTAAAACTAAGTTTATTCCTGCAATTTTTTCTAATAAATAAATAAATTCGGGCCATAAGCTCTGAGGGTTTCAAACACAAATTATTACATAGCCACTGTTTATTAAATGGTTTCTAGTGCTTGCATATGCCAGGAATACACTAATATTCTATATACATAAAGCTCTCAAATTAATAAGATTTTGACTAATGCTCAGTAGGAACATTTCCACCCAGCTTACTAGAGACATCATGTGTTCAAAGTATACCAGTATATAGAATGCACAAAATTTCGAAGGTTAATACCTAAAGTAAATGAGCCTTGCACAGGCCCTTTCATTCAAGTTCATGTTAACACTCCGATTCTATTCCTTTACTCAAAAAGTGTTTGCTGATTGTTTACTCCATACCAGGCACAATGCTTGGCATTGACAAAGAAAGAAAACAAAAAGCAAACAAAACTCATTCTCAAACAACTCAGAGGCACACGAAGGCCATACATCATTATGCTGCATTCTGATCCATGCTATGGTAGTGTTAAGTACAGCATGCTAGGGGAAGATCAGATAGGGGCATTTAACACAGAGTTGGACATTAGGAAGACTTCAGGAAGGAAGTGATATCATCTCGAAAGATGACCAAATGAAGCAGGGAAAGGTATTTCAGGACAAGAAAAGAGAATGGACAAATACCCTCATGGAGGTAGAGGGTAGATATAGTTAACTATATAGAGGGAAGCAATGTAAACAAATTTTAAAGGGTCTTGTTTGCCATATTAAGGACTTTGGAATTTACTGTGAAAGGGCTCAGATTTTTTAAAAAGCAAGAAAAAATATTTTGCAATCCTTACATTAGCCACATTTCAGATATGTTTCTTACACACCCTGGACTCAAGCAAGATTTTCAATTGCTATTTCTCTTCTGAAGGTTAAAAAAGACAAGAAATTTCTGTAAGTCTTCATCAAAACAGAAGCTCCTTTCTTTTATGATGCTGGCCTTTCTTGATTCCAGGGAAACGTTGTGTGGCAGTATTATGACTAAACTTGACTCTGGTTTACAGTTGCTATAAATAGCCCTCCTTTTATTTCTCCAAGGAGGCTGTGGAGGGGACTAGTGGCACTACAATTGTATTTATGCTACCAATCTGCTCTTTTTGGCTAAATGCATAGTAGAAACAAAGTGCAGAGCTGAAACAATCATCAAAAGGCTCTTATGGGGACGCCTGGGTGGCTCAGTTGGTTGGACAACTGCCTTCGGCTCAGGTCATGATCCTGGAGTCCCGGGATCAAGTCCAGCATCAGGCTCCCAGCTCCATGGGGAGTCTGCTTCTCTCTCTGACCTTCTCCTCATTAATGCTCTCTCTCACTGTCTCTCTCTCAAGTAAATAAATAAAATCTTAAAAAAAAAAAAAGGCTCTTATGTTCCAACACAAATCCCAATTTTTTTTTTCAATCATAAAATGGAGCATAAGTGGATGTTAGTGATTGAAAATAGGAGGAGCCTGGACGCTATCAGAAAGACCAAGTTTCCGGAGCCTATGGAGTATGAGATCAGGGAAGAATCAGAATGCTAAAAGATACAATGCCATGTAGCTTGTGGCTACAATATTCAAGTTATGACAGATGCTTGGTTTTTTGGCCTCTCTGCAGCCATTGCCCCTTCATTAGTAAACACCACCCAAATTTTGTTGGGGAACCATTTCCTACACTCAGTGATTTGGTTTCCATTTAATTTTGGGAGAGTTGACCCAACCTTGAACTCCAGGGAGAAACAGGTGCAACACATCAATGGCCACAATTCAGGGATGGTCCAATAGACCTGTGTACTTTTGCTAGAGCAACTAGGGAAAATGCTTTCTCCTTACTGCTATTCTAAACTGGAAAGATGGTAAGCCTGTAGCTCTAAGAACCCATTTCATAAGAAAAGCCTTCAGAGATCAGGAAAACACAGATCAAAACCACAATGAGATACCACCTCACATGAGTCAGAATGGCTAAAATGAACAAGTCAGGAAAAAAACAGGTATTGGTGAGGATGTAGAGAAAGAGGAACCCTCGTACACTGTTGGTGGGAACATAAACCGGTGCAGCCACTCTTGAAAACAGTATGGAGTTTCCTTAAAAATTTAAAAATAGGCTCACTCTATGACCCAGCAAATGCACTACTAGGTATTTGCCCAAAGGATACAAACATAGTGATTCAAAGGGGCACTTGCACTCCAATATTTATAGCAGCAATGTCCATAAGGGCCAAAATATGCAAAGAGCCCAGATGTTCATCAAAGGGTGAAGAGATAAAGAAAATGTGGGATATAAATACAAAGGAATATTACTCAGCCATCAAAAAGAATGAAAACTTGCCATTTGCAACAGTGTGGATAGAGCTAGAGGATATTATGCAAAGTGTGATAAGTCAGTCACTCATATGTAGAACTGAGGAAACAAAACAGATAACATAGTCAAAGGAAGGAAAAATAACGTGAAAATAGAGAGGAAGGCAAACCATAAGAGACTCTGAAATCTAGGAAACAAACTGATGGTTGCTAAAGGGAAGGTTGGGGGGGTAACTGGGCAATGGGCATTAAGGAGGGCACTTGATGGAATGAGCTCTGGGCGTTATATGCAACTAAAGAATCACTAAATTCTAAGCAGGGAACTGGTGATGCAGTGTATGTGAACTACTTAAATGAAGTACTGAACTACTACTTAAATGAAGAATTAAAAAAAAAAAAGAAAAGAAAAGAAAAAGAAAATCCTTAACAAAGAAGAAAACAGACTAAGGTGATAAAAATAGAGATGTATGAGGAAACTCGAAGAATGTTTGGTTTAGTCATGCCTAAAGCTAACTATCATCCCCCCATCCAGATTTTTCAATATGAGCCAAAATACCCCCTCTATTACTTAAGTCAGTTTGGGTTAGTTTTTTTTTTTTTTTCACTTTTGACGAAAAGAATACTAATATACCATGTATTGTATTAGGAACTTTCTATATTTAAATCCAATTTAATACTTAAAGAATACCAAAAAGCTATTTGTATATTTTTATACTTAGCCTTGTTCTGAGAAATACATGAATTTACATTTTATAGGTTAAAATAAACTCAGGTTAAATCATTCCCAAAGTTACATAGTTAGACCATTGGAAAATTAAAAATTTAAATGTTATTTATAAAAGCATGTCTCAAAGTAGGAGTAAATTGAACAAAAGTCATCCAAGATTTCGGCCCAAAACAGAAATTTTTGATGAAAACAATTAAAGAAAACCCAAATAAATGGAGAACCGTACCATGTTCACGGTTTACAAAACTCAACATTGAGGTCAATTCTCCCCCAAATTTAACTACACATTTAGTACAAATCCCAAAAAATCCCACCCTTTTTTTTTTTTCAAGAAATTGACAAGATAAATCTAAAATGTATGTGAGAATGCAAAGAGACTTAGAATAGCCAAAACAATCCTGAGGAAGAAAAGCAAAATTAGAGAGCTTATCCTACCTTATTTCAAGAATTACTACAAAGCTACAATAATCAAGACAGTACAGTCTTAGCATTAGGGATAGATAAAGTGATCAATGGAACAGAATAGAGAAACAGAAATAGGCCAACATATATGTGGCCAATTGATACACACACACACACACACATATATATATATATATATATATATATATATATATATATACATATATATATTTTACAAAGTTGTCATCACAATGCCTTGAGGAAAGAAATGTCTTTAAAGTATGGTTTTGCAACAAATGGACAAAGATATGGAAAAAAATTAACCTCAGTCCCTTCCTTCCACCATGTATAGAACAATATACAATCACTAAAATAGTAAAGATTTTAGAAAAGAACTATAAAAGGATCCTCTTAGGTTTTAGGTATGCACAGATTTCTCAGAAAAAAAATTCATTGAACATAAAAGAAAATATAATAAATTAGACTTTATAAAAATTTAAGACATGTGATGATCATAAGACAGTATTAAGGAAATTAATGGTAAACTAAAAGCCCAGAGAAAATATTCAAAATACATATCTGACAAAGGGCTTAAATCCAGAAAATATAAACAAATCCTATCAATTAATAATAAAAAGATAAGCAACCTAATCAAAATGGACAAAATGGTTGAACAGACACTTTGCTAAAAATAAAAAAGAAAGAAAGATATATTGAATATAGCCAATAGGCACACGAGAAGGTGTGTGTCATCTCTGATCATAAAGAATATGCAAATAAACCATAATGAGATATCACTTCACACCCATTAAAATTTCTAAAATTTTGGAAGCCTGACAACATTCAATTTTGGTGAGGACATAGAACTCTCATATGTTTCCAGTGGAAGTGTACAATGGTGTGGTCATGTTGAAAAACTTATCAAGTTAAAGATACATCTACTCTTTGGGCATTTATAGATGTTGCACTCCTAAGTATTTACCTCTGAGAAATAAAATAAGTACATACACGCACACTTAATACACACACATACACACAAACACATATGCTAGAAAGTTATATACTTCTAATAGGTCCAAGTGGAAACCACACAAATGTCTTTCCACAGGAGGATAAGTCATACAGTGGAATACTACTATACTAATATGCAAGAAACAAAATAGACTACTCATGAGTACAGCAACATGGACCAATCTTTAAAAAATATTAAATGAAAGAAACCAGACATTATTATGATTCCTTCTATAGGAAGATCAAGAACATTATTATGATTCCTTCTATAAGAAGATCAATAACATTATTATGGTTCCTTCTATAGGAGGATCAAGAACAGGGAAATTAAATGTATGATAAGAAAAATCAGAACACTGGCTGCCTCTGTGGAGAGGGATTGTCTGGAAAGGGGCACAAGGCACTTCCTGGATTAATAGAATATACTCTTTCTTTAATGTAGTGTTGGTTACATAGGCAAATACATTTGCCAAAATTGGCCAAATTACTCTTAATATCTATGCATTGCAGGTAAAAAAAAAAAAAACCTATGCATTGCAATATAAGTTAATTTCATCCTTTTAAAAATTTAAGAGATCAAGTGCAGAGAAAGTGGAGCAGCCCATCAGACCCCACAGTCCTCATGGGGACCACTCCATGATGGCCCAACACAGATGTTTGTGATAATGTTGCAAGTTCTAAATGAAATTTTATACCTCAACAAAAAGAGTGCTCTATGTTATGTAAGGCACAACCAAAGCAATGAATGAGAGAGAGAGAGAGAGAGAGAGAGAGAGAGAGTGTGTGTGTGTGTGTGTGTTTTAAGTATGCCTTTTTTAAAATGGACATATAATGTAGTATTTGTTTCAGGGGCACAGATCTGTGATTCATCAGTCTTACCCAATTCACAGCACTCAGCACAGCACCTACCCTCCCCAATGTGCATCCACCAACCACCCCATCCCCTCCAGGAACCCTCAGTTTGTTTCCTGAGATTAAGAGTCTCTTATGGTTTGTCTCCCTCTCTTGTTTCATCTAAGTATCCTTTAAAGTACATTAATGAAAGAATGGTTAGGCCAAAATAGAGTACCTTCACCACCACTGCCCCCTACATACACAGAATGAAAGTACTGTCCAGCAATGCTGTGGGTGTCACCAAAAGGTAAAGGATTTCCTGCCAGAGGAGTTAAGCAAACGTAGGTTGGATGATGGTTTAGCAGAAATGGGATAGGCACATTTAAGCTTCGGATTGTGGAAGTGAATGGAGGAATGGAATCTTGAGCCATAAGACTTTTAAGTTGACCTTTGAAACCCCAACAGTTGATGATTCCTTGAAGAGTTCTCAAAAAACTCAGAAACCACAGTTATACTTCAAATGGTTCTCTTCTCTCCTGTCCCAGAAAGACGATAAAGGCTATATAAAACTCTCTACTGGAAGGTCTATGCTGTGTGGTTGAATTTGTATGAAAACCTCACAAGGAAAAAGTCACCACTCTTTCCTGGAAACTTACTGATGGAAATCACACTTTATAAAATATATTTTTTAAATAAAAAGAATGTAATTGCTCACTGAATTGTAATATGAATGCAAATTAACTTACTGTAATTATACTGTGCAATCTTCTACTTTAAAAACTTAGAAAATGGAAGAGACCTGATAAGTAATTTGAGCTGTAATTCTTCATTGTGGTCCTTCATTATGCAATGGTTACCATAAGCAATTTGTTCTGTTTTAATGTAAAATGTTTTTCTTCATACCTTCACACTGGCAGGACTCAAATGAGTCCATTCAGTACAGACAGATACCCATCCCGCCCCCCACAAGTACATTGTAGAAATAAATGAGATAAAATTAATATAGCACAAGGGAATTTATGAAAGATTCTTAATATATTTTCCCTTGGAACCTTTAGCACGTTAAGTGTCTCTCCATCCTATGTCCTCCATGTGTTTTAAACAATCAGGGAATTCCTAACTAAATAGGAGTCAGATGACCAGCATTCATGCTTTAATGGCAAGGCTTGGGTAGAGAAATAAAGAAATTGGGTTTAGTCTCAGCTCTGCCACTAATTAATTGTGTCACCTTCCTCATGCTGACCCTCATTTTGCTCATATGTAAATCAGAAGGCTGGACTAGGTGATTTCCAGCTTCCATCCCAGCCCTTATAATCTAAGACGGCCCTGTAGTCGTTCTTTGCTTTGCATTGTTTAAGCAACATGAGTGACAGTAAATGAATTTCTTATTTAAAATGAATGACTGTCTGGATGAACCACAAGCCCTGTGGTGCAGTCATTCATTGCTAAAGGATATCTAATGCAAAGATCATCTGTGATGATGCAAATGTAAAAAAATAATAATTACCTGTTTTCATGCTAATAATAATTTGCATGTGTAGTTCTTTCAGTGTGGTTCCTGTTATCTGCAAGGTGAAAAGATAGAGAGCTGGGGATCTCATTAAGCAGCAGCACAGTATAGTGGAAAGAGAGGCAGATAGAACTTGGAATCACGAGACTTTGGTTTGGCATTTCCTTTGGCTAATAACCATACCAGGCCCCAGGAATTTCATCTCTTAGAATGGATGCCCTCAGCTAATTTCTTGGGCATTGTTAAGATAAAGCACACAATGAATGGGAAAGTCATTTGGTCACCTGTATTTGTAAATGTCTTATTTAATCCTTCCAGCAACCGTGTGAAGTAGGTGCTCCTCTCATCTCTATTTTTCAGCATACATACACATACACACTCACACATATACACATTCACACACACACACATCTCTCTCTCTCTCTCTCTCTCTCTCTCTCACACACACACACACACACACACACACACACAAAAGTAAAAGAAAGAGAAGTTAAATAACTTGTTCAGGGTCATACAATCCATGACACGTGTCTGTCCTTTCTATTCAGAAGGGATAGTAATATACTTTCATCTATGAATTCCCATAGACAAGTAACTTTGTTTTGTCTCAACATACATGATCCTCTTACAGAAAGGGAACAAGTACATCTTTGTGCAACCAACAGTACTGTGAACCTCTATTCCTCAGCTATAAAATGGCAATGAAAGTACCTATGTTTCTCTAAAGGATACTCTTTAGTTCCTTCTTTGGCTCTCATCCCACCCATACCCAGACCATTTCTCCCTTCCTGAAAACCCAGTTCCAATTTGGAGAAGTGTGTGATTTCTCAGAAGCTGTCTTCAGCTTCAGCTCTGGATAAGAGCATGTGACCTGAGACCAAAAAAAAAAAAAAAAAATCCTGTAGACCAGGACACAGCAGTGTATGCTTCTAAAGGGAATGGGTCTTATAATTAAGCTGGATCCAAAGAGCTCAAAGCAGAGAGACCAAAAAGAACTCATCCTGTCATATCATGGAGTCACTCTCTAAAGTCAGCACTGCATTAACAATAGCAGGAGCCACAATGTCCTTTTGATTATCTAAGCCAACATTGTTTATAGTTTCTGTTACTTCTGCCCAAACCACATCATCAATGTAATGAGGTAGTGAATGATAAATTGCAAAGGCTACACAATCATAAAATTTAGCAATGGTGATTATGACAACAATGACATGATGACTGGGAGAAGAGGAACACCTTTCAACAAACATGGCTCTGGAATTTCCCATAGATCAGAAATTTCCTTCAGGGGTTAAAGACAAAAGTAGTTCATTTTTCTACGTTTCAATCTAGATTCATTTTATAATCTTCTTCTAGCAGGGCACTCCTATATATTCCTGATCAAACCACAAAGATGATGGGTCTCTTCCTGACCACACCTTCTCCATGCTTGCCTCCATTCCCTCACTCAGGCTGCTTCTTACTCCTGGATGACTCCTCCCTATTCCCACGGACTGAAATCCTTCCCAATGTGTAGGACCTAGTCTAAACGAAGCCTCCCCCCATCATTCTCTCTTCTGCTTCCTTTATATATTGTTCCTACTTAAATCCTGATCCCTACCATGCGTTATGGGATAACCCATAAGGACTATAATCTCTTAGAGTAGATGCTAAGCTCCTTATAAACAGCAGAGAGAGAGAGAGAGAGAGAGAGAGAGATGTATGTGACACCTGTCACTGCACAAATTTCAAGGGTGATTCAGCTGGTGTGGTTGTAATTCCACCATTGAACAATCATCAATCAAAACCATATAAACAGCACCTTATGAAGAGATGGAAAGTCTTTATAATTAGGAATGCTTAGACTTCAATCTAACTGGAAGTTACCAAAAAAAAAGACAGGAGAGTGGATAACAGAGGAAGGAAGGGAAGAAGGAAGGAAGGAAGGAAGGAAGGAAGGAAGGAAGGAAGGAAGGAAGACAGGCAGGCATGCATCCCTGTCTGGTTCCAGGTGCTGTCACTTGTCTCATCTCCATTATTGAATCCCATTAAGAATCCCTCTCCTATGGGCATCTGTTTAATGCCTGTTCCCCCAACAGACTAAAAGCCATCACTATACCTTCCCTGTGCCTCATTGAACTATAACCAGCCCTTTCCCCATCCTTGTCAATGTACATCCAACATGTAACTCAAATCCCTTCACTTCCATCATCTCTCCTGCTATCATCCTGGACCCAGCCGCATCCATCTCTGGCCTCGAACCATCCTTTGCCCTGTTTTTACTCTTGCTTCCCTGAAACACAAATATTAGCTGCAGTAACATTCTAAAAATATAATTCAGGTATTCTTTCTTAAAACACATTAATGATGCCAAGACTTTTCAGAAGTCTTGATAAAGGCTTTCAAATCCCTCCATCATATGACCTAGCCTCAACTCACTCCACTCTGCCCCTGCTCATTATACTCCAGCAACAGTGGGCTTCATTCACTTCTACAAACCCCCATATAAAGGCCTTTCCAAGTAATGTTCTGTCTGCTTGGAATGGTATCTCCCCATGTCGCCAACAGCTTCTACCTAGGCCTCACCTCCTACATATTCACCAGTGCTAGCTTAACTGTCCCTTGTTTAATGGTCTGACCTTACTCCCAGCCGTAATGAGTTTCCTTGGTTAAAATCTTTCAAGGCACCTGTAATTTCCCTCCACAGACCTAATTACAATGTAAAACTATTAATGTACAACAATATAGAAAGTATAATTACATTTTATAATAATATTATGGCTTAATGTCTATTTCCCCTCATAGACTATAAGCTCCATAAGGATAGAATGACGCTTTTATTTGTTGTTTTTGTGTTTGGTCACTGTAGTGGGTTGGATGGTGGCTCCCCAAGATATATGTCCGTGACTCAGTCCCCAGATCTATGAGTGTTACCTTATTTGGAAAAAATCTTTGCTGTCTTTGTATCTCAAGTTAGGATGTTGAGATGAGAAGAGAATCCAGGACAAGGGTGCCTGGGTGGCTCAGTCAGTTAAGTGTCCGGCTCTTAATTTCAGCTCAGGTCGTGATCTCAGGGTTGTGAGATGGAGCCCCATTTGACTCTGCACTCTGCAGGAAGTCTGCTTCTTTCCTTTTCTCTGCCCTGTCCCTTGCTTGTGATCATTCTTTCTCACTCCCTAATACGTAAATTAATAAATCTTAAAAAAAAAAAAAAAGATAATCCAGGATTATACAGGTGGGTCCTAAATCAAATTAAAAGTATCCTTGTAAGACACACACAATGGAGACATAGAGGAGAGGAGGCAATGTGACCAGACGGTCAAGGACGGGAGTGATGCGGCAATAAGCTGAGAAACAGCTAACAGCAGAAGAAACTGGAAGAGGCAAGGAACGGATTCCTCCCTAAAGACTTCATAGGGAGCCCAGCTGTGTGGAGACCTCCATGTTAGACTTTGGGCTCCAGAACTAGGAGAGGATAAACACCTGTTGTTCTAAGTTACCAAATTTGTGGCACCTTGTTATAGCAGCTCTATGGCACTAATATTTTTGTATTTCTAGGACACAGATAATTCTGTATTGGATATATTGCTGAGGGCTGATCGGGGAGTACATGCAGAATGAACAAGCGAGTTTTCATAGAGCAAAAGTTATAAATGTCCAGCATTATATACCAGATTTTTCCACAGTGAACAGAGCACACTTGGTGCTCAAATTATTTATTAAATTTCATTTAATTTGATTTCATTTTATAAGAAATACAGGTGTATGAAATTTTTAAAGCTTAAATATGCAAGAGAAACAAAGATATACTAGGCAATATTCTCATTTTTATAAATGAAAACTATAGAATTGAGGAAGATTATCTGACTTACACGAGGTCACACAGCAGGTTCAGGCTGAAGGAAATGGCATTTATTTATATAATTCCTATACCATTCCTATTCCTATATACTAGACTATCTTTCTTAAGTACAATTATATTATTCTAATTAAAATCATTTGCTATGTTGCTGCTGTCTTTAGTCAAAGACCCCAGCATTCATTGTCCTTAAACTAGTTAGTATGTGTAGGTCTGCACTGATAATGAAATAAATGTTGAACTAAATCCCAAGAATTATAAGATAAAATTTTTATCCATTCAAATTCCAAGGAATCCATGAGGGAATAGCAACATTAGATAGACATTTACTATTACATTTTACTTGATTTAATTATGATTTCATTATTGGCATTCAAATATTTAAGCGGCTTATCAGGCATTATCTCTTCATTTAAGAATTTACCCCAAAATATATTAAAATGCATAGAGTAAACCAATGCACTTGAATACTAAGGTTTTTCCCACTTAATTTCTGACTTAGGGGTAACTCCACTCAAGGAGTCTCTAATGATTACAGTTTAATGCTTTCTCATATTTTATGTATGCATGACAGAAAAGACCTCATATATTTCTGTTAATACAAAAAGAGTATCTTGAATCACTTCTAGTGGTTCCCACTATGTGGGAACCCAAAATAGAGCTCTGGAAATCAGCATTGCTGGATTTATTTCATTGGTCTAATTGTATGATCTTGGGCAACTGACATGACCTTTGTGCGTATCACTCACTGACCATTCGCTATCTAGCTACTCAGGCTCTAATTCCATTACTGTTAATGCCACATCATTTAATTCCCAAACACATGCTCTTTTTAGTCACTGTGTCCCCAGTTGTTCTGTCCTCCCTGACATGCCATGAATATCCGTCTATACCTGTCAGGAAAACTGCACAATGATTGTGAGAACCTGGTGTGTTCTTTCCTTTGGATTTACCATATGTGACTAAATTTGGAGACTCCTGTCATAGTCGGAGGACTCCCCAAGGTCATTTACCAAAGGTCCAGCTGCAAATTGATTTTTAATTACACACACCTATGTAAGTTTTAACCATTATACTTTTAAGTATCCTTGGAACTGGAGCCCACATCTTCTCTGGAATATATTTTTCTGAACGATCATGTCTGTTTTCATTTATAAAGCTCATATTTTTATTCATTCGTATGTTCATTTGTCTAAAAACAAAACAAAACCCAAGTATTTTTTCCCTGTGAATGATGCGCTGTGCTAGGCGCCGATGGTAAGGAAATGAAAGACTAGTTCCATTCCCAAGTAACTCACAGAACAATGGGACAGAAAGATAAGTAAACAGGTAGTTTTTTAAAATCTTGCCCTAACCTCTGCCTTTGGCTCGGGTCATGATCTCAGTGTCCTGGGATTGAGCCCCGCATAGGGCTCTCTGCTTGGTGGGAAGCCTGCCTCACCATCTCTCTCTGCCTGCTTCTCTGCCTACTTGTGATCTCTGTCTGTCATATAAATAAATAAAATCTTAAAAAAAAAAAGTCTTGCCCTAAGTGGGGCACCTGCCTGTCTCAGTTGGTGAAGCATGTAATGTTGACCTTGGCATCATGAGTTCAAGCCCTACACTGGGTGTAGAAACGACTTGAATAAATAAACTTAAAAAATTAATAAATGAAATAAAATAGTGCCCTAAGTACCATAATACAGGTAAGGACTGAGTGCTTTAAATGCCTCCCCACTTCCAAGAGAGAGGTATTTAGAGTGGGGAAGTGATCAGCAGCTTCAAAAGAAAGACTTTGTGAGTCTGTTAGATGGATGACAAAGGTCATCTCATTCCTTAGCCACTCAGCCCTCCAGATTTTTCACTACTCAGAGATTTTCTCCAACTAATTCCTTTCCAGTGACACTGATCACCCTGTTAAGATTCTCAGAGAAGTTCCAAAGTGAGGAAGCCTTGTGAAGGTTTCTCTCTCTCTCTGGGCAACCATGCAGCTACTGCTCAGATGAGATATAACTTTATTTGTGCCCACACTTGCACTCAGATTGTTACCGCTTCAGTATATTTCACTGTTTTTTAGGGGGAGATTTATTCCTCCTGTGGGCTTTCTTTTCAGAGAGGTCAGTAAAGAACCAGCTTCCCAGAGAAAAATACTGTACGGCAGTTCCATAATGTGAAGCCCAGGTCTGATTATGCCCTTATTTGAAATAATCTCCAGTGCCTGGAGGAGAAAATCCAGGGTCTTTAATCTGGCATACAGGACCTTCATAGTGAGCACCTGTGTACTCTGCGGCATCCCTTATCAAGAGGACCCCATGCATCAGAGGCCACCAGGCAAGGTGGCCTGTGACCAGAGAAGTCATTGAAGGAGTCAGTGGAAAAGTGATAAGAGCTAATCTACATTTTTCGAAGTTTGTTCTACATTCCCTGAATGGAGCAACTATTGCAGCAAAATCCATGTATACCTCAACGTGCTTCCTTAATACTTTCCTGGAATGAGACAGACCACCAATTAGGAAGCAAAAAAACAGGGAAAGAGAATAAGTAACAACAACAACAAAATGCATATTGTACTTCAAAAAATATACCAAAGAGGGTTCCAGGGTATTTCCTATTACTTCTGTAAAAATGTCAATCTAAAGGTTTGCTATCAGTCTCCTGAGTTACTCCAGTGCCAATCCATTACGTATTCTCTCGACAAATGCTAAATTGGCCAATAGTTTGTAAACATAGCCCTCTCTGTGTCATTGTGCACAGGAGCACCTGGGTGAAAATGTGAATCACTGTAAGTGTTTAGTTATTTCATACTTGTCTGCACCTACTTAAGAAGGGTGCCTTGAAATCGGGGTTTGCTATCATTTTTTTCTCCTTCTGAAAAAAGTTCAGAAAGGCAGCGTGTCGCATGTCACATGTCACATGTCACACACTTAGCTTTTAGGTATCTGGACTACCCCTAGCTAGGTCCCTCCCTCCGTAATCAAGTTCATCAATACCTCTCAAGCCATATGTATGACTATTCACACTCAGGGGGATCAACAGATATGATAAGTAGTCTCGTGTCCATTCAGATCAGATCAGGTCTTGCCATTCAATGAATTAGGAAAAATATTGGGACTTTTCAGAGTCATCTAGATTTGGGAACTGCAGAATAGGGACTATCACTGTTCTACTCACCAGGGCACTTGGCATGGATGTAGCTCCCCCTGGCAAGATAGAGATTCAATGCCAGGGGTCCCTCTCACAGTTCAGCAAGGGAGGTTGGATGGGACAGCATGGGAGGGCAGCTTAGAGGAGGAGCAGGGCTTTACTTCCCATTCCCAAGTTCTGCAATATTAGCAAACACTTTTATAAGAGACTAGTCTTCCTGGCATCAGAACTAGTCCTTTGCCTGTTTCTCTCTGATCCAATTCAGGCTCCTTCCCCTGCGCTGCAGCCTTCCTGCATGGCAGGAAGCTGAGCCCAAGTCCCATTCCCAGGCTCCCTGGCCAACTGACTTCCAGTTAGGGTCAATCAATGGGAATGGCAGGCAGGAGACAGGAAGAAAGGGAGGGGGTTAGAAACTAGGGTATCTATCTCCCTCTATCCCTCTCTTTCTGCTTCAAGGTGGCATCCTGCGCAGCGGCCCAGTCTCCTCGATGGATCCCACCCAGCCCTGTGTGGGACCTGCTCCCACCATGCAGCCCCAATTCCCAGGCTCTGGGAACAGTACCCCTTCCCTTTGTGCCTCTAACTCCAGAAGGAGCTTCCCACTGCTGTTCCATCCCACTCTCAGCTCTTCAGACACGTGTGTGATTCTATGAAAATTTTCCTTGTAGTTTCCTGTATTAAATTCCTTCTATTAGGCTACCTGGTATGTGTCTCTTGACACAGCGCTCACTGACACAGTGTCTACTGTTAACATTGTTACGTTCTGCTTGGATGTCCCAGTGGTGTGGCTGGGTTTTGAGGTGTGCTCAGGGACAGCACCCAGAGACACTCTCCCCTTGCCCCCAAAACACAATGGTTGGCAGAGTTTCCATCTTTAAGTTGTAATTTTAAACCAACTGCAGACAACCCATGAAGGGAACAATCACCCAGCTAAAATACCTACATTACCAGGGAACTGGGCAAAGAGCTGATAAGGTCCACCTCCTGACTATTCCCCCAAATAGAAATAACACATGAAAGAGGGAATAAAGCATATTTCAGCAACTGTGCAAGATCACACTACAAAACTTTAAGCTGGGAGCCCTTTTGTGGTTGTTGATTTCATGCAATTTCTTTGATTTGGTGAAAGGGGAAGGACAAAACAAAACAAACAAACAAACAAACAAAGGAAGCAAGGTAAAGGAGGGAAGGAGAGAGGACAGGGCAGGAAATGCACAGTTTGGGCATAAAAGGAGCCAAGGACTGGTCCCAAAAGGAAACACTGAAAATTACAAGAGAAAGCTCTTATTTTGTTTCCAAGGTTCAAAATAGTTCATGAAAGGGAGGACAATCTTCTCTCTACTGCAAAGTAACCTTGGTAGGCATTATAAATCAGAAGAAGCAAGAATTTAGGGTGAACTTCCTGGAAAAGCTAAGCCTCTGAGGCATGGAAGACAAGTCGACAGGGCCCTGGAGAAACTCTCAATCTTTAGAGGAATCGAGAGAAACAGACATGGAGCAGAACAGCATAGGACATAATGAAGTATGGTGTTTAATAGAGTTTGAGGTTCCAGAAGCCTGAGAACGATACACATGCCTAGGAAAGGCAGGCACAGGGAGGCATCAAACTTGGCTGAGCCTATGCTGAATGACTCATGTATTTTTGTTTTTAAAAAAGGACAATGTCAATCCATTCTCCCAACCCCCTTCCTCTCAGCCACATTAACTTATGGCTACTGGAATCAAGACCTCTCTCTCCACTGAAACATTTGGAGCAGTCAAATGTATACAAAATGATATCTGACCTCACTCCTATGAACCCAGGGAGAGCAAAGAGAAAATATGGAGTGATATTAGGGTAACCAAGTGATCAGCTTCTCCTTCCTGTAATTTTGCCTTAAAATGACACCCTTTTTTACATCAACCTAAATAAGTATGACTTGCATTATCTTCACCCCAGACAATACAATGAAACATGATGGCATAATGTGAGAAAGAGGAGAAAGGTACCCCAATAAGCAAGGAGAGAAGAAAAATTTGAAACTTTATCCACACGAATATCCTAGGCATATTCCAGGAGAGAAACGAGTATCCCCTCTAGCTCCTAAAATATAAATAATATTTGAATGGGAAAAATATTACTGGGAGTGAGTTTATGAAAGAGTTAATAACATAAAGAATTCCGAGGGGCACCTGGGTGGCTCAGTGGGTTAAACCTCTGCCTTCAGCTCAGGTCATGGTCTCACAATCAAATCCCACATCAGGCTCTCTGTTCAGTGGGAAGCCTGCTTCCGCCCCCCCCCCCCAACCTGCCTGCCTCTCTGCCTACTTGTGATCTCTCTCTCTGTCAAATAAATGAATAAAATCTGAAATTAAAAAAAAAAAAAGAATTTCAGAGAAAGACATAGAGAGACAGCAACAGAGAGAGAAGGATAGCAATCGACAAATAATCATCATCCCTTGGGCCATAGGTAGACGTCTGTCCTGCTGTCCCCATTTTTGCAGATATGTTACAATGTCTGTGCATAATGGTGATTCCTCATATAGAAAAATGCTTCAGTCTTTCACATGTTCAACACAATATACTTGAGGATGGTAAGTCAACGTGGGGAGGTGGGAAGAATACCGACATGGGTACAGGAGACCTGGATCTCTATTCCTGCTCAACTTGATGACCTGAAATGCCTTTTCACTTACAGATCCAGATTACAAAACAAAACAAAAATGAAACAAAAAAAGTTTTCAAGATCTCTGATCACAAAGAATTTCAATACTGTTAACGAAAAATAATTACTTTTCCCCAATCTCTGTTACCACGTGAACTTAATATACCCCATGAGAGTGCACACATTTAGTTCAATTCAATTCAGCAGAAATTTATTGAGCATCTACTGCATTCTGAAAACTGTTAAAAGGAGAAGCCATAGTTCCTTCTTCTGAAGAGCTTATAAATGAATTTTATTCCAGGAACAGAACAACAATTCCTGGACAGAACAACAATTTCTTTATTATCTCTGTACTGACAAGCTAGAAACTGAATGAGAATTCAAAGGAATTCTTTGTCTTCTAAAAAGAATATTCAAAAGAATTATATGGAATCATAAACACCAAATATAAGACGGTGGTTACCTCTGGCAGAAGGGAAGGAGATATGATCAGGGAAAGGAGACTTCAACTGTATTTACATGGCTCTATTTCTTAAGCTGAGTGTTCTCAGCTTTTTTGGGTTGCTTTTTTTTCTTCTTTAATCAACTTTTACTCTATTTTTATACTTTTTTGTATGTCTCACATATACTATACTACATTTCAAATCACACATATTACTTTTATGATAAGATTAACTCCTTTTGGGGTGCCTGGGTGGCTCAGTAGGTTAAAGCCTCTGCCTTCAGCTCAGGTCATGATCACAGGGTCCTGGAATTCAGCCCCACATCGGGCTCCCTGCTCGGCGGGGAGCCTGCTTCCAACCCCCCCCCCCCAACCTGCCTCTCTGTCTACTTGTGATCTCTGTCAAATAAATAAATAAAATATTTTTAAAAAATCAACTCCTTTTTGTAAAAATCCTAATTGATTTACCTACAAACATATTCCCCACTCTATCTCATAAGACACTTTTTAAAAAGGGATTCTTGAAATGAGAGGGTCTCTGGCAAGTAAGTTTAGAAGATCTTAATGATTTCAATGAGCTTCCTTGCTTGCTTGCTTTTACTTCTTACTGAAGTTTTAATGTCAGTAAATACCATGTCTTAGCAAGAGTGTGTTATGTTTTTCAATGCTTTTCAAACTTTGGGGGGCACAGAACATTTTCCTTCTGTATGTTCTTTCTTTTAAAATACTCATAACCATCTTGGGGAACCCTAGTGTTCCTTGGAACACAATCTGGAAAATGCTGTATAAAATAATCCATTTCAGTCACATATTGTACACTACAACCACACCCAACTTTGCCTGTCTCCAAACCAATGATGAACCTTCATGCCCACCTATCTTTGCCCACAGTTCTCCCGGTCTGGATCCCTTCAAGACCTGAGAAATTCTTGGTCAACCTTCAGCTTCCAGCTGAAAGGCAATCTCTTCTTTGAAGCTTCCCCCTCCTTTTCCTTTCTTTAGACATAATAAATTACTCTTCTGGAAGCTTCTAGTGCCATGCAGATATTTCCTGTACCGTATCTCACACTGTGGCAGTAATTTATGCGTGAGGCAGAGTGCCTAGATGGCAGAGACGACACCCTTGCTCATGGTACTGTTCATAATGCCAGGCACAAAGCCAGAGCCAGACACAAACTAGGTGCTCAGGCAAGTATGTGTTAAATGGGCATGGAAGTAATGTCTATGCGCATTCCCTGAGTTAGCTTCCTCCATTTCCCAGATAGTCTCAAAGACATATTTGTAACTTTTCAGTCTTTACTAGCAAAAGTGACACTAACAAGAAGAGATACAAACCAATTCAAAGACTGAAAGAGAGACAAACTCTGAGACAAAAACAAGAAGAGGAAAAGAGGGGGAAAGGAAGACTAACTGATGGACCAACAGATCACAGTTGTCCAGTCAAGAACCAGAGACACTGACCAACAGCAAGAGTCAGAAATTGAATCTTGGAGCCAATATACCAAGTTGACTATTTTGCAAGGCTCACTGTAGGTGGTCGACAGGGACTGGGGTTCACCTTGAATGGCCTCATCTGTCTGGGACTGCCCTCCTCTCATTTTTACCCCCTAAACTAAACAACCCATCTTAGCCATCACAAAACTTGTATCATTTTGGCTGTGAGTTGCTCTATTCAGCAAAAATTTTATTTCTGTTTTCCTTTCTCTTTATGAGAATCCCCCACTGGCATTGTAGATTGGTTATATGTTGGGTTCAAATAATAATAATAATAATAATAATAATAATAATAATAATAAAAACAAGCTGGCAATTTCTCTCCAATAGCATATGCTGCATATTTCATGAAATAGAAACCGGAGGAGTTTTAATGATTCCTGAACCAAAACCTTCCCATATCTGAGAACTAAGTGGAAGAAAAACACAAAGAGCATCTCACAGAAAAAGAAACCCAATCATTTGTTCATTTGCTCTCCAACCTAAGGGAGGTGTTCAAGTCATCAACTGCTGTGTGTGTGTGTGTGTGTATGTTTAACATGGGTTCATATCCTGATATGCATTTCATAGATTGAGTTTAGTGCCAGTTTTCATGGATATAAGTGTACTTATAAGAGGAGGGGTTTTCTTTTCCTATTGGACACATTTTCTTTTCCTATTGGACACATTTTCTTTTCCTATTGGACACATGTTTCAGTACCGAACATCTGACTGGCTCCTGCTCCCAGTCTGGCAACATTCCCCTTGCTTCAAGGTTTGTTTATATTTCAGGCTACTTCCCTATCCTGGTATGGGAGGCAATCTGGCCCAGAGGAAAAAACAGTGGAAGAGGAACCCAAGAATTCTGGGTTCCAATGGTGTCTCTCAGCCATTATGTTTACATGCTTCCTTCAATCTGACTTGTTTTCCAATCTGTAAATGGGGAGAATTGACTATTCTACTACTAGAATCCAATCAATCCAACAGTCATTTTATTTTCCTCAAAACAGTTTCTGAAAAGAGCAATTCCATGGAGAGTTTAGCATTATGTATACTTCCCAATTCTCTTCACAAAGAATGTAAATGTTCAAGGTAATATTTCCAATAAACTAAAAAGACAAAAAAATAACCAACAACAATAAAACCTTTCTCTGAAATCCTGAACTATATCTCTTTCTCCCTATCTTCTGTTTAGGAAAAAAATAAAAATAATAACAGATACTGTTAGGATATTTAGGCCTTGGGATATCAATGACAGAGACCTTTGTATTATGAAAAGGAAGAATCTGGCTTTCATTTGAAGGGTAACACATAGATAAGTAACATTACGTACTCACTGCTGTTCTAAGCACTTGGTGTTAATTCCTATAATGGTCTCCACAGTCATAGGTGGTGGGTACTGTTGTTTTATTATCAAGGACACTAAAGCATGGAGAAGTCAGAGAGGTTGGTCAAGTCCACACCGCTGGCAGGGCTGGAGGAACTAGGGTCTGAACTCAGGCAGTCTAGCACCCAAGTCCAGACTTCTAACTACCTGTTATGCCACCATTCAATTTTAAGAATCTCTGCTTATCACAGTTGGTAACAGACAACCGTAGTAATGCAATTTCTGAATACCTACTTAAAGAATACTTTGACAGCACAGACAGATGTGAACATACTGACCAATACCTATCATGAAGTCCCAAGTGTTCAAAATGTCTATCATCAGCCCAATGCCCTATTGATAACACAATACTCATTTTGTTTTAGCATCTGAACCTTGAGAAAAATCTATAACTTGCTCCTGCCAGAAGTCTATTCCATTGTTCCCTGTTAAGTTTTACAACCACCGCGAGAGATAGCTGGGATCACCCCCCACACAGAGGCAGCAGTGTGCTGCCACACAGGCCCAGGAACCAGAAAGCTTGGATTTAAATCCCAGTTCTAGGGGCACCTGGGTGGCTCAGTTGGTTACCTATCAACTCTTGACTCAGGTCATGATCTCCAGATTGTGAAGATGAGGCCCACATGGGGCTCCATGCTGATAATGGAGCCTGCTTAGGATTGTCTCCTCCTCCCTTGCCCTCTGCCCCTCCCTGCTCATGGGCACTCTAAATAAATAAATAAATAAATAAACAAACAAACAGACCCTAGTTCTATAACTTATTGGCTTTGTGACCTTGGACCAGTTACCACCTCTGTGAGCCCCAGTCTCTTTATCAATCCAAGGGGAACAAAAATACAACTATCAACCTATGGTTACTCAAAGATTATTCATGGTTATTTAAAGATTAAATAAACTAATGCATGCAAAGTGCTTAAAAGGGTACCTGACTCTTAGTAAGTGATCCAAAAAGGTAAACTATTCTTTTTTTTTTTTTTATTTTTTTATTAATAGAAGAGGTGATTTACCAAACATCACATAGTCAGGATTCCATCATGGCCTTCCAACGCCAAATATCCTCTCTCCTTAGCAGGACTCCATCCTCTGACCAAAAACTACCATTCCCATGAAGTCCTGTTATCTGTCAAAGGGCCCAGAGAGATAGTTTTCCCTATCAAATTGTTGGAAGAACATACAAAGTAGATAATACTGTCCTTGCTTTGCAAATAACAAAACGGAAGTTCTGAGAGGTCAAGAGATTTATCCTCAATTAACTCACCCAGTGCATGTGCTTCACAGTAAGCCCTAAATAATTCTGAAAGTTCCTGACAACAGCTTTCAATGTGGGCAATTTTTTAAAGTGCCATCTAAAAGATATAAACTGTGATGTTCTTGCTTTGTTAGTTTTAGTAGTTTGAGAGAGGGATTAAATTCCTGCAAAAACCAAAATGTTTGACTTGAGTGAATTATCAAAATGAAATGCTGCTTCAATTAGATTCTTCATCTGCCTGGAGGGTGGCTCCAGGCATCCATATATCCACCAAATGCAATTTTTAGGAAGGGTCCTATCAGGTACCAAGCCAACCCCCATCCCTTTAAGGGAAATGACTTTGGAGGGCAGAGGGGAGTGAAGTAGCAGATTCCTCTCTGGCCTGGGGAAGAGAACAGAACAGTAAGTGATGGCATCTCTTCCCTGCAGCCTCCTACAGTGGTGTGTCTTGCAAATGAAACATACTGTGAAACAGCTTGTGAGATGAGCTTCATCAACAATAAGTAATTTTTATCCAGATTCTATTGTTGAATACAATGAACATGATTAAATGTTTCAAATATGCCTACTCAGACCTTAAGCAAACCATCAAGAAAAGAAAAAAGAAAAAAAAAAAACCTAGTAAAAATCATCCCCTAAATCTGCTTTAGGAGGAGATTTAATTGCCAACTTGATGCTTAGAACTGAATTCCTACTTGACAGTGGCACTGCTCCCAAGAAAACTGTAGCAACACATTTGCACTTCTCACCGTGGCCTCTGCTCTCATCCCTGCCAATCCCCTGAGAGTCAGCAAATAGTTACAATGTCAGTCTTTCAAATCACTGCATTTAGAACTTCCCAAACCTTTAAGAGGGCCTCTGTGTATGGAAAAGAACAATAGCACTTCAAAAGCTATGTCTGCGAGTTCTTCAATACTCCATTTGAATGCTGGGGTTTCAATCAAGGACATCAGCAGACAATTTCTGATTGTTAAGAAGTTGACTTTTACACAGTTCTGATTAGGTTGCCGCGGGCGAAAGGGAAAGGGTCAAAGCTTTCAGCCTTGGCTTTCACAAAGTAGCCAGTGTTTTTCTTACCCGCCCAGCGCCCGGACAGAAAAGCTCTTCCTAAAGGATCTAAGTCCAGGCGTGCCTGAGTCTCCAAACTTACCCGCCAGGCACCGACCCACGTGGGCACGCAACCACGCTCGCCTACAGTTGCCGGAGCTCACGGATGCCGGCGCTGGGTCGGCGCCCGTTCGCTGAGCGCCCCCGGCCTCCCCACCCGCATCCCATTCCTTCAGACTCTCCCAACCCAGGCAGACGTGCCCTGGCAGACCCCCAACAATGAGGACTTGTGTGGTGCAGTTGGGGGTGGCGGGTAGTTTAGAGTGAAACATACACAATCTGGCGGGTCCGGGAGCAAGCAACGCAGGAGCCAAGTGGCATCAGCCTCTCCATGCAGATTTCCCTTGCGCCGACTAGCTCTTCCCCCACCCGGTCAGGTCACCAGCACCACCAAGGGAGGGGGGCGGGGAGGGACGGGCGCCTTAAAAAGTGCAGAGAAAAGACTCGCCCTCCCACCAAGGGTCACAATAATACTCTGCCGGACGGGGACGGAATCAGCCGGGGAAGGAGGGTCCCGGCAGCAGCAACCACCTCCGTTTTGAAATTTACTTTGTACACTCATCCCAAGGCTCCCTTCCGACGAACGACACAATCTCCCCCATCTCTGTCTCCCTGCGTCCAGATTCTCTCGGCGGTTGAGCCCTCCGATAGCGCTTTTTAGGAGCCGAACCACGGGGATTTTAAAGTTTCCCCAGTAGGAGAAAAAAAAGAAAAAGAAAGAAAGCAAAAACAAAACAAAAGCCCTGAGTTCTGGTTCCCAGGCACAGCATCCAGTCTGGAACCTAAACCAAGGGGGCGGGCCAGGGAGGAGAGCCATCGGGGCTGCGGGGAGCCTGGGGAATGGGACAGGGGGGAGCAGCACAGAACGGAGTCCACGGAGGACTCGGGAACGGCTTGGGTCCGGGGAGACGCGGGGTCCAGCTCTGAGGGTGTTTGCGAAAAGGTAGGGGTTATAGGAGAAACCCGCTTGTTCGACGGTTGCGGGCAGAGCCGTAGCTCTACAGATGAGTGGGGAAGAGGGTCCGGCCGCGGGAAGCCGCTCGAGAGGCCGGGAGATGGGCTCCGGAGCAATGGGGAGGTTTTGGAGTGGAAGGGAGGGCTCAAAGGTGGATAGAACCGGGTTCGCGGCAGGGAGGAGGGAGCAGCCGGTCTCGGAGAGAGACGAGTGTTTGGGGTGAGGACGTCTGGAAAGAAGACGCGCGCGGTCAGAAGGAGACTAGGGGTGGTCAGGGAGAGCCAAAAGGAAGGAGGAGAGGTCGCTCCTTTTCTCCCAGCAGAAAGAGGGAGCGGGCGGAAAACTGCTGTCGCCATCCCCGCAACACCCCAGCCAAACTCCCACGACGGGCGCGCCCAGGAGCCCTCTTCTGCGCCCGGAGCCCCAAGCGGTGGCGTCTGGCACCCGGTTCCCCTCTCCCCCCGGCACCTGCTGGCGCTGAACTCAGAGCTGCGCCGGGCCCCACCGCGACTCACCTCCGCTCGCGGACAGCATCCTCCTCCGCTGTCGCAGCCGCGCTGGAAGCGGCTCCCCATGCACGGCGGGCGACACACTCAGGCGCGCTCTCCAGCCTGGGAAAGCCCCGGCGAGCGCCGCGCAGGGTCCATTCTCCCCAGGAGCCACCAGCCTGCGTCAGCGCCGGGGGAGGAGACGGCCGCCCGCGCAGCCCCGACTCCTCCCGCGGCCTCCGCCCCATCCGCCCCGGCGCCCGCCCAGCGCAGGGCAACCTAGCTCACCTGCTGGCTCCCCTCGCTGCCTCTCCGCCGCCTGGCCGCCGGGCCGCTCGCCTGCGGCGCGCCCTCGCCCGGGGCCTTGCCTCTCCGGCTCCGGCTGCGGCTCCGGCACTCGCCCCCGCTCTCGCCCGGACGCTGTCCGCGGCGCCTGAGCGCGCTCCGCGAGCTTAGCCGAGTCATGGCGGCGGCGGGGTGGAGGAGGCAGAAGGAGCGAACAAGCGAGCGGGTGCGCCTCGATTCGCGGTCGCGCCTCTGGAGCCCCTGCGCTCACTCCGCATCCCGGTGCGGAAGGAGGCGAGCGGAGCCGAGGGCTTGGGGTCCCCTACAGGGCTTGGGGTCTCCCCCCCAGCCGCATCGCGCCGAGCGGGGGAGGGAGGGAAAGGGTCAAAGCTTTCAGCCTCGGCTGAAAGTAGCCAGTGTTTTTCGCCACCGTCCCCACCGACCACAGCGCCCTCCCGACCTGCCTCATTTTTCCCTAGGGTCTACTCTTATCCAAGCCTCCAAACTTCTCACGCATTCCCAAGGGTAGAGCGACCGCGGGTGAGAGCCAGAGGCGGGTTCGGCGAGGGCCCGCTGCCCCCTCGCTCCTTCGCGGGAGGGGCCGCTAGCTCCCAGCGGCCAACCCTGGTTAGGCAGACCCGCGTCTCCACTGAGGCTCCACTGGGCGAGAAGGGAGAAGGCTTGCATCGCTCCCGTGGCCCTCAGTCCTAGGAAGGGGCTCAAGCCCCTGAAGGTATGCGGGCTGGTCTGCTCGCCCACTCGCGTTCTTAGAATGCTCGGCAGAAGACAATCTGCAGATTCAGTTCGAACACGCGGCCTGCAAGGGAGAAGGCCCCAGCCAGTAAACAGTTGCTCCCTCCTTCTGGTCCTAGTTGCACAGAAGACTGTTTTGGTCTGAAAGTCTTGTATCCTGAGATTGGGTTTAACTCCAGTAAATGTCTGGTATGGTATAACCTGTCTCCAGACGCCGGAATGCCAGGTGTGGGAGAGAGAAAAAAACCCGATCAAGGGCTGCCCATGGGAACAGGGCCAAGAAAGGAAGAAAAGACAGGGAACAGTTCCTCAAAAAATTGATTTTTTTATTCTTTTGAGGGGCCACACTCCTGTCCTCCAGCTGTATAATAAAAAAGCTAATGTGGCAGATTTGGGTTTTGGGGTTTTTTTCCCCTCATAGCTTCTGTCACTCACCCATGAAAATTTAATGAAGCATTTAGGATCATTACCCCCAGGGTCAATGGGCTAAAAATATTTAGCCTAATGCACTCCTTGTGGAGCCAATACGTCCATTGCTGGTACATACAAAGTCATCGAGAAACCCTCGCTTTCTGCATAAAATTCACGACCCATTAAACTTATTCCGTAATAACAGCTTCTGTACAAATGGAAGTTTGAAGGGAATGCAGGACGCTGAGTTGGCCAAGTAATAGAAATGGAAGAGGTTCATGTAAAACTCTCTCTATATTCAATGTTGAATAAGGTCAACTACAGAAACTGGGCAAATCCCCATTACATCCAACAGGGGCAATAAGCCACAGCTGTTCCCAAGTCCAGGCTAGAAGAAAGTGTAACAGAAAGACAGTAAGTGCACACAAGCTGCTCACCAAGAACTTGGTGAAGACACTAATATTCTTCTGGGTTAAACCCCAAACCAAGTCTTAAAGCACTATTTTGAGTTATTGTAGTAAACATATCAAGAAAGAACATACCTAAGTAGGTGTTGTTTTTCTTCTCTTTACATAACAATGTCCTTTCTACTAAGTGTGGCATAAAGAAAAAAAATCAATAAACATTTCTTTACCATCTACTCTGAGAAACCGCAAAGCAAAGATGTATGCATTTTGTATTATGTTCCAGGCACTGTGCTGGGTGCTTTCCATACATTAACTCATTTAATCTTCATGGCAGCCCAGTGAGAGAAGTATAGCTTTTAACATATACTGGATAGACTGCCCACTTTGAAATCTGATGGGCCTGAATCACCTTCGACAAGCTACTCACCTTTCTGCACTCCAACATTCCTTACTCTGCTATGGTGTTAGCTTCATGAGACACCTGCTTCATGAGATCAGAGCAGGTCTTAAGAGAGATAATGCAGTAGACATAGCTAGCACCAAAGGAATCACCTAGTAAACATTGGTTGTCCTCCTAGAATAATGCCAAAATAGTTCATTTTTTTTAAAGATTTTATTTATTTATTTGACAGAGAGAAATCACAAGTAGACGGAGAGGCAGGCAGAGAGAGAGAGAGAGAGGGAAGGAGGCTCCTGCTGAGCAGAGAGCCCGATGCGGGACCTGATCCCAGGACCCTGAGATCATGACCTGAGCCGAAGGCAGCAGCTTAACCCACTGAGCCACCCAGGCGCCCCCAAAATAGTTCATTTTAAATCAACAAGCATCTATGCCATTCCTTTTATATATCAGACTCTGTGCTATGCAATGGGAATGATGATAAATCAGAAACAGACTCTGCCTTTCAGGAGCTGTGAGTCAACTGAATAAAAAAGCAAGGGCATGGGCAGGTGGATGGGCACAAAGGAGTTTTATTGAACTTCACATAATTCATCCTGATGCACCTGATTCTCGAGCTAAACAGAGGAGCAGCCTGTATGAGTTACTGTTTGAAACTGACCTAGGATTAAAAGTAAAACCAAATGTCAAAAATCATCAATTCAGTTACCAGAAATTACTCCTCCTGTGAAAGAAATGGAAAGTAGCTCATTTTGTGTAGTATATATTATTTAAAACTAAGTTTATTCCTGCAATTTTTTCTAATAAATAAATAAATTCGGGCCATAAGCTCTGAGGGTTTCAAACACAAATTATTACATAGCCACTGTTTATTAAATGGTTTCTAGTGCTTGCATATGCCAGGAATACACTAATATTCTATATACATAAAGCTCTCAAATTAATAAGATTTTGACTAATGCTCAGTAGGATCATTTCCACCCAGCTTACTAGAGACATCATGTGTTCAAAGTATACCAGTATATAGAATGCACAAAATTTCGAAGGTTAATACCTAAAGTAAATGAGCCTTGCACAGGCCCTTTCATTCAAGTTCATGTTAACACTCCGATTCTATTCCTTTACTCAAAAAGTGTTTGCTGATTGTTTACTCCATACCAGGCACAATGCTTGGCATTGACAAAGAAAGAAAACAAAAAGCAAACAAAACTCATTCTCAAACAACTCAGAGGCACACGAAGGCCATACATCATTATGCTGCATTCTGATCCATGCTATGGTAGTGTTAAGTACAGCATGCTAGGGGAAGATCAGATAGGGGCATTTAACACAGAGTTGGACATTAGGAAGACTTCAGGAAGGAAGTGATATCATCTCGAAAGATGACCAAATGAAGCAGGGAAAGGTATTTCAGGACAAGAAAAGAGAATGGACAAATACCCTCATGGAGGTAGAGGGTAGATATAGTTAACTATATAGAGGGAAGCAATGTAAACAAATTTTAAAGGGTCTTGTTTGCCATATTAAGGACTTTGGAATTTACTGTGAAAGGGCTCAGATTTTTTAAAAAGCAAGAAAAAATATTTTGCAATCCTTACATTAGCCACATTTCAGATATGTTTCTTACACACCCTGGACTCAAGCAAGATTTTCAATTGCTATTTCTCTTCTGAAGGTTAAAAAAGACAAGAAATTTCTGTAAGTCTTCATCAAAACAGAAGCTCCTTTCTTTTATGATGCTGGCCTTTCTTGATTCCAGGGAAACGTTGTGTGGCAGTATTATGACTAAACTTGACTCTGGTTTACAGTTGCTATAAATAGCCCTCCTTTTATTTCTCCAAGGAGGCTGTGGAGGGGACTAGTGGCACTACAATTGTATTTATGCTACCAATCTGCTCTTTTTGGCTAAATGCATAGTAGAAACAAAGTGCAGAGCTGAAACAATCATCAAAAGGCTCTTATGGGGACGCCTGGGTGGCTCAGTTGGTTGGACAACTGCCTTCGGCTCAGGTCATGATCCTGGAGTCCCGGGATCAAGTCCAGCATCAGGCTCCCAGCTCCATGGGGAGTCTGCTTCTCTCTCTGACCTTCTCCTCATTAATGCTCTCTCTCACTGTCTCTCTCTCAAGTAAATAAATAAAATCTTAAAAAAAAAAAAAAGGCTCTTATGTTCCAACACAAATCCCAATTTTTTTTTTTCAATCATAAAATGGAGCATAAGTGGATGTTAGTGATTGAAAATAGGAGGAGCCTGGACGCTATCAGAAAGACCAAGTTTCCGGAGCCTATGGAGTATGAGATCAGGGAAGAATCAGAATGCTAAAAGATACAATGCCATGTAGCTTGTGGCTACAATATTCAAGTTATGACAGATGCTTGGTTTTTTGGCCTCTCTGCAGCCATTGCCCCTTCATTAGTAAACACCACCCAAATTTTGTTGGGGAACCATTTCCTACACTCAGTGATTTGGTTTCCATTTAATTTTGGGAGAGTTGACCCAACCTTGAACTCCAGGGAGAAACAGGTGCAACACATCAATGGCCACAATTCAGGGATGGTCCAATAGACCTGTGTACTTTTGCTAGAGCAACTAGGGAAAATGCTTTCTCCTTACTGCTATTCTAAACTGGAAAGATGGTAAGCCTGTAGCTCTAAGAACCCATTTCATAAGAAAAGCCTTCAGAGATCAGGAAAACACAGATCAAAACCACAATGAGATACCACCTCACATGAGTCAGAATGGCTAAAATGAACAAGTCAGGAAAAAAACAGGTATTGGTGAGGATGTAGAGAAAGAGGAACCCTCGTACACTGTTGGTGGGAACATAAACCGGTGCAGCCACTCTTGAAAACAGTATGGAGTTTCCTTAAAAATTTAAAAATAGGCTCACTCTATGACCCAGCAAATGCACTACTAGGTATTTGCCCAAAGGATACAAACATAGTGATTCAAAGGGGCACTTGCACTCCAGTATTTATAGCAGCAATGTCCATAAGGGCCAAAATATGCAAAGAGCCCAGATGTTCATCAAAGGGTGAAGAGATAAAGAAAATGTGGGATATAAATACAAAGGAATATTACTCAGCCATCAAAAAGAATGAAAACTTGCCATTTGCAACAGTGTGGATAGAGCTAGAGGATATTATGCAAAGTGTGATAAGTCAGTCACTCATATGTAGAACTGAGGAAACAAAACAGATAACATAGTCAAAGGAAGGAAAAATAACGTGAAAATAGAGAGGAAGGCAAACCATAAGAGACTCTGAAATCTAGGAAACAAACTGATGGTTGCTAAAGGGAAGGTTGGGGGGGTAACTGGGCAATGGGCATTAAGGAGGGCACTTGATGGAATGAGCTCTGGGCGTTATATGCAACTAAAGAATCACTAAATTCTAAGCAGGGAACTGGTGATGCAGTGTATGTGAACTACTTAAATGAAGTACTGAACTACTACTTAAATGAAGAATTAAAAAAAAAAAAAGAAAAGAAAAGAAAAAGAAAATCCTTAACAAAGAAGAAAACAGACTAAGGTGATAAAAATAGAGATGTATGAGGAAACTCGAAGAATGTTTGGTTTAGTCATGCCTAAAGCTAACTATCATCCCCCCATCCAGATTTTTCAATATGAGCCAAAATACCCCCTCTATTACTTAAGTCAGTTTGGGTTAGTTTTTTTTTTTTTTTTCACTTTTGACGAAAAGAATACTAATATACCATGTATTGTATTAGGAACTTTCTATATTTAAATCCAATTTAATACTTAAAGAATACCAAAAAGCTATTTGTATATTTTTATACTTAGCCTTGTTCTGAGAAATACATGAATTTACATTTTATAGGTTAAAATAAACTCAGGTTAAATCATTCCCAAAGTTACATAGTTAGACCATTGGAAAATTAAAAATTTAAATGTTATTTATAAAAGCATGTCTCAAAGTAGGAGTAAATTGAACAAAAGTCATCCAAGATTTCGGCCCAAAACAGAAATTTTTGATGAAAACAATTAAAGAAAACCCAAATAAATGGAGAACCGTACCATGTTCACGGTTTACAAAACTCAACATTGAGGTCAATTCTCCCCCAAATTTAACTACACATTTAGTACAAATCCCAAAAAATCCCACCCTTTTTTTTTTTCAAGAAATTGACAAGATAAATCTAAAATGTATGTGAGAATGCAAAGAGACTTAGAATAGCCAAAACAATCCTGAGGAAGAAAAGCAAAATTAGAGAGCTTATCCTACCTTATTTCAAGAATTACTACAAAGCTACAATAATCAAGACAGTACAGTCTTAGCATTAGGGATAGATAAAGTGATCAATGGAACAGAATAGAGAAACAGAAATAGGCCAACATATATGTGGCCAATTGATACACACACACACACACACACACACACACATATATATATATATATATATATATATATATATATATATATATATACATATATATATTTTACAAAGTTGTCATCACAATGCCTTGAGGAAAGAAATGTCTTTAAAGTATGGTTTTGCAACAAATGGACAAAGATATGGAAAAAAATTAACCTCAGTCCCTTCCTTCCACCATGTATAGAACAATATACAATCACTAAAATAGTAAAGATTTTAGAAAAGAACTATAAAAGGATCCTCTTAGGTTTTAGGTATGCACAGATTTCTCAGAAAAAAAATTCATTGAACATAAAAGAAAATATAATAAATTAGACTTTATAAAAATTTAAGACATGTGATGATCATAAGACAGTATTAAGGAAATTAATGGTAAACTAAAAGCCCAGAGAAAATATTCAAAATACATATCTGACAAAGGGCTTAAATCCAGAAAATATAAACAAATCCTATCAATTAATAATAAAAAGATAAGCAACCTAATCAAAATGGACAAAATGGTTGAACAGACACTTTGCTAAAAATAAAAAAGAAAGAAAGATATATTGAATATAGCCAATAGGCACACGAGAAGGTGTGTGTCATCTCTGATCATAAAGAATATGCAAATAAACCATAATGAGATATCACTTCACACCCATTAAAATTTCTAAAATTTTGGAAGCCTGACAACATTCAATTTTGGTGAGGACATAGAACTCTCATATGTTTCCAGTGGAAGTGTACAATGGTGTGGTCATGTTGAAAAACTTATCAAGTTAAAGATACATCTACTCTTTGGGCATTTATAGATGTTGCACTCCTAAGTATTTACCTCTGAGAAATAAAATAAGTACATACACGCACACTTAATACACACACATACACACAAACACATATGCTAGAAAGTTATATACTTCTAATAGGTCCAAGTGGAAACCACACAAATGTCTTTCCACAGGAGGATAAGTCATACAGTGGAATACTACTATACTAATATGCAAGAAACAAAATAGACTACTCATGAGTACAGCAACATGGACCAATCTTTAAAAAATATTAAATGAAAGAAACCAGACATTATTATGATTCCTTCTATAGGAAGATCAAGAACATTATTATGATTCCTTCTATAAGAAGATCAATAACATTATTATGGTTCCTTCTATAGGAGGATCAAGAACAGGGAAATTAAATGTATGATAAGAAAAATCAGAACACTGGCTGCCTCTGTGGAGAGGGATTGTCTGGAAAGGGGCACAAGGCACTTCCTGGATTAATAGAATATACTCTTTCTTTAATGTAGTGTTGGTTACATAGGCAAATACATTTGCCAAAATTGGCCAAATTACTCTTAATATCTATGCATTGCAGGTAAAAAAAAAAAAAACCTATGCATTGCAATATAAGTTAATTTCATCCTTTTAAAAATTTAAGAGATCAAGTGCAGAGAAAGTGGAGCAGCCCATCAGACCCCACAGTCCTCATGGGGACCACTCCATGATGGCCCAACACAGATGTTTGTGATAATGTTGCAAGTTCTAAATGAAATTTTATACCTCAACAAAAAGAGTGCTCTATGTTATGTAAGGCACAACCAAAGCAATGAATGAGAGAGAGAGAGAGAGAGAGAGAGAGAGAGAGAGTGTGTGTGTGTGTGTGTGTTTTAAGTATGCCTTTTTTAAAATGGACATATAATGTAGTATTTGTTTCAGGGGCACAGATCTGTGATTCATCAGTCTTACCCAATTCACAGCACTCAGCACAGCACCTACCCTCCCCAATGTGCATCCACCAACCACCCCATCCCCTCCAGGAACCCTCAGTTTGTTTCCTGAGATTAAGAGTCTCTTATGGTTTGTCTCCCTCTCTTGTTTCATCTAAGTATCCTTTAAAGTACATTAATGAAAGAATGGTTAGGCCAAAATAGAGTACCTTCACCACCACTGCCCCCTACATACACAGAATGAAAGTACTGTCCAGCAATGCTGTGGGTGTCACCAAAAGGTAAAGGATTTCCTGCCAGAGGAGTTAAGCAAACGTAGGTTGGATGATGGTTTAGCAGAAATGGGATAGGCACATTTAAGCTTCGGATTGTGGAAGTGAATGGAGGAATGGAATCTTGAGCCATAAGACTTTTAAGTTGACCTTTGAAACCCCAACAGTTGATGATTCCTTGAAGAGTTCTCAAAAAACTCAGAAACCACAGTTATACTTCAAATGGTTCTCTTCTCTCCTGTCCCAGAAAGACGATAAAGGCTATATAAAACTCTCTACTGGAAGGTCTATGCTGTGTGGTTGAATTTGTATGAAAACCTCACAAGGAAAAAGTCACCACTCTTTCCTGGAAACTTACTGATGGAAATCACACTTTATAAAATATATTTTTTAAATAAAAAGAATGTAATTGCTCACTGAATTGTAATATGAATGCAAATTAACTTACTGTAATTATACTGTGCAATCTTCTACTTTAAAAACTTAGAAAATGGAAGAGACCTGATAAGTAATTTGAGCTGTAATTCTTCATTGTGGTCCTTCATTATGCAATGGTTACCATAAGCAATTTGTTCTGTTTTAATGTAAAATGTTTTTCTTCATACCTTCACACTGGCAGGACTCAAATGAGTCCATTCAGTACAGACAGATACCCATCCCGCCCCCCACAAGTACATTGTAGAAATAAATGAGATAAAATTAATATAGCACAAGGGAATTTATGAAAGATTCTTAATATATTTTCCCTTGGAACCTTTAGCACGTTAAGTGTCTCTCCATCCTATGTCCTCCATGTGTTTTAAACAATCAGGGAATTCCTAACTAAATAGGAGTCAGATGACCAGCATTCATGCTTTAATGGCAAGGCTTGGGTAGAGAAATAAAGAAATTGGGTTTAGTCTCAGCTCTGCCACTAATTAATTGTGTCACCTTCCTCATGCTGACCCTCATTTTGCTCATATGTAAATCAGAAGGCTGGACTAGGTGATTTCCAGCTTCCATCCCAGCCCTTATAATCTAAGACGGCCCTGTAGTCGTTCTTTGCTTTGCATTGTTTAAGCAACATGAGTGACAGTAAATGAATTTCTTATTTAAAATGAATGACTGTCTGGATGAACCACAAGCCCTGTGGTGCAGTCATTCATTGCTAAAGGATATCTAATGCAAAGATCATCTGTGATGATGCAAATGTAAAAAAATAATAATTACCTGTTTTCATGCTAATAATAATTTGCATGTGTAGTTCTTTCAGTGTGGTTCCTGTTATCTGCAAGGTGAAAAGATAGAGAGCTGGGGATCTCATTAAGCAGCAGCACAGTATAGTGGAAAGAGAGGCAGATAGAACTTGGAATCACGAGACTTTGGTTTGGCATTTCCTTTGGCTAATAACCATACCAGGCCCCAGGAATTTCATCTCTTAGAATGGATGCCCTCAGCTAATTTCTTGGGCATTGTTAAGATAAAGCACACAATGAATGGGAAAGTCATTTGGTCACCTGTATTTGTAAATGTCTTATTTAATCCTTCCAGCAACCGTGTGAAGTAGGTGCTCCTCTCATCTCTATTTTTCAGCATACATACACATACACACTCACACATATACACATTCACACACACACACATCTCTCTCTCTCTCTCACACACACACACACACACACACACACACACACAAAAGTAAAAGAAAGAGAAGTTAAATAACTTGTTCAGGGTCATACAATCCATGACACGTGTCTGTCCTTTCTATTCAGAAGGGATAGTAATATACTTTCATCTATGAATTCCCATAGACAAGTAACTTTGTTTTGTCTCAACATACATGATCCTCTTACAGAAAGGGAACAAGTACATCTTTGTGCAACCAACAGTACTGTGAACCTCTATTCCTCAGCTATAAAATGGCAATGAAAGTACCTATGTTTCTCTAAAGGATACTCTTTAGTTCCTTCTTTGGCTCTCATCCCACCCATACCCAGACCATTTCTCCCTTCCTGAAAACCCAGTTCCAATTTGGAGAAGTGTGTGATTTCTCAGAAGCTGTCTTCAGCTTCAGCTCTGGATAAGAGCATGTGACCTGAGACCAAAAAAAAAAAAAAAAAAAATCCTGTAGACCAGGACACAGCAGTGTATGCTTCTAAAGGGAATGGGTCGTATAATTAAGCTGGATCCAAAGAGCTCAAAGCAGAGAGACCAAAAAGAACTCATCCTGTCATATCATGGAGTCACTCTCTAAAGTCAGCACTGCATTAACAATAGCAGGAGCCACAATGTCCTTTTGATTATCTAAGCCAACATTGTTTATAGTTTCTGTTACTTCTGCCCAAACCACATCATCAATGTAATGAGGTAGTGAATGATAAATTGCAAAGGCTACACAATCATAAAATTTAGCAATGGTGATTATGACAACAATGACATGATGACTGGGAGAAGAGGAACACCTTTCAACAAACATGGCTCTGGAATTTCCCATAGATCAGAAATTTCCTTCAGGGGTTAAAGACAAAAGTAGTTCATTTTTCTACGTTTCAATCTAGATTCATTTTATAATCTTCTTCTAGCAGGGCACTCCTATATATTCCTGATCAAACCACAAAGATGATGGGTCTCTTCCTGACCACACCTTCTCCATGCTTGCCTCCATTCCCTCACTCAGGCTGCTTCTTACTCCTGGATGACTCCTCCCTATTCCCACGGACTGAAATCCTTCCCAATGTGTAGGACCTAGTCTAAACGAAGCCTCCCCCCATCATTCTCTCTTCTGCTTCCTTTATATATTGTTCCTACTTAAATCCTGATCCCTACCATGCGTTATGGGATAACCCATAAGGACTATAATCTCTTAGAGTAGATGCTAAGCTCCTTATAAACAGCAGAGAGAGAGAGAGAGAGAGAGAGAGAGAGAGAGATGTATGTGACACCTGTCACTGCACAAATTTCAAGGGTGATTCAGCTGGTGTGGTTGTAATTCCACCATTGAACAATCATCAATCAAAACCATATAAACAGCACCTTATGAAGAGATGGAAAGTCTTTATAATTAGGAATGCTTAGACTTCAATCTAACTGGAAGTTACCAAAAAAAAGACAGGAGAGTGGATAACAGAGGAAGGAAGGGAAGAAGGAAGGAAGGAAGGAAGGAAGGAAGGAAGGAAGGAAGGAAGGAAGGAAGGAAGACAGGCAGGCATGCATCCCTGTCTGGTTCCAGGTGCTGTCACTTGTCTCATCTCCATTATTGAATCCCATTAAGAATCCCTCTCCTATGGGCATCTGTTTAATGCCTGTTCCCCCAACAGACTAAAAGCCATCACTATACCTTCCCTGTGCCTCATTGAACTATAACCAGCCCTTTCCCCATCCTTGTCAATGTACATCCAACATGTAACTCAAATCCCTTCACTTCCATCATCTCTCCTGCTATCATCCTGGACCCAGCCGCATCCATCTCTGGCCTCGAACCATCCTTTGCCCTGTTTTTACTCTTGCTTCCCTGAAACACAAATATTAGCTGCAGTAACATTCTAAAAATATAATTCAGGTATTCTTTCTTAAAACACATTAATGATGCCAAGACTTTTCAGAAGTCTTGATAAAGGCTTTCAAATCCCTCCATCATATGACCTAGCCTCAACTCACTCCACTCTGCCCCTGCTCATTATACTCCAGCAACAGTGGGCTTCATTCACTTCTACAAACCCCCATATAAAGGCCTTTCCAAGTAATGTTCTGTCTGCTTGGAATGGTATCTCCCCATGTCGCCAACAGCTTCTACCTAGGCCTCACCTCCTACATATTCACCAGTGCTAGCTTAACTGTCCCTTGTTTAATGGTCTGACCTTACTCCCAGCCGTAATGAGTTTCCTTGGTTAAAATCTTTCAAGGCACCTGTAATTTCCCTCCACAGACCTAATTACAATGTAAAACTATTAATGTACAACAATATAGAAAGTATAATTACATTTTATAATAATATTATGGCTTAATGTCTATTTCCCCTCATAGACTATAAGCTCCATAAGGATAGAATGACGCTTTTATTTGTTGTTTTTGTGTTTGGTCACTGTAGTGGGTTGGATGGTGGCTCCCCAAGATATATGTCCGTGACTCAGTCCCCAGATCTATGAGTGTTACCTTATTTGGAAAAAATCTTTGCTGTCTTTGTATCTCAAGTTAGGATGTTGAGATGAGAAGAGAATCCAGGACAAGGGTGCCTGGGTGGCTCAGTCAGTTAAGTGTCCGGCTCTTAATTTCAGCTCAGGTCGTGATCTCAGGGTTGTGAGATGGAGCCCCATTTGACTCTGCACTCTGCAGGAAGTCTGCTTCTTTCCTTTTCTCTGCCCTGTCCCTTGCTTGTGATCATTCTTTCTCACTCCCTAATACGTAAATTAATAAATCTTAAAAAAAAAAAAAAAAGATAATCCAGGATTATACAGGTGGGTCCTAAATCAAATTAAAAGTATCCTTGTAAGACACACACAATGGAGACATAGAGGAGAGGAGGCAATGTGACCAGACGGTCAAGGACGGGAGTGATGCGGCAATAAGCTGAGAAACAGCTAACAGCAGAAGAAACTGGAAGAGGCAAGGAACGGATTCCTCCCTAAAGACTTCATAGGGAGCCCAGCTGTGTGGAGACCTCCATGTTAGACTTTGGGCTCCAGAACTAGGAGAGGATAAACACCTGTTGTTCTAAGTTACCAAATTTGTGGCACCTTGTTATAGCAGCTCTATGGCACTAATATTTTTGTATTTCTAGGACACAGATAATTCTGTATTGGATATATTGCTGAGGGCTGATCGGGGAGTACATGCAGAATGAACAAGCGAGTTTTCATAGAGCAAAAGTTATAAATGTCCAGCATTATATACCAGATTTTTCCACAGTGAACAGAGCACACTTGGTGCTCAAATTATTTATTAAATTTCATTTAATTTGATTTCATTTTATAAGAAATACAGGTGTATGAAATTTTTAAAGCTTAAATATGCAAGAGAAACAAAGATATACTAGGCAATATTCTCATTTTTATAAATGAAAACTATAGAATTGAGGAAGATTATCTGACTTACACGAGGTCACACAGCAGGTTCAGGCTGAAGGAAATGGCATTTATTTATATAATTCCTATACCATTCCTATTCCTATATACTAGACTATCTTTCTTAAGTACAATTATATTATTCTAATTAAAATCATTTGCTATGTTGCTGCTGTCTTTAGTCAAAGACCCCAGCATTCATTGTCCTTAAACTAGTTAGTATGTGTAGGTCTGCACTGATAATGAAATAAATGTTGAACTAAATCCCAAGAATTATAAGATAAAATTTTTATCCATTCAAATTCCAAGGAATCCATGAGGGAATAGCAACATTAGATAGACATTTACTATTACATTTTACTTGATTTAATTATGATTTCATTATTGGCATTCAAATATTTAAGCGGCTTATCAGGCATTATCTCTTCATTTAAGAATTTACCCCAAAATATATTAAAATGCATAGAGTAAACCAATGCACTTGAATACTAAGGTTTTTCCCACTTAATTTCTGACTTAGGGGTAACTCCACTCAAGGAGTCTCTAATGATTACAGTTTAATGCTTTCTCATATTTTATGTATGCATGACAGAAAAGACCTCATATATTTCTGTTAATACAAAAAGAGTATCTTGAATCACTTCTAGTGGTTCCCACTATGTGGGAACCCAAAATAGAGCTCTGGAAATCAGCATTGCTGGATTTATTTCATTGGTCTAATTGTATGATCTTGGGCAACTGACATGACCTTTGTGCGTATCACTCACTGACCATTCGCTATCTAGCTACTCAGGCTCTAATTCCATTACTGTTAATGCCACATCATTTAATTCCCAAACACATGCTCTTTTTAGTCACTGTGTCCCCAGTTGTTCTGTCCTCCCTGACATGCCATGAATATCCGTCTATACCTGTCAGGAAAACTGCACAATGATTGTGAGAACCTGGTGTGTTCTTTCCTTTGGATTTACCATATGTGACTAAATTTGGAGACTCCTGTCATAGTCGGAGGACTCCCCAAGGTCATTTACCAAAGGTCCAGCTGCAAATTGATTTTTAATTACACACACCTATGTAAGTTTTAACCATTATACTTTTAAGTATCCTTGGAACTGGAGCCCACATCTTCTCTGGAATATATTTTTCTGAACGATCATGTCTGTTTTCATTTATAAAGCTCATATTTTTATTCATTCGTATGTTCATTTGTCTAAAAACAAAACAAAACCCAAGTATTTTTTCCCTGTGAATGATGCGCTGTGCTAGGCGCCGATGGTAAGGAAATGAAAGACTAGTTCCATTCCCAAGTAACTCACAGAACAATGGGACAGAAAGATAAGTAAACAGGTAGTTTTTTAAAATCTTGCCCTAACCTCTGCCTTTGGCTCGGGTCATGATCTCAGTGTCCTGGGATTGAGCCCCGCATAGGGCTCTCTGCTTGGTGGGAAGCCTGCCTCACCATCTCTCTCTGCCTGCTTCTCTGCCTACTTGTGATCTCTGTCTGTCATATAAATAAATAAAATCTTAAAAAAAAAAAGTCTTGCCCTAAGTGGGGCACCTGCCTGTCTCAGTTGGTGAAGCATGTAATGTTGACCTTGGCATCATGAGTTCAAGCCCTACACTGGGTGTAGAAACGACTTGAATAAATAAACTTAAAAAATTAATAAATGAAATAAAATAGTGCCCTAAGTACCATAATACAGGTAAGGACTGAGTGCTTTAAATGCCTCCCCACTTCCAAGAGAGAGGTATTTAGAGTGGGGAAGTGATCAGCAGCTTCAAAAGAAAGACTTTGTGAGTCTGTTAGATGGATGACAAAGGTCATCTCATTCCTTAGCCACTCAGCCCTCCAGATTTTTCACTACTCAGAGATTTTCTCCAACTAATTCCTTTCCAGTGACACTGATCACCCTGTTAAGATTCTCAGAGAAGTTCCAAAGTGAGGAAGCCTTGTGAAGGTTTCTCTCTCTCTCTGGGCAACCATGCAGCTACTGCTCAGATGAGATATAACTTTATTTGTGCCCACACTTGCACTCAGATTGTTACCGCTTCAGTATATTTCACTGTTTTTTAGGGGGAGATTTATTCCTCCCGTGGGCTTTCTTTTCAGAGAGGTCAGTAAAGAACCAGCTTCCCAGAGAAAAATACTGTACGGCAGTTCCATAATGTGAAGCCCAGGTCTGATTATGCCCTTATTTGAAATAATCTCCAGTGCCTGGAGGAGAAAATCCAGGGTCTTTAATCTGGCATACAGGACCTTCATGGTGAGCACCTGTGTACTCTGCGGCATCCCTTATCAAGAGGACCCCATGCATCAGAGGCCACCAGGCAAGGTGGCCTGTGACCAGAGAAGTCATTGAAGGAGTCAGTGGAAAAGTGATAAGAGCTAATCTACATTTTTTGAAGTTTGTTCTACATTCCCTGAATGGAGCAACTATTGCAGCAAAATCCATGTATACCTCAACGTGCTTCCTTAATACTTTCCTGGAATGAGACAGACCACCAATTAGGAAGCAAAAAAACAGGGAAAGAGAATAAGTAACAACAACAACAAAATGCATATTGTACTTCAAAAAATATACCAAAGAGGGTTCCAGGGTATTTCCTATTACTTCTGTAAAAATGTCAATCTAAAGGTTTGCTATCAGTCTCCTGAGTTACTCCAGTGCCAATCCATTACGTATTCTCTCGACAAATGCTAAATTGGCCAATAGTTTGTAAACATAGCCCTCTCTGTGTCATTGTGCACAGGAGCACCTGGGTGAAAATGTGAATCACTGTAAGTGTTTAGTTATTTCATACTTGTCTGCACCTACTTAAGAAGGGTGCCTTGAAATCGGGGTTTGCTATCATTTTTTTCTCCTTCTGAAAAAAGTTCAGAAAGGCAGCGTGTCGCATGTCACATGTCACATGTCACACACTTAGCTTTTAGGTATCTGGACTACCCCTAGCTAGGTCCCTCCCTCCGTAATCAAGTTCATCAATACCTCTCAAGCCATATGTATGACTATTCACACTCAGGGGGATCAACAGATATGATAAGTAGTCTCGTGTCCATTCAGATCAGATCAGGTCTTGCCATTCAATGAATTAGGAAAAATATTGGGACTTTTCAGAGTCATCTAGATTTGGGAACTGCAGAATAGGGACTATCACTGTTCTACTCACCAGGGCACTTGGCATGGATGTAGCTCCCCCTGGCAAGATAGAGATTCAATGCCAGGGGTCCCTCTCACAGTTCAGCAAGGGAGGTTGGATGGGACAGCATGGGAGGGCAGCTTAGAGGAGGAGCAGGGCTTTACTTCCCATTCCCAAGTTCTGCAATATTAGCAAACACTTTTATAAGAGACTAGTCTTCCTGGCATCAGAACTAGTCCTTTGCCTGTTTCTCTCTGATCCAATTCAGGCTCCTTCCCCTGCGCTGCAGCCTTCCTGCATGGCAGGAAGCTGAGCCCAAGTCCCATTCCCAGGCTCCCTGGCCAACTGACTTCCAGTTAGGGTCAATCAATGGGAATGGCAGGCAGGAGACAGGAAGAAAGGGAGGGGGTTAGAAACTAGGGTATCTATCTCCCTCTATCCCTCTCTTTCTGCTTCAAGGTGGCATCCTGCGCAGCGGCCCAGTCTCCTCGATGGATCCCACCCAGCCCTGTGTGGGACCTGCTCCCACCATGCAGCCCCAATTCCCAGGCTCTGGGAACAGTACCCCTTCCCTTTGTGCCTCTAACTCCAGAAGGAGCTTCCCACTGCTGTTCCATCCCACTCTCAGCTCTTCAGACACGTGTGTGATTCTATGAAAATTTTCCTTGTAGTTTCCTGTATTAAATTCCTTCTATTAGGCTACCTGGTATGTGTCTCTTGACACAGCGCTCACTGACACAGTGTCTACTGTTAACATTGTTACGTTCTGCTTGGATGTCCCAGTGGTGTGGCTGGGTTTTGAGGTGTGCTCAGGGACAGCACCCAGAGACACTCTCCCCTTGCCCCCAAAACACAATGGTTGGCAGAGTTTCCATCTTTAAGTTGTAATTTTAAACCAACTGCAGACAACCCATGAAGGGAACAATCACCCAGCTAAAATACCTACATTACCAGGGAACTGGGCAAAGAGCTGATAAGGTCCACCTCCTGACTATTCCCCCAAATAGAAATAACACATGAAAGAGGGAATAAAGCATATTTCAGCAACTGTGCAAGATCACACTACAAAACTTTAAGCTGGGAGCCCTTTTGTGGTTGTTGATTTCATGCAATTTCTTTGATTTGGTGAAAGGGGAAGGACAAAACAAAACAAACAAACAAACAAACAAAGGAAGCAAGGTAAAGGAGGGAAGGAGAGAGGACAGGGCAGGAAATGCACAGTTTGGGCATAAAAGGAGCCAAGGACTGGTCCCAAAAGGAAACACTGAAAATTACAAGAGAAAGCTCTTATTTTGTTTCCAAGGTTCAAAATAGTTCATGAAAGGGAGGACAATCTTCTCTCTACTGCAAAGTAACCTTGGTAGGCATTATAAATCAGAAGAAGCAAGAATTTAGGGTGAACTTCCTGGAAAAGCTAAGCCTCTGAGGCATGGAAGACAAGTCGACAGGGCCCTGGAGAAACTCTCAATCTTTAGAGGAATCGAGAGAAACAGACATGGAGCAGAACAGCATAGGACATAATGAAGTATGGTGTTTAATAGAGTTTGAGGTTCCAGAAGCCTGAGAACGATACACATGCCTAGGAAAGGCAGGCACAGGGAGGCATCAAACTTGGCTGAGCCTATGCTGAATGACTCATGTATTTTTGTTTTTAAAAAAGGACAATGTCAATCCATTCTCCCAACCCCCTTCCTCTCAGCCACATTAACTTATGGCTACTGGAATCAAGACCTCTCTCTCCACTGAAACATTTGGAGCAGTCAAATGTATACAAAATGATATCTGACCTCACTCCTATGAACCCAGGGAGAGCAAAGAGAAAATATGGAGTGATATTAGGGTAACCAAGTGATCAGCTTCTCCTTCCTGTAATTTTGCCTTAAAATGACACCCTTTTTTACATCAACCTAAATAAGTATGACTTGCATTATCTTCACCCCAGACAATACAATGAAACATGATGGCATAATGTGAGAAAGAGGAGAAAGGTACCCCAATAAGCAAGGAGAGAAGAAAAATTTGAAACTTTATCCACACGAATATCCTAGGCATATTCCAGGAGAGAAACGAGTATCCCCTCTAGCTCCTAAAATATAAATAATATTTGAATGGGAAAAATATTACTGGGAGTGAGTTTATGAAAGAGTTAATAACATAAAGAATTCCGAGGGGCACCTGGGTGGCTCAGTGGGTTAAACCTCTGCCTTCAGCTCAGGTCATGGTCTCACAATCAAATCCCACATCAGGCTCTCTGTTCAGTGGGAAGCCTGCTTCCGCCCCCCCCCCCCAACCTGCCTGCCTCTCTGCCTACTTGTGATCTCTCTCTCTGTCAAATAAATGAATAAAATCTGAAATTAAAAAAAAAAAAAGAATTTCAGAGAAAGACATAGAGAGACAGCAACAGAGAGAGAAGGATAGCAATCGACAAATAATCATCATCCCTTGGGCCATAGGTAGACGTCTGTCCTGCTGTCCCCATTTTTGCAGATATGTTACAATGTCTGTGCATAATGGTGATTCCTCATATAGAAAAATGCTTCAGTCTTTCACATGTTCAACACAATATACTTGAGGATGGTAAGTCAACGTGGGGAGGTGGGAAGAATACCGACATGGGTACAGGAGACCTGGATCTCTATTCCTGCTCAACTTGATGACCTGAAATGCCTTTTCACTTACAGATCCAGATTACAAAACAAAACAAAAATGAAACAAAAAAAGTTTTCAAGATCTCTGATCACAAAGAATTTCAATACTGTTAACGAAAAATAATTACTTTTCCCCAATCTCTGTTACCACGTGAACTTAATATACCCCATGAGAGTGCACACATTTAGTTCAATTCAATTCAGCAGAAATTTATTGAGCATCTACTGCATTCTGAAAACTGTTAAAAGGAGAAGCCATAGTTCCTTCTTCTGAAGAGCTTATAAATGAATTTTATTCCAGGAACAGAACAACAATTCCTGGACAGAACAACAATTTCTTTATTATCTCTGTACTGACAAGCTAGAAACTGAATGAGAATTCAAAGGAATTCTTTGTCTTCTAAAAAGAATATTCAAAAGAATTATATGGAATCATAAACACCAAATATAAGACGGTGGTTACCTCTGGCAGAAGGGAAGGAGATATGATCAGGGAAAGGAGACTTCAACTGTATTTACATGGCTCTATTTCTTAAGCTGAGTGTTCTCAGCTTTTTTGGGTTGCTTTTTTTTCTTCTTTAATCAACTTTTACTCTATTTTTATACTTTTTTGTATGTCTCACATATACTATACTACATTTCAAATCACACATATTACTTTTATGATAAGATTAACTCCTTTTGGGGTGCCTGGGTGGCTCAGTAGGTTAAAGCCTCTGCCTTCAGCTCAGGTCATGATCACAGGGTCCTGGAATTCAGCCCCACATCGGGCTCCCTGCTCGGCGGGGAGCCTGCTTCCAACCACCCCCCCCCCAACCTGCCTCTCTGTCTACTTGTGATCTCTGTCAAATAAATAAATAAAATATTTTTAAAAAATCAACTCCTTTTTGTAAAAATCCTAATTGATTTACCTACAAACATATTCCCCACTCTATCTCATAAGACACTTTTTAAAAAGGGATTCTTGAAATGAGAGGGTCTCTGGCAAGTAAGTTTAGAAGATCTTAATGATTTCAATGAGCTTCCTTGCTTGCTTGCTTTTACTTCTTACTGAAGTTTTAATGTCAGTAAATACCATGTCTTAGCAAGAGTGTGTTATGTTTTTCAATGCTTTTCAAACTTTGGGGGGCACAGAACATTTTCCTTCTGTATGTTCTTTCTTTTAAAATACTCATAACCATCTTGGGGAACCCTAGTGTTCCTTGGAACACAATCTGGAAAATGCTGTATAAAATAATCCATTTCAGTCACATATTGTACACTACAACCACACCCAACTTTGCCTGTCTCCAAACCAATGATGAACCTTCATGCCCACCTATCTTTGCCCACAGTTCTCCCGGTCTGGATCCCTTCAAGACCTGAGAAATTCTTGGTCAACCTTCAGCTTCCAGCTGAAAGGCAATCTCTTCTTTGAAGCTTCCCCCTCCTTTTCCTTTCTTTAGACATAATAAATTACTCTTCTGGAAGCTTCTAGTGCCATGCAGATATTTCCTGTACCGTATCTCACACTGTGGCAGTAATTTATGCGTGAGGCAGAGTGCCTAGATGGCAGAGACGACACCCTTGCTCATGGTACTGTTCATAATGCCAGGCACAAAGCCAGAGCCAGACACAAACTAGGTGCTCAGGCAAGTATGTGTTAAATGGGCATGGAAGTAATGTCTATGCGCATTCCCTGAGTTAGCTTCCTCCATTTCCCAGATAGTCTCAAAGACATATTTGTAACTTTTCAGTCTTTACTAGCAAAAGTGACACTAACAAGAAGAGATACAAACCAATTCAAAGACTGAAAGAGAGACAAACTCTGAGACAAAAACAAGAAGAGGAAAAGAGGGGGAAAGGAAGACTAACTGATGGACCAACAGATCACAGTTGTCCAGTCAAGAACCAGAGACACTGACCAACAGCAAGAGTCAGAAATTGAATCTTGGAGCCAATATACCAAGTTGACTATTTTGCAAGGCTCACTGTAGGTGGTCGACAGGGACTGGGGTTCACCTTGAATGGCCTCATCTGTCTGGGACTGCCCTCCTCTCATTTTTACCCCCTAAACTAAACAACCCATCTTAGCCATCACAAAACTTGTATCATTTTGGCTGTGAGTTGCTCTATTCAGCAAAAATTTTATTTCTGTTTTCCTTTCTCTTTATGAGAATCCCCCACTGGCATTGTAGATTGGTTATATGTTGGGTTCAAATAATAATAATAATAATAATAATAATAATAATAATAATAAAAACAAGCTGGCAATTTCTCTCCAATAGCATATGCTGCATATTTCATGAAATAGAAACCGGAGGAGTTTTAATGATTCCTGAACCAAAACCTTCCCATATCTGAGAACTAAGTGGAAGAAAAACACAAAGAGCATCTCACAGAAAAAGAAACCCAATCATTTGTTCATTTGCTCTCCAACCTAAGGGAGGTGTTCAAGTCATCAACTGCTGTGTGTGTGTGTGTGTGTATATTTAACATGGGTTCATATCCTGATATGCATTTCATAGATTGAGTTTAGTGCCAGTTTTCATGGATATAAGTGTACTTATAAGAGGAGGGGTTTTCTTTTCCTATTGGACACATTTTCTTTTCCTATTGGACACATTTTCTTTTCCTATTGGACACATGTTTCAGTACCGAACATCTGACTGGCTCCTGCTCCCAGTCTGGCAACATTCCCCTTGCTTCAAGGTTTGTTTATATTTCAGGCTACTTCCCTATCCTGGTATGGGAGGCAATCTGGCCCAGAGGAAAAAACAGTGGAAGAGGAACCCAAGAATTCTGGGTTCCAATGGTGTCTCTCAGCCATTATGTTTACATGCTTCCTTCAATCTGACTTGTTTTCCAATCTGTAAATGGGGAGAATTGACTATTCTACTACTAGAATCCAATCAATCCAACAGTCATTTTATTTTCCTCAAAACAGTTTCTGAAAAGAGCAATTCCATGGAGAGTTTAGCATTATGTATACTTCCCAATTCTCTTCACAAAGAATGTAAATGTTCAAGGTAATATTTCCAATAAACTAAAAAGACAAAAAAATAACCAACAACAATAAAACCTTTCTCTGAAATCCTGAACTATATCTCTTTCTCCCTATCTTCTGTTTAGGAAAAAAATAAAAATAATAACAGATACTGTTAGGATATTTAGGCCTTGGGATATCAATGACAGAGACCTTTGTATTATGAAAAGGAAGAATCTGGCTTTCATTTGAAGGGTAACACATAGATAAGTAACATTACGTACTCACTGCTGTTCTAAGCACTTGGTGTTAATTCCTATAATGGTCTCCACAGTCATAGGTGGTGGGTACTGTTGTTTTATTATCAAGGACACTAAAGCATGGAGAAGTCAGAGAGGTTGGTCAAGTCCACACCGCTGGCAGGGCTGGAGGAACTAGGGTCTGAACTCAGGCAGTCTAGCACCCAAGTCCAGACTTCTAACTACCTGTTATGCCACCATTCAATTTTAAGAATCTCTGCTTATCACAGTTGGTAACAGACAACCGTAGTAATGCAATTTCTGAATACCTACTTAAAGAATACTTTGACAGCACAGACAGATGTGAACATACTGACCAATACCTATCATGAAGTCCCAAGTGTTCAAAATGTCTATCATCAGCCCAATGCCCTATTGATAACACAATACTCATTTTGTTTTAGCATCTGAACCTTGAGAAAAATCTATAACTTGCTCCTGCCAGAAGTCTATTCCATTGTTCCCTGTTAAGTTTTACAACCACCGCGAGAGATAGCTGGGATCACCCCCCACACAGAGGCAGCAGTGTGCTGCCACACAGGCCCAGGAACCAGAAAGCTTGGATTTAAATCCCAGTTCTAGGGGCACCTGGGTGGCTCAGTTGGTTACCTATCAACTCTTGACTCAGGTCATGATCTCCAGATTGTGAAGATGAGGCCCACATGGGGCTCCATGCTGATAATGGAGCCTGCTTAGGATTGTCTCCTCCTCCCTTGCCCTCTGCCCCTCCCTGCTCATGGGCACTCTAAATAAATAAATAAATAAATAAACAAACAAACAGACCCTAGTTCTATAACTTATTGGCTTTGTGACCTTGGACCAGTTACCACCTCTGTGAGCCCCAGTCTCTTTATCAATCCAAGGGGAACAAAAATACAACTATCAACCTATGGTTACTCAAAGATTATTCATGGTTATTTAAAGATTAAATAAACTAATGCATGCAAAGTGCTTAAAAGGGTACCTGACTCTTAGTAAGTGATCCAAAAAGGTAAACTATTCTTTTTTTTTTTTTATTTTTTTATTAATAGAAGAGGTGATTTACCAAACATCACATAGTCAGGATTCCATCATGGCCTTCCAACGCCAAATATCCTCTCTCCTTAGCAGGACTCCATCCTCTGACCAAAAACTACCATTCCCATGAAGTCCTGTTATCTGTCAAAGGGCCCAGAGAGATAGTTTTCCCTATCAAATTGTTGGAAGAACATACAAAGTAGATAATACTGTCCTTGCTTTGCAAATAACAAAACGGAAGTTCTGAGAGGTCAAGAGATTTATCCTCAATTAACTCACCCAGTGCATGTGCTTCACAGTAAGCCCTAAATAATTCTGAAAGTTCCTGACAACAGCTTTCAATGTGGGCAATTTTTTAAAGTGCCATCTAAAAGATATAAACTGTGATGTTCTTGCTTTGTTAGTTTTAGTAGTTTGAGAGAGGGATTAAATTCCTGCAAAAACCAAAATGTTTGACTTGAGTGAATTATCAAAATGAAATGCTGCTTCAATTAGATTCTTCATCTGCCTGGAGGGTGGCTCCAGGCATCCATATATCCACCAAATGCAATTTTTAGGAAGGGTCCTATCAGGTACCAAGCCAACCCCCATCCCTTTAAGGGAAATGACTTTGGAGGGCAGAGGGGAGTGAAGTAGCAGATTCCTCTCTGGCCTGGGGAAGAGAACAGAACAGTAAGTGATGGCATCTCTTCCCTGCAGCCTCCTACAGTGGTGTGTCTTGCAAATGAAACATACTGTGAAACAGCTTGTGAGATGAGCTTCATCAACAATAAGTAATTTTTATCCAGATTCTATTGTTGAATACAATGAACATGATTAAATGTTTCAAATATGCCTACTCAGACCTTAAGCAAACCATCAAGAAAAGAAAAAAGAAAAAAAAAAAACCTAGTAAAAATCATCCCCTAAATCTGCTTTAGGAGGAGATTTAATTGCCAACTTGATGCTTAGAACTGAATTCCTACTTGACAGTGGCACTGCTCCCAAGAAAACTGTAGCAACACATTTGCACTTCTCACCGTGGCCTCTGCTCTCATCCCTGCCAATCCCCTGAGAGTCAGCAAATAGTTACAATGTCAGTCTTTCAAATCACTGCATTTAGAACTTCCCAAACCTTTAAGAGGGCCTCTGTGTATGGAAAAGAACAATAGCACTTCAAAAGCTATGTCTGCGAGTTCTTCAATACTCCATTTGAATGCTGGGGTTTCAATCAAGGACATCAGCAGACAATTTCTGATTGTTAAGAAGTTGACTTTTACACAGTTCTGATTAGGTTGCCGCGGGCGAAAGGGAAAGGGTCAAAGCTTTCAGCCTTGGCTTTCACAAAGTAGCCAGTGTTTTTCTTACCCGCCCAGCGCCCGGACAGAAAAGCTCTTCCTAAAGGATCTAAGTCCAGGCGTGCCTGAGTCTCCAAACTTACCCGCCAGGCACCGACCCACGTGGGCACGCAACCACGCTCGCCTACAGTTGCCGGAGCTCACGGATGCCGGCGCTGGGTCGGCGCCCGTTCGCTGAGCGCCCCCGGCCTCCCCACCCGCATCCCATTCCTTCAGACTCTCCCAACCCAGGCAGACGTGCCCTGGCAGACCCCCAACAATGAGGACTTGTGTGGTGCAGTTGGGGGTGGCGGGTAGTTTAGAGTGAAACATACACAATCTGGCGGGTCCGGGAGCAAGCAACGCAGGAGCCAAGTGGCATCAGCCTCTCCATGCAGATTTCCCTTGCGCCGACTAGCTCTTCCCCCACCCGGTCAGGTCACCAGCACCACCAAGGGAGGGGGGCGGGGAGGGACGGGCGCCTTAAAAAGTGCAGAGAAAAGACTCGCCCTCCCACCAAGGGTCACAATAATACTCTGCCGGACGGGGACGGAATCAGCCGGGGAAGGAGGGTCCCGGCAGCAGCAACCACCTCCGTTTTGAAATTTACTTTGTACACTCATCCCAAGGCTCCCTTCCGACGAACGACACAATCTCCCCCATCTCTGTCTCCCTGCGTCCAGATTCTCTCGGCGGTTGAGCCCTCCGATAGCGCTTTTTAGGAGCCGAACCACGGGGATTTTAAAGTTTCCCCAGTAGGAGAAAAAAAAGAAAAAGAAAGAAAGCAAAAACAAAACAAAAGCCCTGAGTTCTGGTTCCCAGGCACAGCATCCAGTCTGGAACCTAAACCAAGGGGGCGGGCCAGGGAGGAGAGCCATCGGGGCTGCGGGGAGCCTGGGGAATGGGACAGGGGGGAGCAGCACAGAACGGAGTCCACGGAGGACTCGGGAACGGCTTGGGTCCGGGGAGACGCGGGGTCCAGCTCTGAGGGTGTTTGCGAAAAGGTAGGGGTTATAGGAGAAACCCGCTTGTTCGACGGTTGCGGGCAGAGCCGTAGCTCTACAGATGAGTGGGGAAGAGGGTCCGGCCGCGGGAAGCCGCTCGAGAGGCCGGGAGATGGGCTCCGGAGCAATGGGGAGGTTTTGGAGTGGAAGGGAGGGCTCAAAGGTGGATAGAACCGGGTTCGCGGCAGGGAGGAGGGAGCAGCCGGTCTCGGAGAGAGACGAGTGTTTGGGGTGAGGACGTCTGGAAAGAAGACGCGCGCGGTCAGAAGGAGACTAGGGGTGGTCAGGGAGAGCCAAAAGGAAGGAGGAGAGGTCGCTCCTTTTCTCCCAGCAGAAAGAGGGAGCGGGCGGAAAACTGCTGTCGCCATCCCCGCAACACCCCAGCCAAACTCCCACGACGGGCGCGCCCAGGAGCCCTCTTCTGCGCCCGGAGCCCCAAGCGGTGGCGTCTGGCACCCGGTTCCCCTCTCCCCCCGGCACCTGCTGGCGCTGAACTCAGAGCTGCGCCGGGCCCCACCGCGACTCACCTCCGCTCGCGGACAGCATCCTCCTCCGCTGTCGCAGCCGCGCTGGAAGCGGCTCCCCATGCACGGCGGGCGACACACTCAGGCGCGCTCTCCAGCCTGGGAAAGCCCCGGCGAGCGCCGCGCAGGGTCCATTCTCCCCAGGAGCCACCAGCCTGCGTCAGCGCCGGGGGAGGAGACGGCCGCCCGCGCAGCCCCGACTCCTCCCGCGGCCTCCGCCCCATCCGCCCCGGCGCCCGCCCAGCGCAGGGCAACCTAGCTCACCTGCTGGCTCCCCTCGCTGCCTCTCCGCCGCCTGGCCGCCGGGCCGCTCGCCTGCGGCGCGCCCTCGCCCGGGGCCTTGCCTCTCCGGCTCCGGCTGCGGCTCCGGCACTCGCCCCCGCTCTCGCCCGGACGCTGTCCGCGGCGCCTGAGCGCGCTCCGCGAGCTTAGCCGAGTCATGGCGGCGGCGGGGTGGAGGAGGCAGAAGGAGCGAACAAGCGAGCGGGTGCGCCTCGATTCGCGGTCGCGCCTCTGGAGCCCCTGCGCTCACTCCGCATCCCGGTGCGGAAGGAGGCGAGCGGAGCCGAGGGCTTGGGGTCCCCTACAGGGCTTGGGGTCTCCCCCCCAGCCGCATCGCGCCGAGCGGGGGAGGGAGGGAAAGGGTCAAAGCTTTCAGCCTCGGCTGAAAGTAGCCAGTGTTTTTCGCCACCGTCCCCACCGACCACAGCGCCCTCCCGACCTGCCTCATTTTTCCCTAGGGTCTACTCTTATCCAAGCCTCCAAACTTCTCACGCATTCCCAAGGGTAGAGCGACCGCGGGTGAGAGCCAGAGGCGGGTTCGGCGAGGGCCCGCTGCCCCCTCGCTCCTTCGCGGGAGGGGCCGCTAGCTCCCAGCGGCCAACCCTGGTTAGGCAGACCCGCGTCTCCACTGAGGCTCCACTGGGCGAGAAGGGAGAAGGCTTGCATCGCTCCCGTGGCCCTCAGTCCTAGGAAGGGGCTCAAGCCCCTGAAGGTATGCGGGCTGGTCTGCTCGCCCACTCGCGTTCTTAGAATGCTCGGCAGAAGACAATCTGCAGATTCAGTTCGAACACGCGGCCTGCAAGGGAGAAGGCCCCAGCCAGTAAACAGTTGCTCCCTCCTTCTGGTCCTAGTTGCACAGAAGACTGTTTTGGTCTGAAAGTCTTGTATCCTGAGATTGGGTTTAACTCCAGTAAATGTCTGGTATGGTATAACCTGTCTCCAGACGCCGGAATGCCAGGTGTGGGAGAGAGAAAAAAACCCGATCAAGGGCTGCCCATGGGAACAGGGCCAAGAAAGGAAGAAAAGACAGGGAACAGTTCCTCAAAAAATTGATTTTTTTATTCTTTTGAGGGGCCACACTCCTGTCCTCCAGCTGTATAATAAAAAAGCTAATGTGGCAGATTTGGGTTTTGGGGTTTTTTTCCCCTCATAGCTTCTGTCACTCACCCATGAAAATTTAATGAAGCATTTAGGATCATTACCCCCAGGGTCAATGGGCTAAAAATATTTAGCCTAATGCACTCCTTGTGGAGCCAATACGTCCATTGCTGGTACATACAAAGTCATCGAGAAACCCTCGCTTTCTGCATAAAATTCACGACCCATTAAACTTATTCCGTAATAACAGCTTCTGTACAAATGGAAGTTTGAAGGGAATGCAGGACGCTGAGTTGGCCAAGTAATAGAAATGGAAGAGGTTCATGTAAAACTCTCTCTATATTCAATGTTGAATAAGGTCAACTACAGAAACTGGGCAAATCCCCATTACATCCAACAGGGGCAATAAGCCACAGCTGTTCCCAAGTCCAGGCTAGAAGAAAGTGTAACAGAAAGACAGTAAGTGCACACAAGCTGCTCACCAAGAACTTGGTGAAGACACTAATATTCTTCTGGGTTAAACCCCAAACCAAGTCTTAAAGCACTATTTTGAGTTATTGTAGTAAACATATCAAGAAAGAACATACCTAAGTAGGTGTTGTTTTTCTTCTCTTTACATAACAATGTCCTTTCTACTAAGTGTGGCATAAAGAAAAAAAATCAATAAACATTTCTTTACCATCTACTCTGAGAAACCGCAAAGCAAAGATGTATGCATTTTGTATTATGTTCCAGGCACTGTGCTGGGTGCTTTCCATACATTAACTCATTTAATCTTCATGGCAGCCCAGTGAGAGAAGTATAGCTTTTAACATATACTGGATAGACTGCCCACTTTGAAATCTGATGGGCCTGAATCACCTTCGACAAGCTACTCACCTTTCTGCACTCCAACATTCCTTACTCTGCTATGGTGTTAGCTTCATGAGACACCTGCTTCATGAGATCAGAGCAGGTCTTAAGAGAGATAATGCAGTAGACATAGCTAGCACCAAAGGAATCACCTAGTAAACATTGGTTGTCCTCCTAGAATAATGCCAAAATAGTTCATTTTTTTTAAAGATTTTATTTATTTATTTGACAGAGAGAAATCACAAGTAGACGGAGAGGCAGGCAGAGAGAGAGAGAGAGAGGGAAGGAGGCTCCTGCTGAGCAGAGAGCCCGATGCGGGACCTGATCCCAGGACCCTGAGATCATGACCTGAGCCGAAGGCAGCAGCTTAACCCACTGAGCCACCCAGGCGCCCCCAAAATAGTTCATTTTAAATCAACAAGCATCTATGCCATTCCTTTTATATATCAGACTCTGTGCTATGCAATGGGAATGATGATAAATCAGAAACAGACTCTGCCTTTCAGGAGCTGTGAGTCAACTGAATAAAAAAGCAAGGGCATGGGCAGGTGGATGGGCACAAAGGAGTTTTATTGAACTTCACATAATTCATCCTGATGCACCTGATTCTCGAGCTAAACAGAGGAGCAGCCTGTATGAGTTACTGTTTGAAACTGACCTAGGATTAAAAGTAAAACCAAATGTCAAAAATCATCAATTCAGTTACCAGAAATTACTCCTCCTGTGAAAGAAATGGAAAGTAGCTCATTTTGTGTAGTATATATTATTTAAAACTAAGTTTATTCCTGCAATTTTTTCTAATAAATAAATAAATTCGGGCCATAAGCTCTGAGGGTTTCAAACACAAATTATTACATAGCCACTGTTTATTAAATGGTTTCTAGTGCTTGCATATGCCAGGAATACACTAATATTCTATATACATAAAGCTCTCAAATTAATAAGATTTTGACTAATGCTCAGTAGGAACATTTCCACCCAGCTTACTAGAGACATCATGTGTTCAAAGTATACCAGTATATAGAATGCACAAAATTTCGAAGGTTAATACCTAAAGTAAATGAGCCTTGCACAGGCCCTTTCATTCAAGTTCATGTTAACACTCCGATTCTATTCCTTTACTCAAAAAGTGTTTGCTGATTGTTTACTCCATACCAGGCACAATGCTTGGCATTGACAAAGAAAGAAAACAAAAAGCAAACAAAACTCATTCTCAAACAACTCAGAGGCACACGAAGGCCATACATCATTATGCTGCATTCTGATCCATGCTATGGTAGTGTTAAGTACAGCATGCTAGGGGAAGATCAGATAGGGGCATTTAACACAGAGTTGGACATTAGGAAGACTTCAGGAAGGAAGTGATATCATCTCGAAAGATGACCAAATGAAGCAGGGAAAGGTATTTCAGGACAAGAAAAGAGAATGGACAAATACCCTCATGGAGGTAGAGGGTAGATATAGTTAACTATATAGAGGGAAGCAATGTAAACAAATTTTAAAGGGTCTTGTTTGCCATATTAAGGACTTTGGAATTTACTGTGAAAGGGCTCAGATTTTTTAAAAAGCAAGAAAAAATATTTTGCAATCCTTACATTAGCCACATTTCAGATATGTTTCTTACACACCCTGGACTCAAGCAAGATTTTCAATTGCTATTTCTCTTCTGAAGGTTAAAAAAGACAAGAAATTTCTGTAAGTCTTCATCAAAACAGAAGCTCCTTTCTTTTATGATGCTGGCCTTTCTTGATTCCAGGGAAACGTTGTGTGGCAGTATTATGACTAAACTTGACTCTGGTTTACAGTTGCTATAAATAGCCCTCCTTTTATTTCTCCAAGGAGGCTGTGGAGGGGACTAGTGGCACTACAATTGTATTTATGCTACCAATCTGCTCTTTTTGGCTAAATGCATAGTAGAAACAAAGTGCAGAGCTGAAACAATCATCAAAAGGCTCTTATGGGGACGCCTGGGTGGCTCAGTTGGTTGGACAACTGCCTTCGGCTCAGGTCATGATCCTGGAGTCCCGGGATCAAGTCCAGCATCAGGCTCCCAGCTCCATGGGGAGTCTGCTTCTCTCTCTGACCTTCTCCTCATTAATGCTCTCTCTCACTGTCTCTCTCTCAAGTAAATAAATAAAATCTTAAAAAAAAAAAAAGGCTCTTATGTTCCAACACAAATCCCAATTTTTTTTTTCAATCATAAAATGGAGCATAAGTGGATGTTAGTGATTGAAAATAGGAGGAGCCTGGACGCTATCAGAAAGACCAAGTTTCCGGAGCCTATGGAGTATGAGATCAGGGAAGAATCAGAATGCTAAAAGATACAATGCCATGTAGCTTGTGGCTACAATATTCAAGTTATGACAGATGCTTGGTTTTTTGGCCTCTCTGCAGCCATTGCCCCTTCATTAGTAAACACCACCCAAATTTTGTTGGGGAACCATTTCCTACACTCAGTGATTTGGTTTCCATTTAATTTTGGGAGAGTTGACCCAACCTTGAACTCCAGGGAGAAACAGGTGCAACACATCAATGGCCACAATTCAGGGATGGTCCAATAGACCTGTGTACTTTTGCTAGAGCAACTAGGGAAAATGCTTTCTCCTTATTGCTATTCTAAACTGGAAAGATGGTAAGCCTGTAGCTCTAAGAACCCATTTCATAAGAAAAGCCTTCAGAGATCAGGAAAACACAGATCAAAACCACAATGAGATACCACCTCACATGAGTCAGAATGGCTAAAATGAACAAGTCAGGAAAAAAACAGGTATTGGTGAGGATGTAGAGAAAGAGGAACCCTCGTACACTGTTGGTGGGAACATAAACCGGTGCAGCCACTCTTGAAAACAGTATGGAGTTTCCTTAAAAATTTAAAAATAGGCTCACTCTATGACCCAGCAAATGCACTACTAGGTATTTGCCCAAAGGATACAAACATAGTGATTCAAAGGGGCACTTGCACTCCAATATTTATAGCAGCAATGTCCATAAGGGCCAAAATATGCAAAGAGCCCAGATGTTCATCAAAGGGTGAAGAGATAAAGAAAATGTGGGATATAAATACAAAGGAATATTACTCAGCCATCAAAAAGAATGAAAACTTGCCATTTGCAACAGTGTGGATAGAGCTAGAGGATATTATGCAAAGTGTGATAAGTCAGTCACTCATATGTAGAACTGAGGAAACAAAACAGATAACATAGTCAAAGGAAGGAAAAATAACGTGAAAATAGAGAGGAAGGCAAACCATAAGAGACTCTGAAATCTAGGAAACAAACTGATGGTTGCTAAAGGGAAGGTTGGGGGGGTAACTGGGCAATGGGCATTAAGGAGGGCACTTGATGGAATGAGCTCTGGGCGTTATATGCAACTAAAGAATCACTAAATTCTAAGCAGGGAACTGGTGATGCAGTGTATGTGAACTACTTAAATGAAGTACTGAACTACTACTTAAATGAAGAATTAAAAAAAAAAAAGAAAAGAAAAGAAAAAGAAAATCCTTAACAAAGAAGAAAACAGACTAAGGTGATAAAAATAGAGATGTATGAGGAAACTCGAAGAATGTTTGGTTTAGTCATGCCTAAAGCTAACTATCATCCCCCCATCCAGATTTTTCAATATGAGCCAAAATACCCCCTCTATTACTTAAGTCAGTTTGGGTTAGTTTTTTTTTTTTTTTCACTTTTGACGAAAAGAATACTAATATACCATGTATTGTATTAGGAACTTTCTATATTTAAATCCAATTTAATACTTAAAGAATACCAAAAAGCTATTTGTATATTTTTATACTTAGCCTTGTTCTGAGAAATACATGAATTTACATTTTATAGGTTAAAATAAACTCAGGTTAAATCATTCCCAAAGTTACATAGTTAGACCATTGGAAAATTAAAAATTTAAATGTTATTTATAAAAGCATGTCTCAAAGTAGGAGTAAATTGAACAAAAGTCATCCAAGATTTCGGCCCAAAACAGAAATTTTTGATGAAAACAATTAAAGAAAACCCAAATAAATGGAGAACCGTACCATGTTCACGGTTTACAAAACTCAACATTGAGGTCAATTCTCCCCCAAATTTAACTACACATTTAGTACAAATCCCAAAAAATCCCACCCTTTTTTTTTTTTCAAGAAATTGACAAGATAAATCTAAAATGTATGTGAGAATGCAAAGAGACTTAGAATAGCCAAAACAATCCTGAGGAAGAAAAGCAAAATTAGAGAGCTTATCCTACCTTATTTCAAGAATTACTACAAAGCTACAATAATCAAGACAGTACAGTCTTAGCATTAGGGATAGATAAAGTGATCAATGGAACAGAATAGAGAAACAGAAATAGGCCAACATATATGTGGCCAATTGATACACACACACACACACACACATATATATATATATATATATATATATATACATATATATATTTTACAAAGTTGTCATCACAATGCCTTGAGGAAAGAAATGTCTTTAAAGTATGGTTTTGCAACAAATGGACAAAGATATGGAAAAAAATTAACCTCAGTCCCTTCCTTCCACCATGTATAGAACAATATACAATCACTAAAATAGTAAAGATTTTAGAAAAGAACTATAAAAGGATCCTCTTAGGTTTTAGGTATGCACAGATTTCTCAGAAAAAAAATTCATTGAACATAAAAGAAAATATAATAAATTAGACTTTATAAAAATTTAAGACATGTGATGATCATAAGACAGTATTAAGGAAATTAATGGTAAACTAAAAGCCCAGAGAAAATATTCAAAATACATATCTGACAAAGGGCTTAAATCCAGAAAATATAAACAAATCCTATCAATTAATAATAAAAAGATAAGCAACCTAATCAAAATGGACAAAATGGTTGAACAGACACTTTGCTAAAAATAAAAAAGAAAGAAAGATATATTGAATATAGCCAATAGGCACACGAGAAGGTGTGTGTCATCTCTGATCATAAAGAATATGCAAATAAACCATAATGAGATATCACTTCACACCCATTAAAATTTCTAAAATTTTGGAAGCCTGACAACATTCAATTTTGGTGAGGACATAGAACTCTCATATGTTTCCAGTGGAAGTGTACAATGGTGTGGTCATGTTGAAAAACTTATCAAGTTAAAGATACATCTACTCTTTGGGCATTTATAGATGTTGCACTCCTAAGTATTTACCTCTGAGAAATAAAATAAGTACATACACGCACACTTAATACACACACATACACACAAACACATATGCTAGAAAGTTATATACTTCTAATAGGTCCAAGTGGAAACCACACAAATGTCTTTCCACAGGAGGATAAGTCATACAGTGGAATACTACTATACTAATATGCAAGAAACAAAATAGACTACTCATGAGTACAGCAACATGGACCAATCTTTAAAAAATATTAAATGAAAGAAACCAGACATTATTATGATTCCTTCTATAGGAAGATCAAGAACATTATTATGATTCCTTCTATAAGAAGATCAATAACATTATTATGGTTCCTTCTATAGGAGGATCAAGAACAGGGAAATTAAATGTATGATAAGAAAAATCAGAACACTGGCTGCCTCTGTGGAGAGGGATTGTCTGGAAAGGGGCACAAGGCACTTCCTGGATTAATAGAATATACTCTTTCTTTAATGTAGTGTTGGTTACATAGGCAAATACATTTGCCAAAATTGGCCAAATTACTCTTAATATCTATGCATTGCAGGTAAAAAAAAAAAACCTATGCATTGCAATATAAGTTAATTTCATCCTTTTAAAAATTTAAGAGATCAAGTGCAGAGAAAGTGGAGCAGCCCATCAGACCCCACAGTCCTCATGGGGACCACTCCATGATGGCCCAACACAGATGTTTGTGATAATGTTGCAAGTTCTAAATGAAATTTTATACCTCAACAAAAAGAGTGCTCTATGTTATGTAAGGCACAACCAAAGCAATGAATGAGAGAGAGAGAGAGAGAGAGAGAGAGTGTGTGTGTGTGTGTGTGTGTTTTAAGTATGCCTTTTTTAAAATGGACATATAATGTAGTATTTGTTTCAGGGGCACAGATCTGTGATTCATCAGTCTTACCCAATTCACAGCACTCAGCACAGCACCTACCCTCCCCAATGTGCATCCACCAACCACCCCATCCCCTCCAGGAACCCTCAGTTTGTTTCCTGAGATTAAGAGTCTCTTATGGTTTGTCTCCCTCTCTTGTTTCATCTAAGTATCCTTTAAAGTACATTAATGAAAGAATGGTTAGGCCAAAATAGAGTACCTTCACCACCACTGCCCCCTACATACACAGAATGAAAGTACTGTCCAGCAATGCTGTGGGTGTCACCAAAAGGTAAAGGATTTCCTGCCAGAGGAGTTAAGCAAACGTAGGTTGGATGATGGTTTAGCAGAAATGGGATAGGCACATTTAAGCTTCGGATTGTGGAAGTGAATGGAGGAATGGAATCTTGAGCCATAAGACTTTTAAGTTGACCTTTGAAACCCCAACAGTTGATGATTCCTTGAAGAGTTCTCAAAAAACTCAGAAACCACAGTTATACTTCAAATGGTTCTCTTCTCTCCTGTCCCAGAAAGACGATAAAGGCTATATAAAACTCTCTACTGGAAGGTCTATGCTGTGTGGTTGAATTTGTATGAAAACCTCACAAGGAAAAAGTCACCACTCTTTCCTGGAAACTTACTGATGGAAATCACACTTTATAAAATATATTTTTTAAATAAAAAGAATGTAATTGCTCACTGAATTGTAATATGAATGCAAATTAACTTACTGTAATTATACTGTGCAATCTTCTACTTTAAAAACTTAGAAAATGGAAGAGACCTGATAAGTAATTTGAGCTGTAATTCTTCATTGTGGTCCTTCATTATGCAATGGTTACCATAAGCAATTTGTTCTGTTTTAATGTAAAATGTTTTTCTTCATACCTTCACACTGGCAGGACTCAAATGAGTCCATTCAGTACAGACAGATACCCATCCCGCCCCCCACAAGTACATTGTAGAAATAAATGAGATAAAATTAATATAGCACAAGGGAATTTATGAAAGATTCTTAATATATTTTCCCTTGGAACCTTTAGCACGTTAAGTGTCTCTCCATCCTATGTCCTCCATGTGTTTTAAACAATCAGGGAATTCCTAACTAAATAGGAGTCAGATGACCAGCATTCATGCTTTAATGGCAAGGCTTGGGTAGAGAAATAAAGAAATTGGGTTTAGTCTCAGCTCTGCCACTAATTAATTGTGTCACCTTCCTCATGCTGACCCTCATTTTGCTCATATGTAAATCAGAAGGCTGGACTAGGTGATTTCCAGCTTCCATCCCAGCCCTTATAATCTAAGACGGCCCTGTAGTCGTTCTTTGCTTTGCATTGTTTAAGCAACATGAGTGACAGTAAATGAATTTCTTATTTAAAATGAATGACTGTCTGGATGAACCACAAGCCCTGTGGTGCAGTCATTCATTGCTAAAGGATATCTAATGCAAAGATCATCTGTGATGATGCAAATGTAAAAAAATAATAATTACCTGTTTTCATGCTAATAATAATTTGCATGTGTAGTTCTTTCAGTGTGGTTCCTGTTATCTGCAAGGTGAAAAGATAGAGAGCTGGGGATCTCATTAAGCAGCAGCACAGTATAGTGGAAAGAGAGGCAGATAGAACTTGGAATCACGAGACTTTGGTTTGGCATTTCCTTTGGCTAATAACCATACCAGGCCCCAGGAATTTCATCTCTTAGAATGGATGCCCTCAGCTAATTTCTTGGGCATTGTTAAGATAAAGCACACAATGAATGGGAAAGTCATTTGGTCACCTGTATTTGTAAATGTCTTATTTAATCCTTCCAGCAACCGTGTGAAGTAGGTGCTCCTCTCATCTCTATTTTTCAGCATACATACACATACACACTCACACATATACACATTCACACACACACACATCTCTCTCTCTCTCTCTCTCTCTCTCTCACACACACACACACACACACACACACACAAAAGTAAAAGAAAGAGAAGTTAAATAACTTGTTCAGGGTCATACAATCCATGACACGTGTCTGTCCTTTCTATTCAGAAGGGATAGTAATATACTTTCATCTATGAATTCCCATAGACAAGTAACTTTGTTTTGTCTCAACATACATGATCCTCTTACAGAAAGGGAACAAGTACATCTTTGTGCAACCAACAGTACTGTGAACCTCTATTCCTCAGCTATAAAATGGCAATGAAAGTACCTATGTTTCTCTAAAGGATACTCTTTAGTTCCTTCTTTGGCTCTCATCCCACCCATACCCAGACCATTTCTCCCTTCCTGAAAACCCAGTTCCAATTTGGAGAAGTGTGTGATTTCTCAGAAGCTGTCTTCAGCTTCAGCTCTGGATAAGAGCATGTGACCTGAGACCAAAAAAAAAAAAAAAAATCCTGTAGACCAGGACACAGCAGTGTATGCTTCTAAAGGGAATGGGTCGTATAATTAAGCTGGATCCAAAGAGCTCAAAGCAGAGAGACCAAAAAGAACTCATCCTGTCATATCATGGAGTCACTGTCTAAAGTCAGCACTGCATTAACAATAGCAGGAGCCACAATGTCCTTTTGATTATCTAAGCCAACATTGTTTATAGTTTCTGTTACTTCTGCCCAAACCACATCATCAATGTAATGAGGTAGTGAATGATAAATTGCAAAGGCTACACAATCATAAAATTTAGCAATGGTGATTATGACAACAATGACATGATGACTGGGAGAAGAGGAACACCTTTCAACAAACATGGCTCTGGAATTTCCCATAGATCAGAAATTTCCTTCAGGGGTTAAAGACAAAAGTAGTTCATTTTTCTACGTTTCAATCTAGATTCATTTTATAATCTTCTTCTAGCAGGGCACTCCTATATATTCCTGATCAAACCACAAAGATGATGGGTCTCTTCCTGACCACACCTTCTCCATGCTTGCCTCCATTCCCTCACTCAGGCTGCTTCTTACTCCTGGATGACTCCTCCCTATTCCCACGGACTGAAATCCTTCCCAATGTGTAGGACCTAGTCTAAACGAAGCCTCCCCCCATCATTCTCTCTTCTGCTTCCTTTATATATTGTTCCTACTTAAATCCTGATCCCTACCATGCGTTATGGGATAACCCATAAGGACTATAATCTCTTAGAGTAGATGCTAAGCTCCTTATAAACAGCAGAGAGAGAGAGAGAGAGAGAGAGAGAGATGTATGTGACACCTGTCACTGCACAAATTTCAAGGGTGATTCAGCTGGTGTGGTTGTAATTCCACCATTGAACAATCATCAATCAAAACCATATAAACAGCACCTTATGAAGAGATGGAAAGTCTTTATAATTAGGAATGCTTAGACTTCAATCTAACTGGAAGTTACCAAAAAAAAGACAGGAGAGTGGATAACAGAGGAAGGAAGGAAGAAGGAAGGAAGGAAGGAAGGAAGGAAGGAAGGAAGGAAGGAAGGAAGGAAGGAAGACAGGCAGGCATGCATCCCTGTCTGGTTCCAGGTGCTGTCACTTGTCTCATCTCCATTATTGAATCCCATTAAGAATCCCTCTCCTATGGGCATCTGTTTAATGCCTGTTCCCCCAACAGACTAAAAGCCATCACTATACCTTCCCTGTGCCTCATTGAACTATAACCAGCCCTTTCCCCATCCTTGTCAATGTACATCCAACATGTAACTCAAATCCCTTCACTTCCATCATCTCTCCTGCTATCATCCTGGACCCAGCCGCATCCATCTCTGGCCTCGAACCATCCTTTGCCCTGTTTTTACTCTTGCTTCCCTGAAACACAAATATTAGCTGCAGTAACATTCTAAAAATATAATTCAGGTATTCTTTCTTAAAACACATTAATGATGCCAAGACTTTTCAGAAGTCTTGATAAAGGCTTTCAAATCCCTCCATCATATGACCTAGCCTCAACTCACTCCACTCTGCCCCTGCTCATTATACTCCAGCAACAGTGGGCTTCATTCACTTCTACAAACCCCCATATAAAGGCCTTTCCAAGTAATGTTCTGTCTGCTTGGAATGGTATCTCCCCATGTCGCCAACAGCTTCTACCTAGGCCTCACCTCCTACATATTCACCAGTGCTAGCTTAACTGTCCCTTGTTTAATGGTCTGACCTTACTCCCAGCCGTAATGAGTTTCCTTGGTTAAAATCTTTCAAGGCACCTGTAATTTCCCTCCACAGACCTAATTACAATGTAAAACTATTAATGTACAACAATATAGAAAGTATAATTACATTTTATAATAATATTATGGCTTAATGTCTATTTCCCCTCATAGACTATAAGCTCCATAAGGATAGAATGACGCTTTTATTTGTTGTTTTTGTGTTTGGTCACTGTAGTGGGTTGGATGGTGGCTCCCCAAGATATATGTCCGTGACTCAGTCCCCAGATCTATGAGTGTTACCTTATTTGGAAAAAATCTTTGCTGTCTTTGTATCTCAAGTTAGGATGTTGAGATGAGAAGAGAATCCAGGACAAGGGTGCCTGGGTGGCTCAGTCAGTTAAGTGTCCGGCTCTTAATTTCAGCTCAGGTCGTGATCTCAGGGTTGTGAGATGGAGCCCCATTTGACTCTGCACTCTGCAGGAAGTCTGCTTCTTTCCTTTTCTCTGCCCTGTCCCTTGCTTGTGATCATTCTTTCTCACTCCCTAATACGTAAATTAATAAATCTTAAAAAAAAAAAAAAAAGATAATCCAGGATTATACAGGTGGGTCCTAAATCAAATTAAAAGTATCCTTGTAAGACACACACAATGGAGACATAGAGGAGAGGAGGCAATGTGACCAGACGGTCAAGGACGGGAGTGATGCGGCAATAAGCTGAGAAACAGCTAACAGCAGAAGAAACTGGAAGAGGCAAGGAACGGATTCCTCCCTAAAGACTTCATAGGGAGCCCAGCTGTGTGGAGACCTCCATGTTAGACTTTGGGCTCCAGAACTAGGAGAGGATAAACACCTGTTGTTCTAAGTTACCAAATTTGTGGCACCTTGTTATAGCAGCTCTATGGCACTAATATTTTTGTATTTCTAGGACACAGATAATTCTGTATTGGATATATTGCTGAGGGCTGATCGGGGAGTACATGCAGAATGAACAAGCGAGTTTTCATAGAGCAAAAGTTATAAATGTCCAGCATTATATACCAGATTTTTCCACAGTGAACAGAGCACACTTGGTGCTCAAATTATTTATTAAATTTCATTTAATTTGATTTCATTTTATAAGAAATACAGGTGTATGAAATTTTTAAAGCTTAAATATGCAAGAGAAACAAAGATATACTAGGCAATATTCTCATTTTTATAAATGAAAACTATAGAATTGAGGAAGATTATCTGACTTACACGAGGTCACACAGCAGGTTCAGGCTGAAGGAAATGGCATTTATTTATATAATTCCTATACCATTCCTATTCCTATATACTAGACTATCTTTCTTAAGTACAATTATATTATTCTAATTAAAATCATTTGCTATGTTGCTGCTGTCTTTAGTCAAAGACCCCAGCATTCATTGTCCTTAAACTAGTTAGTATGTGTAGGTCTGCACTGATAATGAAATAAATGTTGAACTAAATCCCAAGAATTATAAGATAAAATTTTTATCCATTCAAATTCCAAGGAATCCATGAGGGAATAGCAACATTAGATAGACATTTACTATTACATTTTACTTGATTTAATTATGATTTCATTATTGGCATTCAAATATTTAAGCGGCTTATCAGGCATTATCTCTTCATTTAAGAATTTACCCCAAAATATATTAAAATGCATAGAGTAAACCAATGCACTTGAATACTAAGGTTTTTCCCACTTAATTTCTGACTTAGGGGTAACTCCACTCAAGGAGTCTCTAATGATTACAGTTTAATGCTTTCTCATATTTTATGTATGCATGACAGAAAAGACCTCATATATTTCTGTTAATACAAAAAGAGTATCTTGAATCACTTCTAGTGGTTCCCACTATGTGGGAACCCAAAATAGAGCTCTGGAAATCAGCATTGCTGGATTTATTTCATTGGTCTAATTGTATGATCTTGGGCAACTGACATGACCTTTGTGCGTATCACTCACTGACCATTCGCTATCTAGCTACTCAGGCTCTAATTCCATTACTGTTAATGCCACATCATTTAATTCCCAAACACATGCTCTTTTTAGTCACTGTGTCCCCAGTTGTTCTGTCCTCCCTGACATGCCATGAATATCCGTCTATACCTGTCAGGAAAACTGCACAATGATTGTGAGAACCTGGTGTGTTCTTTCCTTTGGATTTACCATATGTGACTAAATTTGGAGACTCCTGTCATAGTCGGAGGACTCCCCAAGGTCATTTACCAAAGGTCCAGCTGCAAATTGATTTTTAATTACACACACCTATGTAAGTTTTAACCATTATACTTTTAAGTATCCTTGGAACTGGAGCCCACATCTTCTCTGGAATATATTTTTCTGAACGATCATGTCTGTTTTCATTTATAAAGCTCATATTTTTATTCATTCGTATGTTCATTTGTCTAAAAACAAAACAAAACCCAAGTATTTTTTCCCTGTGAATGATGCGCTGTGCTAGGCGCCGATGGTAAGGAAATGAAAGACTAGTTCCATTCCCAAGTAACTCACAGAACAATGGGACAGAAAGATAAGTAAACAGGTAGTTTTTTAAAATCTTGCCCTAACCTCTGCCTTTGGCTCGGGTCATGATCTCAGTGTCCTGGGATTGAGCCCCGCATAGGGCTCTCTGCTTGGTGGGAAGCCTGCCTCACCATCTCTCTCTGCCTGCTTCTCTGCCTACTTGTGATCTCTGTCTGTCATATAAATAAATAAAATCTTAAAAAAAAAAAGTCTTGCCCTAAGTGGGGCACCTGCCTGTCTCAGTTGGTGAAGCATGTAATGTTGACCTTGGCATCATGAGTTCAAGCCCTACACTGGGTGTAGAAACGACTTGAATAAATAAACTTAAAAAATTAATAAATGAAATAAAATAGTGCCCTAAGTACCATAATACAGGTAAGGACTGAGTGCTTTAAATGCCTCCCCACTTCCAAGAGAGAGGTATTTAGAGTGGGGAAGTGATCAGCAGCTTCAAAAGAAAGACTTTGTGAGTCTGTTAGATGGATGACAAAGGTCATCTCATTCCTTAGCCACTCAGCCCTCCAGATTTTTCACTACTCAGAGATTTTCTCCAACTAATTCCTTTCCAGTGACACTGATCACCCTGTTAAGATTCTCAGAGAAGTTCCAAAGTGAGGAAGCCTTGTGAAGGTTTCTCTCTCTCTCTGGGCAACCATGCAGCTACTGCTCAGATGAGATATAACTTTATTTGTGCCCACACTTGCACTCAGATTGTTACCGCTTCAGTATATTTCACTGTTTTTTAGGGGGAGATTTATTCCTCCCGTGGGCTTTCTTTTCAGAGAGGTCAGTAAAGAACCAGCTTCCCAGAGAAAAATACTGTACGGCAGTTCCATAATGTGAAGCCCAGGTCTGATTATGCCCTTATTTGAAATAATCTCCAGTGCCTGGAGGAGAAAATCCAGGGTCTTTAATCTGGCATACAGGACCTTCATGGTGAGCACCTGTGTACTCTGCGGCATCCCTTATCAAGAGGACCCCATGCATCAGAGGCCACCAGGCAAGGTGGCCTGTGACCAGAGAAGTCATTGAAGGAGTCAGTGGAAAAGTGATAAGAGCTAATCTACATTTTTCGAAGTTTGTTCTACATTCCCTGAATGGAGCAACTATTGCAGCAAAATCCATGTATACCTCAACGTGCTTCCTTAATACTTTCCTGGAATGAGACAGACCACCAATTAGGAAGCAAAAAAACAGGGAAAGAGAATAAGTAACAACAACAACAAAATGCATATTGTACTTCAAAAAATATACCAAAGAGGGTTCCAGGGTATTTCCTATTACTTCTGTAAAAATGTCAATCTAAAGGTTTGCTATCAGTCTCCTGAGTTACTCCAGTGCCAATCCATTACGTATTCTCTCGACAAATGCTAAATTGGCCAATAGTTTGTAAACATAGCCCTCTCTGTGTCATTGTGCACAGGAGCACCTGGGTGAAAATGTGAATCACTGTAAGTGTTTAGTTATTTCATACTTGTCTGCACCTACTTAAGAAGGGTGCCTTGAAATCGGGGTTTGCTATCATTTTTTTCTCCTTCTGAAAAAAGTTCAGAAAGGCAGCGTGTCGCATGTCACATGTCACATGTCACACACTTAGCTTTTAGGTATCTGGACTACCCCTAGCTAGGTCCCTCCCTCCGTAATCAAGTTCATCAATACCTCTCAAGCCATATGTATGACTATTCACACTCAGGGGGATCAACAGATATGATAAGTAGTCTCGTGTCCATTCAGATCAGATCAGGTCTTGCCATTCAATGAATTAGGAAAAATATTGGGACTTTTCAGAGTCATCTAGATTTGGGAACTGCAGAATAGGGACTATCACTGTTCTACTCACCAGGGCACTTGGCATGGATGTAGCTCCCCCTGGCAAGATAGAGATTCAATGCCAGGGGTCCCTCTCACAGTTCAGCAAGGGAGGTTGGATGGGACAGCATGGGAGGGCAGCTTAGAGGAGGAGCAGGGCTTTACTTCCCATTCCCAAGTTCTGCAATATTAGCAAACACTTTTATAAGAGACTAGTCTTCCTGGCATCAGAACTAGTCCTTTGCCTGTTTCTCTCTGATCCAATTCAGGCTCCTTCCCCTGCGCTGCAGCCTTCCTGCATGGCAGGAAGCTGAGCCCAAGTCCCATTCCCAGGCTCCCTGGCCAACTGACTTCCAGTTAGGGTCAATCAATGGGAATGGCAGGCAGGAGACAGGAAGAAAGGGAGGGGGTTAGAAACTAGGGTATCTATCTCCCTCTATCCCTCTCTTTCTGCTTCAAGGTGGCATCCTGCGCAGCGGCCCAGTCTCCTCGATGGATCCCACCCAGCCCTGTGTGGGACCTGCTCCCACCATGCAGCCCCAATTCCCAGGCTCTGGGAACAGTACCCCTTCCCTTTGTGCCTCTAACTCCAGAAGGAGCTTCCCACTGCTGTTCCATCCCACTCTCAGCTCTTCAGACACGTGTGTGATTCTATGAAAATTTTCCTTGTAGTTTCCTGTATTAAATTCCTTCTATTAGGCTACCTGGTATGTGTCTCTTGACACAGCGCTCACTGACACAGTGTCTACTGTTAACATTGTTACGTTCTGCTTGGATGTCCCAGTGGTGTGGCTGGGTTTTGAGGTGTGCTCAGGGACAGCACCCAGAGACACTCTCCCCTTGCCCCCAAAACACAATGGTTGGCAGAGTTTCCATCTTTAAGTTGTAATTTTAAACCAACTGCAGACAACCCATGAAGGGAACAATCACCCAGCTAAAATACCTACATTACCAGGGAACTGGGCAAAGAGCTGATAAGGTCCACCTCCTGACTATTCCCCCAAATAGAAATAACACATGAAAGAGGGAATAAAGCATATTTCAGCAACTGTGCAAGATCACACTACAAAACTTTAAGCTGGGAGCCCTTTTGTGGTTGTTGATTTCATGCAATTTCTTTGATTTGGTGAAAGGGGAAGGACAAAACAAAACAAACAAACAAACAAACAAAGGAAGCAAGGTAAAGGAGGGAAGGAGAGAGGACAGGGCAGGAAATGCACAGTTTGGGCATAAAAGGAGCCAAGGACTGGTCCCAAAAGGAAACACTGAAAATTACAAGAGAAAGCTCTTATTTTGTTTCCAAGGTTCAAAATAGTTCATGAAAGGGAGGACAATCTTCTCTCTACTGCAAAGTAACCTTGGTAGGCATTATAAATCAGAAGAAGCAAGAATTTAGGGTGAACTTCCTGGAAAAGCTAAGCCTCTGAGGCATGGAAGACAAGTCGACAGGGCCCTGGAGAAACTCTCAATCTTTAGAGGAATCCAGAGAAACAGACATGGAGCAGAACAGCATAGGACATAATGAAGTATGGTGTTTAATAGAGTTTGAGGTTCCAGAAGCCTGAGAACGATACACATGCCTAGGAAAGGCAGGCACAGGGAGGCATCAAACTTGGCTGAGCCTATGCTGAATGACTCATGTATTTTTGTTTTTAAAAAAGGACAATGTCAATCCATTCTCCCAACCCCCTTCCTCTCAGCCACATTAACTTATGGCTACTGGAATCAAGACCTCTCTCTCCACTGAAACATTTGGAGCAGTCAAATGTATACAAAATGATATCTGACCTCACTCCTATGAACCCAGGGAGAGCAAAGAGAAAATATGGAGTGATATTAGGGTAACCAAGTGATCAGCTTCTCCTTCCTGTAATTTTGCCTTAAAATGACACCCTTTTTTACATCAACCTAAATAAGTATGACTTGCATTATCTTCACCCCAGAAAATACAATGAAACATGATGGCATAATGTGAGAAAGAGGAGAAAGGTACCCCAATAAGCAAGGAGAGAAGAAAAATTTGAAACTTTATCCACACGAATATCCTAGGCATATTCCAGGAGAGAAACGAGTATCCCCTCTAGCTCCTAAAATATAAATAATATTTGAATGGGAAAAATATTACTGGGAGTGAGTTTATGAAAGAGTTAATAACATAAAGAATTCCGAGGGGCACCTGGGTGGCTCAGTGGGTTAAACCTCTGCCTTCAGCTCAGGTCATGGTCTCAGGGTACTAGATCAAATCCCACATCAGGCTCTCTGTTCAGTGGGAAGCCTGCTTCCGCCTCCCCCCCCAACCTGCCTGCCTCTCTGCCTACTTGTGATCTCTCTCTCTGTCAAATAAATGAATAAAATCTGAAATTTAAAAAAAAAAGAATTTCAGAGAAAGACATAGAGAGACAGCAACAGAGAGAGAAGGATAGCAATCGACAAATAATCATCATCCCTTGGGCCATAGGTAGACGTCTGTCCTGCTGTCCCCATTTTTGCAGATATGTTACAATGTCTGTGCATAATGGTGATTCCTCATATAGAAAAATGCTTCAGTCTTTCACATGTTCAACACAATATACTTGAGGATGGTAAGTCAAGGTGGGGAGGTGGGAAGAATACCGACATGGGTACAGGAGACCTGGATCTCTATTCCTGCTCAACTTGATGACCTGAAATGCCTTTTCACTTACAGATCCAGATTACAAAACAAAACAAAAATGAAACAAAAAAAGTTTTCAAGATCTCTGATCACAAAGAATTTCAATACTGTTTGACTTGAGTGAATTATCAAAATGAAATGTTGCTTCAATTAGATTCTTCATCTGCCTGGAGGGTGGCTCCAGGCATCCATATATCCACCAAATGCAATTTTTAGGAAGGGTCCTATCAGGTACCAAGCCAACCCCCATCCCTTTAAGGGAAATGACTTTGGAGGGCAGAGGGGAGTGAAGTAGCAGATTCCTCTCTGGCCTGGGGAAGAGAACAGAACAGTAAGTGATGGCATCTCTTCCCTGCAGCCTCCTACAGTGGTGTGTCTTGCAAATGAAACATACTGTGAAACAGCTTGTGAGATGAGCTTCATCAACAATAAGTAATTTTTATCCAGATTCTATTGTTGAATACAATGAACATGATTAAATGTTTCAAATATGCCTACTCAGACCTTAAGCAAACCATCAAGAAAAGAAAAAAGAAAAAAAAAAAACCTAGTAAAAATCATCCCCTAAATCTGCTTTAGGAGGAGATTTAATTGCCAACTTGATGCTTAGAACTGAATTCCTACTTGACAGTGGCACTGCTCCCAAGAAAACTGTAGCAACACATTTGCACTTCTCACCCTGGCCTCTGCTCTCATCCCTGCCAATCCCCTGAGAGTCAGCAAATAGTTACAATGTCAGTCTTTCAAATCACTGCATTTAGAACTTCCCAAACCTTTAAGAGGGCCTCTGTGTATGGAAAAGAACAATAGCACTTCAAAAGCTATGTCTGCGAGTTCTTCAATACTCCATTTGAATGCTGGGGTTTCAATCAAGGACAACAGCAGACAATTTCTGATAAGAAGTTGACTTTTACACAGTTCTGATTAGGTTGCCGCGGGCGAAAGGGAAAGGGTCAAAGCTTTCAGCCTTGGCTTTCACAAAGTAGCCAGTGTTTTTCTTACCCGCCCAGCGCCCGGACAGAAAAAGACTCACTCGCTTCCGCAAGCTTTCCACTCGCGGCTCTTCCTAAAGGATCTAAGTCCAGGCGTGCCTGAGTCTCCAAACTTACCCGCCAGGCACCGACCCACGTGGGCACGCAACCATGCTCGCCAACAGTTGCCGGAGCTCACGGATGCCCGCGCTGGGTCGGCGCCCGTTCGCTGAGCGCCCCCGGCCTCCCTACCCGCATCCCATTCCTTAAGACTCTCCCAACCCAGGCAGACGTGCCCTGGCAGACCCCCAACAATGAGGACTTGTGTGGTGCAGTTGGGGGTGGCGGGTAGTTTAGAGTGAAACATACACAATCTGGCGGGTCCGGGAGCAAGCAACTCAGGAGCCAAGTGGCATCAGCCTCTCCAAGCAGATTTCCCTTGCGCCGACTAGCTCTTCCCCCACCCGGTCAGGTCACCAGCACCACCAAGGGAGGGGAGCGGGGAGGGACGGGCGCCTTAAAAAGTGCAGAGAAAAGACTCGCCCTCCCACCAAGGGTCACAATAATACTCTGCCGGACGGGGACGGAATCAGCCGGGGAAGGAGGGTCCCGGCAGCAGCAACCACCTCCGTTTTGAAATTTACTTTGTACACTCATCCCAAGGCTCCCTTCCGACGAACGACACAATCTCCCCCATCTCTGTCTCCCTGCGTCCAGATTCTCTCGGCGGTTGAGCCCTCCGATAGCGCTTTTTAGGAGCCGAACCACGGGGATTTTAAAGTTTCCCCAGTAGGAGAAAAAAAGAAAAAGGAAGAAAGCAAAAACAGAAACAAAAGCCCTGAGTTCTGGTTCCCAGGCACAGCATCCAGTCTGGAACCTAAACCAAGGGGGCGGGCCAGGGAGGAGAGCCATCGGGGCTGCGGGGAGCCTGGGGAATGGGACAGGGGGGAGCAGCACAGAACGGAGTCCACGGAGGACTCGGGAACGGCTTGGGTCCGGGGAGACGCGGGGTCCAGCTCTGAGGGTGTTTGCGAAAAGGTAGGGGTTATAGGAGAAACCCGCTTGTTCGACGGTTGCGGGCAGAGCCGTAGCTCTACAGATGAGTGGGGAAGAGGGTCCGGCCGCGGGAAGCCGCTCGAGAGGCCGGGAGATGGGCTCCGGAGCAATGGGGAGGTTTTGGAGTGGAAGGGAGGGCTCAAAGGTGGATAGAACCGGGTTCGCGGCAGGGAGGAGGGAGCAGCCGGTCTCGGAGAGAGACGAGTGTTTGGGGTGAGGACGTCTGGAAAGAAGACGCGCGCGGTCAGAAGGAGACTAGGGGTGGTCAGGGAGAGCCAAAAGGAAGGAGGAGAGGTCGCTCCTTTTCTCCCAGCAGAAAGAGGGAGCGGGCGGAAAACTGCTGTCGCCATCCCCGCAACACCCCAGCCAAACTCCCACGACGGGCGCGCCCAGGAGCCCTCTTCTGCGCCCGGAGCCCCAAGCGGTGGCGTCTGGCACCCGGTTCCCCTCTCCCCCCGGCACCTGCTGGCGCTGAACTCAGAGCTGCGCCGGGCCCCACCGCGACTCACCTCCGCTCGCGGACAGCATCCTCCTCCGCTGTCGCAGCCGCGCTGGAAGCGGCTCCCCATGCACGGCGGGCGACACACTCAGGCGCGCTCTCCAGCCTGGGAAAGCCCCGGCGAGCGCCGCGCAGGGTCCATTCTCCCCAGGAGCCACCAGCCTGCGTCAGCGCCGGGGGAGGAGACGGCCGCCCGCGCAGCCCCGACTCCTCCCGCGGCCTCCGCCCCATCCGCCCCCGCGCCCGCCCAGCGCAGGGCAACCTAGCTCACCTGCTGGCTCCCCTCGCTGCCTCTCCGCCGCCTGGCCGCCGGGCCGCTCGCCTGCGGCGCGCCCTCGCCCGGGGCCTTGCCTCTCCGGCTCCGGCTGCGGCTCCGGCACTCGCCCCCGCTCTCGCCCGGACGCTGTCCGCGGCGCCTGAGCGCGCTCCGCGAGCTTAGCCGAGTCATGGCGGCGGCGGGGTGGAGGAGGCAGAAGGAGCGAACAAGCGAGCGGGTGCGCCTCGATTCGCGGTCGCGCCTCTGGAGCCCCTGCGCTCACTCCGCATCCCGGTGCGGAAGGAGGCGAGCGGAGCCGAGGGCTTGGGGTCCCCTACAGGGCTTGGGGTCTCCCCCCCAGCCGCATCGCGCCGAGCGGGGGAGGGAGGGAAAGGGTCAAAGCTTTCAGCCTCGGCTGAAAGTAGCCAGTGTTTTTCGCCACCGTCCCCACCGACCACAGCGCCCTCCCGACCTGCCTCATTTTTCCCTAGGGTCTACTCTTATCCAAGCCTCCAAACTTCTCACGCATTCCCAAGGGTAGAGCGACCGCGGGTGAGAGCCAGAGGCGGGTTCGGCGAGGGCCCGCTGCCCCCTCGCTCCTTCGCGGGAGGGGCCGCTAGCTCCCAGCGGCCAACCCTGGTTAGGCAGACCCGCGTCTCCACTGAGGCTCCACTGGGCGAGAAGGGAGAAGGCTTGCATCGCTCCCGTGGCCCTCAGTCCTAGGAAGGGGCTCAAGCCCCTGAAGGTATGCGGGCTGGTCTGCTCGCCCACTCGCGTTCTTAGAATGCTCGGCAGAAGACAATCTGCAGATTCAGTTCGAACACGCGGCCTGCAAGGGAGAAGGCCCCAGCCAGTAAACAGTTGCTCCCTCCTTCTGGTCCTAGTTGCACAGAAGACTGTTTTGGTCTGAAAGTCTTGTATCCTGAGATTGGGTTTAACTCCAGTAAATGTCTGGTATGGTATAACCTGTCTCCAGACGCCGGAATGCCAGGTGTGGGAGAGAGAAAAAAACCCGATCAAGGGCTGCCCATGGGAACAGGGCCAAGAAAGGAAGAAAAGACAGGGAACAGTTCCTCAAAAAATTGATTTTTTTATTCTTTTGAGGGGCCACACTCCTGTCCTCCAGCTGTATAATAAAAAAGCTAATGTGGCAGATTTGGGTTTTGGGGTTTTTTTCCCCTCATAGCTTCTGTCACTCACCCATGAAAATTTAATGAAGCATTTAGGATCATTACCCCCAGGGTCAATGGGCTAAAAATATTTAGCCTAATGCACTCCTTGTGGAGCCAATACGTCCATTGCTGGTACATACAAAGTCATCGAGAAACCCTCGCTTTCTGCATAAAATTCACGACCCATTAAACTTATTCCGTAATAACAGCTTCTGTACAAATGGAAGTTTGAAGGGAATGCAGGACGCTGAGTTGGCCAAGTAATAGAAATGGAAGAGGTTCATGTAAAACTCTCTCTATATTCAATGTTGAATAAGGTCAACTACAGAAACTGGGCAAATCCCCATTACATCCAACAGGGGCAATAAGCCACAGCTGTTCCCAAGTCCAGGCTAGAAGAAAGTGTAACAGAAAGACAGTAAGTGCACACAAGCTGCTCACCAAGAACTTGGTGAAGACACTAATATTCTTCTGGGTTAAACCCCAAACCAAGTCTTAAAGCACTATTTTGAGTTATTGTAGTAAACATATCAAGAAAGAACATACCTAAGTAGGTGTTGTTTTTCTTCTCTTTACATAACAATGTCCTTTCTACTAAGTGTGGCATAAAGAAAAAAAATCAATAAACATTTCTTTACCATCTACTCTGAGAAACCGCAAAGCAAAGATGTATGCATTTTGTATTATGTTCCAGGCACTGTGCTGGGTGCTTTCCATACATTAACTCATTTAATCTTCATGGCAGCCCAGTGAGAGAAGTATAGCTTTTAACATATACTGGATAGACTGCCCACTTTGAAATCTGATGGGCCTGAATCACCTTCGACAAGCTACTCACCTTTCTGCACTCCAACATTCCTTACTCTGCTATGGTGTTAGCTTCATGAGACACCTGCTTCATGAGATCAGAGCAGGTCTTAAGAGAGATAATGCAGTAGACATAGCTAGCACCAAAGGAATCACCTAGTAAACATTGGTTGTCCTCCTAGAATAATGCCAAAATAGTTCATTTTTTTTAAAGATTTTATTTATTTATTTGACAGAGAGAAATCACAAGTAGACGGAGAGGCAGGCAGAGAGAGAGAGAGAGAGGGAAGGAGGCTCCTGCTGAGCAGAGAGCCCGATGCGGGACCTGATCCCAGGACCCTGAGATCATGACCTGAGCCGAAGGCAGCAGCTTAACCCACTGAGCCACCCAGGCGCCCCCAAAATAGTTCATTTTAAATCAACAAGCATCTATGCCATTCCTTTTATATATCAGACTCTGTGCTATGCAATGGGAATGATGATAAATCAGAAACAGACTCTGCCTTTCAGGAGCTGTGAGTCAACTGAATAAAAAAGCAAGGGCATGGGCAGGTGGATGGGCACAAAGGAGTTTTATTGAACTTCACATAATTCATCCTGATGCACCTGATTCTCGAGCTAAACAGAGGAGCAGCCTGTATGAGTTACTGTTTGAAACTGACCTAGGATTAAAAGTAAAACCAAATGTCAAAAATCATCAATTCAGTTACCAGAAATTACTCCTCCTGTGAAAGAAATGGAAAGTAGCTCATTTTGTGTAGTATATATTATTTAAAACTAAGTTTATTCCTGCAATTTTTTCTAATAAATAAATAAATTCGGGCCATAAGCTCTGAGGGTTTCAAACACAAATTATTACATAGCCACTGTTTATTAAATGGTTTCTAGTGCTTGCATATGCCAGGAATACACTAATATTCTATATACATAAAGCTCTCAAATTAATAAGATTTTGACTAATGCTCAGTAGGAACATTTCCACCCAGCTTACTAGAGACATCATGTGTTCAAAGTATACCAGTATATAGAATGCACAAAATTTCGAAGGTTAATACCTAAAGTAAATGAGCCTTGCACAGGCCCTTTCATTCAAGTTCATGTTAACACTCCGATTCTATTCCTTTACTCAAAAAGTGTTTGCTGATTGTTTACTCCATACCAGGCACAATGCTTGGCATTGACAAAGAAAGAAAACAAAAAGCAAACAAAACTCATTCTCAAACAACTCAGAGGCACACGAAGGCCATACATCATTATGCTGCATTCTGATCCATGCTATGGTAGTGTTAAGTACAGCATGCTAGGGGAAGATCAGATAGGGGCATTTAACACAGAGTTGGACATTAGGAAGACTTCAGGAAGGAAGTGATATCATCTCGAAAGATGACCAAATGAAGCAGGGAAAGGTATTTCAGGACAAGAAAAGAGAATGGACAAATACCCTCATGGAGGTAGAGGGTAGATATAGTTAACTATATAGAGGGAAGCAATGTAAACAAATTTTAAAGGGTCTTGTTTGCCATATTAAGGACTTTGGAATTTACTGTGAAAGGGCTCAGATTTTTTAAAAAGCAAGAAAAAATATTTTGCAATCCTTACATTAGCCACATTTCAGATATGTTTCTTACACACCCTGGACTCAAGCAAGATTTTCAATTGCTATTTCTCTTCTGAAGGTTAAAAAAGACAAGAAATTTCTGTAAGTCTTCATCAAAACAGAAGCTCCTTTCTTTTATGATGCTGGCCTTTCTTGATTCCAGGGAAACGTTGTGTGGCAGTATTATGACTAAACTTGACTCTGGTTTACAGTTGCTATAAATAGCCCTCCTTTTATTTCTCCAAGGAGGCTGTGGAGGGGACTAGTGGCACTACAATTGTATTTATGCTACCAATCTGCTCTTTTTGGCTAAATGCATAGTAGAAACAAAGTGCAGAGCTGAAACAATCATCAAAAGGCTCTTATGGGGACGCCTGGGTGGCTCAGTTGGTTGGACAACTGCCTTCGGCTCAGGTCATGATCCTGGAGTCCCGGGATCAAGTCCAGCATCAGGCTCCCAGCTCCATGGGGAGTCTGCTTCTCTCTCTGACCTTCTCCTCATTAATGCTCTCTCTCACTGTCTCTCTCTCAAGTAAATAAATAAAATCTTAAAAAAAAAAAAAAGGCTCTTATGTTCCAACACAAATCCCAATTTTTTTTTTTCAATCATAAAATGGAGCATAAGTGGATGTTAGTGATTGAAAATAGGAGGAGCCTGGACGCTATCAGAAAGACCAAGTTTCCGGAGCCTATGGAGTATGAGATCAGGGAAGAATCAGAATGCTAAAAGATACAATGCCATGTAGCTTGTGGCTACAATATTCAAGTTATGACAGATGCTTGGTTTTTTGGCCTCTCTGCAGCCATTGCCCCTTCATTAGTAAACACCACCCAAATTTTGTTGGGGAACCATTTCCTACACTCAGTGATTTGGTTTCCATTTAATTTTGGGAGAGTTGACCCAACCTTGAACTCCAGGGAGAAACAGGTGCAACACATCAATGGCCACAATTCAGGGATGGTCCAATAGACCTGTGTACTTTTGCTAGAGCAACTAGGGAAAATGCTTTCTCCTTACTGCTATTCTAAACTGGAAAGATGGTAAGCCTGTAGCTCTAAGAACCCATTTCATAAGAAAAGCCTTCAGAGATCAGGAAAACACAGATCAAAACCACAATGAGATACCACCTCACATGAGTCAGAATGGCTAAAATGAACAAGTCAGGAAAAAAACAGGTATTGGTGAGGATGTAGAGAAAGAGGAACCCTCGTACACTGTTGGTGGGAACATAAACCGGTGCAGCCACTCTTGAAAACAGTATGGAGTTTCCTTAAAAATTTAAAAATAGGCTCACTCTATGACCCAGCAAATGCACTACTAGGTATTTGCCCAAAGGATACAAACATAGTGATTCAAAGGGGCACTTGCACTCCAGTATTTATAGCAGCAATGTCCATAAGGGCCAAAATATGCAAAGAGCCCAGATGTTCATCAAAGGGTGAAGAGATAAAGAAAATGTGGGATATAAATACAAAGGAATATTACTCAGCCATCAAAAAGAATGAAAACTTGCCATTTGCAACAGTGTGGATAGAGCTAGAGGATATTATGCAAAGTGTGATAAGTCAGTCACTCATATGTAGAACTGAGGAAACAAAACAGATAACATAGTCAAAGGAAGGAAAAATAACGTGAAAATAGAGAGGAAGGCAAACCATAAGAGACTCTGAAATCTAGGAAACAAACTGATGGTTGCTAAAGGGAAGGTTGGGGGGGTAACTGGGCAATGGGCATTAAGGAGGGCACTTGATGGAATGAGCTCTGGGCGTTATATGCAACTAAAGAATCACTAAATTCTAAGCAGGGAACTGGTGATGCAGTGTATGTGAACTACTTAAATGAAGTACTGAACTACTACTTAAATGAAGAATTAAAAAAAAAAAAAGAAAAGAAAAGAAAAAGAAAATCCTTAACAAAGAAGAAAACAGACTAAGGTGATAAAAATAGAGATGTATGAGGAAACTCGAAGAATGTTTGGTTTAGTCATGCCTAAAGCTAACTATCATCCCCCCATCCAGATTTTTCAATATGAGCCAAAATACCCCCTCTATTACTTAAGTCAGTTTGGGTTAGTTTTTTTTTTTTTTTCACTTTTGACGAAAAGAATACTAATATACCATGTATTGTATTAGGAACTTTCTATATTTAAATCCAATTTAATACTTAAAGAATACCAAAAAGCTATTTGTATATTTTTATACTTAGCCTTGTTCTGAGAAATACATGAATTTACATTTTATAGGTTAAAATAAACTCAGGTTAAATCATTCCCAAAGTTACATAGTTAGACCATTGGAAAATTAAAAATTTAAATGTTATTTATAAAAGCATGTCTCAAAGTAGGAGTAAATTGAACAAAAGTCATCCAAGATTTCGGCCCAAAACAGAAATTTTTGATGAAAACAATTAAAGAAAACCCAAATAAATGGAGAACCGTACCATGTTCACGGTTTACAAAACTCAACATTGAGGTCAATTCTCCCCCAAATTTAACTACACATTTAGTACAAATCCCAAAAAATCCCACCCTTTTTTTTTTTCAAGAAATTGACAAGATAAATCTAAAATGTATGTGAGAATGCAAAGAGACTTAGAATAGCCAAAACAATCCTGAGGAAGAAAAGCAAAATTAGAGAGCTTATCCTACCTTATTTCAAGAATTACTACAAAGCTACAATAATCAAGACAGTACAGTCTTAGCATTAGGGATAGATAAAGTGATCAATGGAACAGAATAGAGAAACAGAAATAGGCCAACATATATGTGGCCAATTGATACACACACACACACACACACACACACACATATATATATATATATATATATATATATATATATATATATATACATATATATATTTTACAAAGTTGTCATCACAATGCCTTGAGGAAAGAAATGTCTTTAAAGTATGGTTTTGCAACAAATGGACAAAGATATGGAAAAAAATTAACCTCAGTCCCTTCCTTCCACCATGTATAGAACAATATACAATCACTAAAATAGTAAAGATTTTAGAAAAGAACTATAAAAGGATCCTCTTAGGTTTTAGGTATGCACAGATTTCTCAGAAAAAAAATTCATTGAACATAAAAGAAAATATAATAAATTAGACTTTATAAAAATTTAAGACATGTGATGATCATAAGACAGTATTAAGGAAATTAATGGTAAACTAAAAGCCCAGAGAAAATATTCAAAATACATATCTGACAAAGGGCTTAAATCCAGAAAATATAAACAAATCCTATCAATTAATAATAAAAAGATAAGCAACCTAATCAAAATGGACAAAATGGTTGAACAGACACTTTGCTAAAAATAAAAAAGAAAGAAAGATATATTGAATATAGCCAATAGGCACACGAGAAGGTGTGTGTCATCTCTGATCATAAAGAATATGCAAATAAACCATAATGAGATATCACTTCACACCCATTAAAATTTCTAAAATTTTGGAAGCCTGACAACATTCAATTTTGGTGAGGACATAGAACTCTCATATGTTTCCAGTGGAAGTGTACAATGGTGTGGTCATGTTGAAAAACTTATCAAGTTAAAGATACATCTACTCTTTGGGCATTTATAGATGTTGCACTCCTAAGTATTTACCTCTGAGAAATAAAATAAGTACATACACGCACACTTAATACACACACATACACACAAACACATATGCTAGAAAGTTATATACTTCTAATAGGTCCAAGTGGAAACCACACAAATGTCTTTCCACAGGAGGATAAGTCATACAGTGGAATACTACTATACTAATATGCAAGAAACAAAATAGACTACTCATGAGTACAGCAACATGGACCAATCTTTAAAAAATATTAAATGAAAGAAACCAGACATTATTATGATTCCTTCTATAGGAAGATCAAGAACATTATTATGATTCCTTCTATAAGAAGATCAATAACATTATTATGGTTCCTTCTATAGGAGGATCAAGAACAGGGAAATTAAATGTATGATAAGAAAAATCAGAACACTGGCTGCCTCTGTGGAGAGGGATTGTCTGGAAAGGGGCACAAGGCACTTCCTGGATTAATAGAATATACTCTTTCTTTAATGTAGTGTTGGTTACATAGGCAAATACATTTGCCAAAATTGGCCAAATTACTCTTAATATCTATGCATTGCAGGTAAAAAAAAAAAAAACCTATGCATTGCAATATAAGTTAATTTCATCCTTTTAAAAATTTAAGAGATCAAGTGCAGAGAAAGTGGAGCAGCCCATCAGACCCCACAGTCCTCATGGGGACCACTCCATGATGGCCCAACACAGATGTTTGTGATAATGTTGCAAGTTCTAAATGAAATTTTATACCTCAACAAAAAGAGTGCTCTATGTTATGTAAGGCACAACCAAAGCAATGAATGAGAGAGAGAGAGAGAGAGAGTGTGTGTGTGTGTGTGTGTGTTTTAAGTATGCCTTTTTTAAAATGGACATATAATGTAGTATTTGTTTCAGGGGCACAGATCTGTGATTCATCAGTCTTACCCAATTCACAGCACTCAGCACAGCACCTACCCTCCCCAATGTGCATCCACCAACCACCCCATCCCCTCCAGGAACCCTCAGTTTGTTTCCTGAGATTAAGAGTCTCTTATGGTTTGTCTCCCTCTCTTGTTTCATCTAAGTATCCTTTAAAGTACATTAATGAAAGAATGGTTAGGCCAAAATAGAGTACCTTCACCACCACTGCCCCCTACATACACAGAATGAAAGTACTGTCCAGCAATGCTGTGGGTGTCACCAAAAGGTAAAGGATTTCCTGCCAGAGGAGTTAAGCAAACGTAGGTTGGATGATGGTTTAGCAGAAATGGGATAGGCACATTTAAGCTTCGGATTGTGGAAGTGAATGGAGGAATGGAATCTTGAGCCATAAGACTTTTAAGTTGACCTTTGAAACCCCAACAGTTGATGATTCCTTGAAGAGTTCTCAAAAAACTCAGAAACCACAGTTATACTTCAAATGGTTCTCTTCTCTCCTGTCCCAGAAAGACGATAAAGGCTATATAAAACTCTCTACTGGAAGGTCTATGCTGTGTGGTTGAATTTGTATGAAAACCTCACAAGGAAAAAGTCACCACTCTTTCCTGGAAACTTACTGATGGAAATCACACTTTATAAAATATATTTTTTAAATAAAAAGAATGTAATTGCTCACTGAATTGTAATATGAATGCAAATTAACTTACTGTAATTATACTGTGCAATCTTCTACTTTAAAAACTTAGAAAATGGAAGAGACCTGATAAGTAATTTGAGCTGTAATTCTTCATTGTGGTCCTTCATTATGCAATGGTTACCATAAGCAATTTGTTCTGTTTTAATGTAAAATGTTTTTCTTCATACCTTCACACTGGCAGGACTCAAATGAGTCCATTCAGTACAGACAGATACCCATCCCGCCCCCCACAAGTACATTGTAGAAATAAATGAGATAAAATTAATATAGCACAAGGGAATTTATGAAAGATTCTTAATATATTTTCCCTTGGAACCTTTAGCACGTTAAGTGTCTCTCCATCCTATGTCCTCCATGTGTTTTAAACAATCAGGGAACTCCTAACTAAATAGGAGTCAGATGACCAGCATTCATGCTTTAATGGCAAGGCTTGGGTAGAGAAATAAAGAAATTGGGTTTAGTCTCAGCTCTGCCACTAATTAATTGTGTCACCTTCCTCATGCTGACCCTCATTTTGCTCATATGTAAATCAGAAGGCTGGACTAGGTGATTTCCAGCTTCCATCCCAGCCCTTATAATCTAAGACGGCCCTGTAGTCGTTCTTTGCTTTGCATTGTTTAAGCAACATGAGTGACAGTAAATGAATTTCTTATTTAAAATGAATGACTGTCTGGATGAACCACAAGCCCTGTGGTGCAGTCATTCATTGCTAAAGGATATCTAATGCAAAGATCATCTGTGATGATGCAAATGTAAAAAAATAATAATTACCTGTTTTCATGCTAATAATAATTTGCATGTGTAGTTCTTTCAGTGTGGTTCCTGTTATCTGCAAGGTGAAAAGATAGAGAGCTGGGGATCTCATTAAGCAGCAGCACAGTATAGTGGAAAGAGAGGCAGATAGAACTTGGAATCACGAGACTTTGGTTTGGCATTTCCTTTGGCTAATAACCATACCAGGCCCCAGGAATTTCATCTCTTAGAATGGATGCCCTCAGCTAATTTCTTGGGCATTGTTAAGATAAAGCACACAATGAATGGGAAAGTCATTTGGTCACCTGTATTTGTAAATGTCTTATTTAATCCTTCCAGCAACCGTGTGAAGTAGGTGCTCCTCTCATCTCTATTTTTCAGCATACATACACATACACACTCACACATATACACATTCACACACACACACATCTCTCTCTCTCTCTCTCTCTCTCTCTCACACACACACACACACACACACACAAAAGTAAAAGAAAGAGAAGTTAAATAACTTGTTCAGGGTCATACAATCCATGACACGTGTCTGTCCTTTCTATTCAGAAGGGATAGTAATATACTTTCATCTATGAATTCCCATAGACAAGTAACTTTGTTTTGTCTCAACATACATGATCCTCTTACAGAAAGGGAACAAGTACATCTTTGTGCAACCAACAGTACTGTGAACCTCTATTCCTCAGCTATAAAATGGCAATGAAAGTACCTATGTTTCTCTAAAGGATACTCTTTAGTTCCTTCTTTGGCTCTCATCCCACCCATACCCAGACCATTTCTCCCTTCCTGAAAACCCAGTTCCAATTTGGAGAAGTGTGTGATTTCTCAGAAGCTGTCTTCAGCTTCAGCTCTGGATAAGAGCATGTGACCTGAGACCAAAAAAAAAAAAAAAAAAATCCTGTAGACCAGGACACAGCAGTGTATGCTTCTAAAGGGAATGGGTCGTATAATTAAGCTGGATCCAAAGAGCTCAAAGCAGAGAGACCAAAAAGAACTCATCCTGTCATATCATGGAGTCACTCTCTAAAGTCAGCACTGCATTAACAATAGCAGGAGCCACAATGTCCTTTTGATTATCTAAGCCAACATTGTTTATAGTTTCTGTTACTTCTGCCCAAACCACATCATCAATGTAATGAGGTAGTGAATGATAAATTGCAAAGGCTACACAATCATAAAATTTAGCAATGGTGATTATGACAACAATGACATGATGACTGGGAGAAGAGGAACACCTTTCAACAAACATGGCTCTGGAATTTCCCATAGATCAGAAATTTCCTTCAGGGGTTAAAGACAAAAGTAGTTCATTTTTCTACGTTTCAATCTAGATTCATTTTATAATCTTCTTCTAGCAGGGCACTCCTATATATTCCTGATCAAACCACAAAGATGATGGGTCTCTTCCTGACCACACCTTCTCCATGCTTGCCTCCATTCCCTCACTCAGGCTGCTTCTTACTCCTGGATGACTCCTCCCTATTCCCACGGACTGAAATCCTTCCCAATGTGTAGGACCTAGTCTAAACGAAGCCTCCCCCCATCATTCTCTCTTCTGCTTCCTTTATATATTGTTCCTACTTAAATCCTGATCCCTACCATGCGTTATGGGATAACCCATAAGGACTATAATCTCTTAGAGTAGATGCTAAGCTCCTTATAAACAGCAGAGAGAGAGAGAGAGAGAGAGAGAGAGATGTATGTGACACCTGTCACTGCACAAATTTCAAGGGTGATTCAGCTGGTGTGGTTGTAATTCCACCATTGAACAATCATCAATCAAAACCATATAAACAGCACCTTATGAAGAGATGGAAAGTCTTTATAATTAGGAATGCTTAGACTTCAATCTAACTGGAAGTTACCAAAAAAAAGACAGGAGAGTGGATAACAGAGGAAGGAAGGGAAGAAGGAAGGAAGGAAGGAAGGAAGGAAGGAAGGAAGGAAGGAAGGAAGACAGGCAGGCATGCATCCCTGTCTGGTTCCAGGTGCTGTCACTTGTCTCATCTCCATTATTGAATCCCATTAAGAATCCCTCTCCTATGGGCATCTGTTTAATGCCTGTTCCCCCAACAGACTAAAAGCCATCACTATACCTTCCCTGTGCCTCATTGAACTATAACCAGCCCTTTCCCCATCCTTGTCAATGTACATCCAACATGTAACTCAAATCCCTTCACTTCCATCATCTCTCCTGCTATCATCCTGGACCCAGCCGCATCCATCTCTGGCCTCGAACCATCCTTTGCCCTGTTTTTACTCTTGCTTCCCTGAAACACAAATATTAGCTGCAGTAACATTCTAAAAATATAATTCAGGTATTCTTTCTTAAAACACATTAATGATGCCAAGACTTTTCAGAAGTCTTGATAAAGGCTTTCAAATCCCTCCATCATATGACCTAGCCTCAACTCACTCCACTCTGCCCCTGCTCATTATACTCCAGCAACAGTGGGCTTCATTCACTTCTACAAACCCCCATATAAAGGCCTTTCCAAGTAATGTTCTGTCTGCTTGGAATGGTATCTCCCCATGTCGCCAACAGCTTCTACCTAGGCCTCACCTCCTACATATTCACCAGTGCTAGCTTAACTGTCCCTTGTTTAATGGTCTGACCTTACTCCCAGCCGTAATGAGTTTCCTTGGTTAAAATCTTTCAAGGCACCTGTAATTTCCCTCCACAGACCTAATTACAATGTAAAACTATTAATGTACAACAATATAGAAAGTATAATTACATTTTATAATAATATTATGGCTTAATGTCTATTTCCCCTCATAGACTATAAGCTCCATAAGGATAGAATGACGCTTTTATTTGTTGTTTTTGTGTTTGGTCACTGTAGTGGGTTGGATGGTGGCTCCCCAAGATATATGTCCGTGACTCAGTCCCCAGATCTATGAGTGTTACCTTATTTGGAAAAAATCTTTGCTGTCTTTGTATCTCAAGTTAGGATGTTGAGATGAGAAGAGAATCCAGGACAAGGGTGCCTGGGTGGCTCAGTCAGTTAAGTGTCCGGCTCTTAATTTCAGCTCAGGTCGTGATCTCAGGGTTGTGAGATGGAGCCCCATTTGACTCTGCACTCTGCAGGAAGTCTGCTTCTTTCCTTTTCTCTGCCCTGTCCCTTGCTTGTGATCATTCTTTCTCACTCCCTAATACGTAAATTAATAAATCTTAAAAAAAAAAAAAAAAGATAATCCAGGATTATACAGGTGGGTCCTAAATCAAATTAAAAGTATCCTTGTAAGACACACACAATGGAGACATAGAGGAGAGGAGGCAATGTGACCAGACGGTCAAGGACGGGAGTGATGCGGCAATAAGCTGAGAAACAGCTAACAGCAGAAGAAACTGGAAGAGGCAAGGAACGGATTCCTCCCTAAAGACTTCATAGGGAGCCCAGCTGTGTGGAGACCTCCATGTTAGACTTTGGGCTCCAGAACTAGGAGAGGATAAACACCTGTTGTTCTAAGTTACCAAATTTGTGGCACCTTGTTATAGCAGCTCTATGGCACTAATATTTTTGTATTTCTAGGACACAGATAATTCTGTATTGGATATATTGCTGAGGGCTGATCGGGGAGTACATGCAGAATGAACAAGCGAGTTTTCATAGAGCAAAAGTTATAAATGTCCAGCATTATATACCAGATTTTTCCACAGTGAACAGAGCACACTTGGTGCTCAAATTATTTATTAAATTTCATTTAATTTGATTTCATTTTATAAGAAATACAGGTGTATGAAATTTTTAAAGCTTAAATATGCAAGAGAAACAAAGATATACTAGGCAATATTCTCATTTTTATAAATGAAAACTATAGAATTGAGGAAGATTATCTGACTTACACGAGGTCACACAGCAGGTTCAGGCTGAAGGAAATGGCATTTATTTATATAATTCCTATACCATTCCTATTCCTATATACTAGACTATCTTTCTTAAGTACAATTATATTATTCTAATTAAAATCATTTGCTATGTTGCTGCTGTCTTTAGTCAAAGACCCCAGCATTCATTGTCCTTAAACTAGTTAGTATGTGTAGGTCTGCACTGATAATGAAATAAATGTTGAACTAAATCCCAAGAATTATAAGATAAAATTTTTATCCATTCAAATTCCAAGGAATCCATGAGGGAATAGCAACATTAGATAGACATTTACTATTACATTTTACTTGATTTAATTATGATTTCATTATTGGCATTCAAATATTTAAGCGGCTTATCAGGCATTATCTCTTCATTTAAGAATTTACCCCAAAATATATTAAAATGCATAGAGTAAACCAATGCACTTGAATACTAAGGTTTTTCCCACTTAATTTCTGACTTAGGGGTAACTCCACTCAAGGAGTCTCTAATGATTACAGTTTAATGCTTTCTCATATTTTATGTATGCATGACAGAAAAGACCTCATATATTTCTGTTAATACAAAAAGAGTATCTTGAATCACTTCTAGTGGTTCCCACTATGTGGGAACCCAAAATAGAGCTCTGGAAATCAGCATTGCTGGATTTATTTCATTGGTCTAATTGTATGATCTTGGGCAACTGACATGACCTTTGTGCGTATCACTCACTGACCATTCGCTATCTAGCTACTCAGGCTCTAATTCCATTACTGTTAATGCCACATCATTTAATTCCCAAACACATGCTCTTTTTAGTCACTGTGTCCCCAGTTGTTCTGTCCTCCCTGACATGCCATGAATATCCGTCTATACCTGTCAGGAAAACTGCACAATGATTGTGAGAACCTGGTGTGTTCTTTCCTTTGGATTTACCATATGTGACTAAATTTGGAGACTCCTGTCATAGTCGGAGGACTCCCCAAGGTCATTTACCAAAGGTCCAGCTGCAAATTGATTTTTAATTACACACACCTATGTAAGTTTTAACCATTATACTTTTAAGTATCCTTGGAACTGGAGCCCACATCTTCTCTGGAATATATTTTTCTGAACGATCATGTCTGTTTTCATTTATAAAGCTCATATTTTTATTCATTCGTATGTTCATTTGTCTAAAAACAAAACAAAACCCAAGTATTTTTTCCCTGTGAATGATGCGCTGTGCTAGGCGCCGATGGTAAGGAAATGAAAGACTAGTTCCATTCCCAAGTAACTCACAGAACAATGGGACAGAAAGATAAGTAAACAGGTAGTTTTTTAAAATCTTGCCCTAACCTCTGCCTTTGGCTCGGGTCATGATCTCAGTGTCCTGGGATTGAGCCCCGCATAGGGCTCTCTGCTTGGTGGGAAGCCTGCCTCACCATCTCTCTCTGCCTGCTTCTCTGCCTACTTGTGATCTCTGTCTGTCATATAAATAAATAAAATCTTAAAAAAAAAAAGTCTTGCCCTAAGTGGGGCACCTGCCTGTCTCAGTTGGTGAAGCATGTAATGTTGACCTTGGCATCATGAGTTCAAGCCCTACACTGGGTGTAGAAACGACTTGAATAAATAAACTTAAAAAATTAATAAATGAAATAAAATAGTGCCCTAAGTACCATAATACAGGTAAGGACTGAGTGCTTTAAATGCCTCCCCACTTCCAAGAGAGAGGTATTTAGAGTGGGGAAGTGATCAGCAGCTTCAAAAGAAAGACTTTGTGAGTCTGTTAGATGGATGACAAAGGTCATCTCATTCCTTAGCCACTCAGCCCTCCAGATTTTTCACTACTCAGAGATTTTCTCCAACTAATTCCTTTCCAGTGACACTGATCACCCTGTTAAGATTCTCAGAGAAGTTCCAAAGTGAGGAAGCCTTGTGAAGGTTTCTCTCTCTCTCTGGGCAACCATGCAGCTACTGCTCAGATGAGATATAACTTTATTTGTGCCCACACTTGCACTCAGATTGTTACCGCTTCAGTATATTTCACTGTTTTTTAGGGGGAGATTTATTCCTCCCGTGGGCTTTCTTTTCAGAGAGGTCAGTAAAGAACCAGCTTCCCAGAGAAAAATACTGTACGGCAGTTCCATAATGTGAAGCCCAGGTCTGATTATGCCCTTATTTGAAATAATCTCCAGTGCCTGGAGGAGAAAATCCAGGGTCTTTAATCTGGCATACAGGACCTTCATGGTGAGCACCTGTGTACTCTGCGGCATCCCTTATCAAGAGGACCCCATGCATCAGAGGCCACCAGGCAAGGTGGCCTGTGACCAGAGAAGTCATTGAAGGAGTCAGTGGAAAAGTGATAAGAGCTAATCTACATTTTTCGAAGTTTGTTCTACATTCCCTGAATGGAGCAACTATTGCAGCAAAATCCATGTATACCTCAACGTGCTTCCTTAATACTTTCCTGGAATGAGACAGACCACCAATTAGGAAGCAAAAAAACAGGGAAAGAGAATAAGTAACAACAACAACAAAATGCATATTGTACTTCAAAAAATATACCAAAGAGGGTTCCAGGGTATTTCCTATTACTTCTGTAAAAATGTCAATCTAAAGGTTTGCTATCAGTCTCCTGAGTTACTCCAGTGCCAATCCATTACGTATTCTCTCGACAAATGCTAAATTGGCCAATAGTTTGTAAACATAGCCCTCTCTGTGTCATTGTGCACAGGAGCACCTGGGTGAAAATGTGAATCACTGTAAGTGTTTAGTTATTTCATACTTGTCTGCACCTACTTAAGAAGGGTGCCTTGAAATCGGGGTTTGCTATCATTTTTTTCTCCTTCTGAAAAAAGTTCAGAAAGGCAGCGTGTCGCATGTCACATGTCACATGTCACACACTTAGCTTTTAGGTATCTGGACTACCCCTAGCTAGGTCCCTCCCTCCGTAATCAAGTTCATCAATACCTCTCAAGCCATATGTATGACTATTCACACTCAGGGGGATCAACAGATATGATAAGTAGTCTCGTGTCCATTCAGATCAGATCAGGTCTTGCCATTCAATGAATTAGGAAAAATATTGGGACTTTTCAGAGTCATCTAGATTTGGGAACTGCAGAATAGGGACTATCACTGTTCTACTCACCAGGGCACTTGGCATGGATGTAGCTCCCCCTGGCAAGATAGAGATTCAATGCCAGGGGTCCCTCTCACAGTTCAGCAAGGGAGGTTGGATGGGACAGCATGGGAGGGCAGCTTAGAGGAGGAGCAGGGCTTTACTTCCCATTCCCAAGTTCTGCAATATTAGCAAACACTTTTATAAGAGACTAGTCTTCCTGGCATCAGAACTAGTCCTTTGCCTGTTTCTCTCTGATCCAATTCAGGCTCCTTCCCCTGTGCTGCAGCCTTCCTGCATGGCAGGAAGCTGAGCCCAAGTCCCATTCCCAGGCTCCCTGGCCAACTGACTTCCAGTTAGGGTCAATCAATGGGAATGGCAGGCAGGAGACAGGAAGAAAGGGAGGGGGTTAGAAACTAGGGTATCTATCTCCCTCTATCCCTCTCTTTCTGCTTCAAGGTGGCATCCTGCGCAGCGGCCCAGTCTCCTCGATGGATCCCACCCAGCCCTGTGTGGGACCTGCTCCCACCATGCAGCCCCAATTCCCAGGCTCTGGGAACAGTACCCCTTCCCTTTGTGCCTCTAACTCCAGAAGGAGCTTCCCACTGCTGTTCCATCCCACTCTCAGCTCTTCAGACACGTGTGTGATTCTATGAAAATTTTCCTTGTAGTTTCCTGTATTAAATTCCTTCTATTAGGCTACCTGGTATGTGTCTCTTGACACAGCGCTCACTGACACAGTGTCTACTGTTAACATTGTTACGTTCTGCTTGGATGTCCCAGTGGTGTGGCTGGGTTTTGAGGTGTGCTCAGGGACAGCACCCAGAGACACTCTCCCCTTGCCCCCAAAACACAATGGTTGGCAGAGTTTCCATCTTTAAGTTGTAATTTTAAACCAACTGCAGACAACCCATGAAGGGAACAATCACCCAGCTAAAATACCTACATTACCAGGGAACTGGGCAAAGAGCTGATAAGGTCCACCTCCTGACTATTCCCCCAAATAGAAATAACACATGAAAGAGGGAATAAAGCATATTTCAGCAACTGTGCAAGATCACACTACAAAACTTTAAGCTGGGAGCCCTTTTGTGGTTGTTGATTTCATGCAATTTCTTTGATTTGGTGAAAGGGGAAGGACAAAACAAAACAAACAAACAAACAAACAAAGGAAGCAAGGTAAAGGAGGGAAGGAGAGAGGACAGGGCAGGAAATGCACAGTTTGGGCATAAAAGGAGCCAAGGACTGGTCCCAAAAGGAAACACTGAAAATTACAAGAGAAAGCTCTTATTTTGTTTCCAAGGTTCAAAATAGTTCATGAAAGGGAGGACAATCTTCTCTCTACTGCAAAGTAACCTTGGTAGGCATTATAAATCAGAAGAAGCAAGAATTTAGGGTGAACTTCCTGGAAAAGCTAAGCCTCTGAGGCATGGAAGACAAGTCGACAGGGCCCTGGAGAAACTCTCAATCTTTAGAGGAATCGAGAGAAACAGACATGGAGCAGAACAGCATAGGACATAATGAAGTATGGTGTTTAATAGAGTTTGAGGTTCCAGAAGCCTGAGAACGATACACATGCCTAGGAAAGGCAGGCACAGGGAGGCATCAAACTTGGCTGAGCCTATGCTGAATGACTCATGTATTTTTGTTTTTAAAAAAGGACAATGTCAATCCATTCTCCCAACCCCCTTCCTCTCAGCCACATTAACTTATGGCTACTGGAATCAAGACCTCTCTCTCCACTGAAACATTTGGAGCAGTCAAATGTATACAAAATGATATCTGACCTCACTCCTATGAACCCAGGGAGAGCAAAGAGAAAATATGGAGTGATATTAGGGTAACCAAGTGATCAGCTTCTCCTTCCTGTAATTTTGCCTTAAAATGACACCCTTTTTTACATCAACCTAAATAAGTATGACTTGCATTATCTTCACCCCAGACAATACAATGAAACATGATGGCATAATGTGAGAAAGAGGAGAAAGGTACCCCAATAAGCAAGGAGAGAAGAAAAATTTGAAACTTTATCCACACGAATATCCTAGGCATATTCCAGGAGAGAAACGAGTATCCCCTCTAGCTCCTAAAATATAAATAATATTTGAATGGGAAAAATATTACTGGGAGTGAGTTTATGAAAGAGTTAATAACATAAAGAATTCCGAGGGGCACCTGGGTGGCTCAGTGGGTTAAACCTCTGCCTTCAGCTCAGGTCATGGTCTCACAATCAAATCCCACATCAGGCTCTCTGTTCAGTGGGAAGCCTGCTTCCGCCCCCCCCCCCCAACCTGCCTGCCTCTCTGCCTACTTGTGATCTCTCTCTCTGTCAAATAAATGAATAAAATCTGAAATTAAAAAAAAAAAAAGAATTTCAGAGAAAGACATAGAGAGACAGCAACAGAGAGAGAAGGATAGCAATCGACAAATAATCATCATCCCTTGGGCCATAGGTAGACGTCTGTCCTGCTGTCCCCATTTTTGCAGATATGTTACAATGTCTGTGCATAATGGTGATTCCTCATATAGAAAAATGCTTCAGTCTTTCACATGTTCAACACAATATACTTGAGGATGGTAAGTCAACGTGGGGAGGTGGGAAGAATACCGACATGGGTACAGGAGACCTGGATCTCTATTCCTGCTCAACTTGATGACCTGAAATGCCTTTTCACTTACAGATCCAGATTACAAAACAAAACAAAAATGAAACAAAAAAAGTTTTCAAGATCTCTGATCACAAAGAATTTCAATACTGTTAACGAAAAATAATTACTTTTCCCCAATCTCTGTTACCACGTGAACTTAATATACCCCATGAGAGTGCACACATTTAGTTCAATTCAATTCAGCAGAAATTTATTGAGCATCTACTGCATTCTGAAAACTGTTAAAAGGAGAAGCCATAGTTCCTTCTTCTGAAGAGCTTATAAATGAATTTTATTCCAGGAACAGAACAACAATTCCTGGACAGAACAACAATTTCTTTATTATCTCTGTACTGACAAGCTAGAAACTGAATGAGAATTCAAAGGAATTCTTTGTCTTCTAAAAAGAATATTCAAAAGAATTATATGGAATCATAAACACCAAATATAAGACGGTGGTTACCTCTGGCAGAAGGGAAGGAGATATGATCAGGGAAAGGAGACTTCAACTGTATTTACATGGCTCTATTTCTTAAGCTGAGTGTTCTCAGCTTTTTTGGGTTGCTTTTTTTTCTTCTTTAATCAACTTTTACTCTATTTTTATACTTTTTTGTATGTCTCACATATACTATACTACATTTCAAATCACACATATTACTTTTATGATAAGATTAACTCCTTTTGGGGTGCCTGGGTGGCTCAGTAGGTTAAAGCCTCTGCCTTCAGCTCAGGTCATGATCACAGGGTCCTGGAATTCAGCCCCACATCGGGCTCCCTGCTCGGCGGGGAGCCTGCTTCCAACCACCCCCCCCCCAACCTGCCTCTCTGTCTACTTGTGATCTCTGTCAAATAAATAAATAAAATATTTTTAAAAAATCAACTCCTTTTTGTAAAAATCCTAATTGATTTACCTACAAACATATTCCCCACTCTATCTCATAAGACACTTTTTAAAAAGGGATTCTTGAAATGAGAGGGTCTCTGGCAAGTAAGTTTAGAAGATCTTAATGATTTCAATGAGCTTCCTTGCTTGCTTGCTTTTACTTCTTACTGAAGTTTTAATGTCAGTAAATACCATGTCTTAGCAAGAGTGTGTTATGTTTTTCAATGCTTTTCAAACTTTGGGGGGCACAGAACATTTTCCTTCTGTATGTTCTTTCTTTTAAAATACTCATAACCATCTTGGGGAACCCTAGTGTTCCTTGGAACACAATCTGGAAAATGCTGTATAAAATAATCCATTTCAGTCACATATTGTACACTACAACCACACCCAACTTTGCCTGTCTCCAAACCAATGATGAACCTTCATGCCCACCTATCTTTGCCCACAGTTCTCCCGGTCTGGATCCCTTCAAGACCTGAGAAATTCTTGGTCAACCTTCAGCTTCCAGCTGAAAGGCAATCTCTTCTTTGAAGCTTCCCCCTCCTTTTCCTTTCTTTAGACATAATAAATTACTCTTCTGGAAGCTTCTAGTGCCATGCAGATATTTCCTGTACCGTATCTCACACTGTGGCAGTAATTTATGCGTGAGGCAGAGTGCCTAGATGGCAGAGACGACACCCTTGCTCATGGTACTGTTCATAATGCCAGGCACAAAGCCAGAGCCAGACACAAACTAGGTGCTCAGGCAAGTATGTGTTAAATGGGCATGGAAGTAATGTCTATGCGCATTCCCTGAGTTAGCTTCCTCCATTTCCCAGATAGTCTCAAAGACATATTTGTAACTTTTCAGTCTTTACTAGCAAAAGTGACACTAACAAGAAGAGATACAAACCAATTCAAAGACTGAAAGAGAGACAAACTCTGAGACAAAAACAAGAAGAGGAAAAGAGGGGGAAAGGAAGACTAACTGATGGACCAACAGATCACAGTTGTCCAGTCAAGAACCAGAGACACTGACCAACAGCAAGAGTCAGAAATTGAATCTTGGAGCCAATATACCAAGTTGACTATTTTGCAAGGCTCACTGTAGGTGGTCGACAGGGACTGGGGTTCACCTTGAATGGCCTCATCTGTCTGGGACTGCCCTCCTCTCATTTTTACCCCCTAAACTAAACAACCCATCTTAGCCATCACAAAACTTGTATCATTTTGGCTGTGAGTTGCTCTATTCAGCAAAAATTTTATTTCTGTTTTCCTTTCTCTTTATGAGAATCCCCCACTGGCATTGTAGATTGGTTATATGTTGGGTTCAAATAATAATAATAATAATAATAATAATAATAATAATAATAAAAACAAGCTGGCAATTTCTCTCCAATAGCATATGCTGCATATTTCATGAAATAGAAACCGGAGGAGTTTTAATGATTCCTGAACCAAAACCTTCCCATATCTGAGAACTAAGTGGAAGAAAAACACAAAGAGCATCTCACAGAAAAAGAAACCCAATCATTTGTTCATTTGCTCTCCAACCTAAGGGAGGTGTTCAAGTCATCAACTGCTGTGTGTGTGTGTGTGTGTATGTTTAACATGGGTTCATATCCTGATATGCATTTCATAGATTGAGTTTAGTGCCAGTTTTCATGGATATAAGTGTACTTATAAGAGGAGGGGTTTTCTTTTCCTATTGGACACATTTTCTTTTCCTATTGGACACATTTTCTTTTCCTATTGGACACATGTTTCAGTACCGAACATCTGACTGGCTCCTGCTCCCAGTCTGGCAACATTCCCCTTGCTTCAAGGTTTGTTTATATTTCAGGCTACTTCCCTATCCTGGTATGGGAGGCAATCTGGCCCAGAGGAAAAAACAGTGGAAGAGGAACCCAAGAATTCTGGGTTCCAATGGTGTCTCTCAGCCATTATGTTTACATGCTTCCTTCAATCTGACTTGTTTTCCAATCTGTAAATGGGGAGAATTGACTATTCTACTACTAGAATCCAATCAATCCAACAGTCATTTTATTTTCCTCAAAACAGTTTCTGAAAAGAGCAATTCCATGGAGAGTTTAGCATTATGTATACTTCCCAATTCTCTTCACAAAGAATGTAAATGTTCAAGGTAATATTTCCAATAAACTAAAAAGACAAAAAAATAACCAACAACAATAAAACCTTTCTCTGAAATCCTGAACTATATCTCTTTCTCCCTATCTTCTGTTTAGGAAAAAAATAAAAATAATAACAGATACTGTTAGGATATTTAGGCCTTGGGATATCAATGACAGAGACCTTTGTATTATGAAAAGGAAGAATCTGGCTTTCATTTGAAGGGTAACACATAGATAAGTAACATTACGTACTCACTGCTGTTCTAAGCACTTGGTGTTAATTCCTATAATGGTCTCCACAGTCATAGGTGGTGGGTACTGTTGTTTTATTATCAAGGACACTAAAGCATGGAGAAGTCAGAGAGGTTGGTCAAGTCCACACCGCTGGCAGGGCTGGAGGAACTAGGGTCTGAACTCAGGCAGTCTAGCACCCAAGTCCAGACTTCTAACTACCTGTTATGCCACCATTCAATTTTAAGAATCTCTGCTTATCACAGTTGGTAACAGACAACCGTAGTAATGCAATTTCTGAATACCTACTTAAAGAATACTTTGACAGCACAGACAGATGTGAACATACTGACCAATACCTATCATGAAGTCCCAAGTGTTCAAAATGTCTATCATCAGCCCAATGCCCTATTGATAACACAATACTCATTTTGTTTTAGCATCTGAACCTTGAGAAAAATCTATAACTTGCTCCTGCCAGAAGTCTATTCCATTGTTCCCTGTTAAGTTTTACAACCACCGCGAGAGATAGCTGGGATCACCCCCCACACAGAGGCAGCAGTGTGCTGCCACACAGGCCCAGGAACCAGAAAGCTTGGATTTAAATCCCAGTTCTAGGGGCACCTGGGTGGCTCAGTTGGTTACCTATCAACTCTTGACTCAGGTCATGATCTCCAGATTGTGAAGATGAGGCCCACATGGGGCTCCATGCTGATAATGGAGCCTGCTTAGGATTGTCTCCTCCTCCCTTGCCCTCTGCCCCTCCCTGCTCATGGGCACTCTAAATAAATAAATAAATAAATAAACAAACAAACAGACCCTAGTTCTATAACTTATTGGCTTTGTGACCTTGGACCAGTTACCACCTCTGTGAGCCCCAGTCTCTTTATCAATCCAAGGGGAACAAAAATACAACTATCAACCTATGGTTACTCAAAGATTATTCATGGTTATTTAAAGATTAAATAAACTAATGCATGCAAAGTGCTTAAAAGGGTACCTGACTCTTAGTAAGTGATCCAAAAAGGTAAACTATTCTTTTTTTTTTTTTATTTTTTTATTAATAGAAGAGGTGATTTACCAAACATCACATAGTCAGGATTCCATCATGGCCTTCCAACGCCAAATATCCTCTCTCCTTAGCAGGACTCCATCCTCTGACCAAAAACTACCATTCCCATGAAGTCCTGTTATCTGTCAAAGGGCCCAGAGAGATAGTTTTCCCTATCAAATTGTTGGAAGAACATACAAAGTAGATAATACACTGTCCTTGCTTTGCAAATAACAAAACGGAAGTTCTGAGAGGTCAAGAGATTTATCCTCAATTAACTCACCCAGTGCATGTGCTTCACAGTAAGCCCTAAATAATTCTGAAAGTTCCTGACAACAGCTTTCAATGTGGGCAATTTTTTAAAGTGCCATCTAAAAGATATAAACTGTGATGTTCTTGCTTTGTTAGTTTTAGTAGTTTGAGAGAGGGATTAAATTCCTGCAAAAACCAAAATGTTTGACTTGAGTGAATTATCAAAATGAAATGCTGCTTCAATTAGATTCTTCATCTGCCTGGAGGGTGGCTCCAGGCATCCATATATCCACCAAATGCAATTTTTAGGAAGGGTCCTATCAGGTACCAAGCCAACCCCCATCCCTTTAAGGGAAATGACTTTGGAGGGCAGAGGGGAGTGAAGTAGCAGATTCCTCTCTGGCCTGGGGAAGAGAACAGAACAGTAAGTGATGGCATCTCTTCCCTGCAGCCTCCTACAGTGGTGTGTCTTGCAAATGAAACATACTGTGAAACAGCTTGTGAGATGAGCTTCATCAACAATAAGTAATTTTTATCCAGATTCTATTGTTGAATACAATGAACATGATTAAATGTTTCAGATATGCCTACTCAGACCTTAAGCAAACCATCAAGAAAAGAAAAAAGAAAAAAAAAAAAACCTAGTAAAAATCATCCCCTAAATCTGCTTTAGGAGGAGATTTAATTGCCAACTTGATGCTTAGAACTGAATTCCTACTTGACAGTGGCACTGCTCCCAAGAAATGTGTAGCAACACATTTGCACTTCTCACCTCGGCCTCTGCTCTCATCCCTGCCAATCCCCTGAGAGTCAGCAAATAGTTACAATGTCAGTCTTTCAAATCACTGCATTTAGAACTTCCCAAACCTTTAAGAGGGCCTCTGTGTATGGAAAAGAACAATAGCACTTCAAAAGCTATGTCTGCGAGTTCTTCAATACTCCATTTGAATGCTGGGGTTTCAATCAAGGACATCAGCAGACAATTTCTGATTGTTAAGAAGTTGACTTTTACACAGTTCTGATTAGGTTGCCGCGGGCGAAAGGGAAAGGGTCAAAGCTTTCAGCCTTGGCTTTCACAAAGTAGCCAGTGTTTTTCTTACCCGCCCAGCGCCCGGACAGAAAAGCTCTTCCTAAAGGATCTAAGTCCAGGCGTGCCTGAGTCTCCAAACTTACCCGCCAGGCACCGACCCACGTGGGCACGCAACCACGCTCGCCTACAGTTGCCGGAGCTCACGGATGCCGGCGCTGGGTCGGCGCCCGTTCGCTGAGCGCCCCCGGCCTCCCCACCCGCATCCCATTCCTTCAGACTCTCCCAACCCAGGCAGACGTGCCCTGGCAGACCCCCAACAATGAGGACTTGTGTGGTGCAGTTGGGGGTGGCGGGTAGTTTAGAGTGAAACATACACAATCTGGCGGGTCCGGGAGCAAGCAACGCAGGAGCCAAGTGGCATCAGCCTCTCCATGCAGATTTCCCTTGCGCCGACTAGCTCTTCCCCCACCCGGTCAGGTCACCAGCACCACCAAGGGAGGGGGGCGGGGAGGGACGGGCGCCTTAAAAAGTGCAGAGAAAAGACTCGCCCTCCCACCAAGGGTCACAATAATACTCTGCCGGACGGGGACGGAATCAGCCGGGGAAGGAGGGTCCCGGCAGCAGCAACCACCTCCGTTTTGAAATTTACTTTGTACACTCATCCCAAGGCTCCCTTCCGACGAACGACACAATCTCCCCCATCTCTGTCTCCCTGCGTCCAGATTCTCTCGGCGGTTGAGCCCTCCGATAGCGCTTTTTAGGAGCCGAACCACGGGGATTTTAAAGTTTCCCCAGTAGGAGAAAAAAAGAAAAAGAAAGAAAGCAAAAACAGAAACAAAAGCCCTGAGTTCTGGTTCCCAGGCACAGCATCCAGTCTGGAACCTAAACCAAGGGGGCGGGCCAGGGAGGAGAGCCATCGGGGCTGCGGGGAGCCTGGGGAATGGGACAGGGGGGAGCAGCACAGAACGGAGTCCACGGAGGACTCGGGAACGGCTTGGGTCCGGGGAGACGCGGGGTCCAGCTCTGAGGGTGTTTGCGAAAAGGTAGGGGTTATAGGAGAAACCCGCTTGTTCGACGGTTGCGGGCAGAGCCGTAGCTCTACAGATGAGTGGGGAAGAGGGTCCGGCCGCGGGAAGCCGCTCGAGAGGCCGGGAGATGGGCTCCGGAGCAATGGGGAGGTTTTGGAGTGGAAGGGAGGGCTCAAAGGTGGATAGAACCGGGTTCGCGGCAGGGAGGAGGGAGCAGCCGGTCTCGGAGAGAGACGAGTGTTTGGGGTGAGGACGTCTGGAAAGAAGACGCGCGCGGTCAGAAGGAGACTAGGGGTGGTCAGGGAGAGCCAAAAGGAAGGAGGAGAGGTCGCTCCTTTTCTCCCAGCAGAAAGAGGGAGCGGGCGGAAAACTGCTGTCGCCATCCCCGCAACACCCCAGCCAAACTCCCACGACGGGCGCGCCCAGGAGCCCTCTTCTGCGCCCGGAGCCCCAAGCGGTGGCGTCTGGCACCCGGTTCCCCTCTCCCCCCGGCACCTGCTGGCGCTGAACTCAGAGCTGCGCCGGGCCCCACCGCGACTCACCTCCGCTCGCGGACAGCATCCTCCTCCGCTGTCGCAGCCGCGCTGGAAGCGGCTCCCCATGCACGGCGGGCGACACACTCAGGCGCGCTCTCCAGCCTGGGAAAGCCCCGGCGAGCGCCGCGCAGGGTCCATTCTCCCCAGGAGCCACCAGCCTGCGTCAGCGCCGGGGGAGGAGACGGCCGCCCGCGCAGCCCCGACTCCTCCCGCGGCCTCCGCCCCATCCGCCCCCGCGCCCGCCCAGCGCAGGGCAACCTAGCTCACCTGCTGGCTCCCCTCGCTGCCTCTCCGCCGCCTGGCCGCCGGGCCGCTCGCCTGCGGCGCGCCCTCGCCCGGGGCCTTGCCTCTCCGGCTCCGGCTGCGGCTCCGGCACTCGCCCCCGCTCTCGCCCGGACGCTGTCCGCGGCGCCTGAGCGCGCTCCGCGAGCTTAGCCGAGTCATGGCGGCGGCGGGGTGGAGGAGGCAGAAGGAGCGAACAAGCGAGCGGGTGCGCCTCGATTCGCGGTCGCGCCTCTGGAGCCCCTGCGCTCACTCCGCATCCCGGTGCGGAAGGAGGCGAGCGGAGCCGAGGGCTTGGGGTCCCCTACAGGGCTTGGGGTCTCCCCCCCAGCCGCATCGCGCCGAGCGGGGGAGGGAGGGAAAGGGTCAAAGCTTTCAGCCTCGGCTGAAAGTAGCCAGTGTTTTTCGCCACCGTCCCCACCGACCACAGCGCCCTCCCGACCTGCCTCATTTTTCCCTAGGGTCTACTCTTATCCAAGCCTCCAAACTTCTCACGCATTCCCAAGGGTAGAGCGACCGCGGGTGAGAGCCAGAGGCGGGTTCGGCGAGGGCCCGCTGCCCCCTCGCTCCTTCGCGGGAGGGGCCGCTAGCTCCCAGCGGCCAACCCTGGTTAGGCAGACCCGCGTCTCCACTGAGGCTCCACTGGGCGAGAAGGGAGAAGGCTTGCATCGCTCCCGTGGCCCTCAGTCCTAGGAAGGGGCTCAAGCCCCTGAAGGTATGCGGGCTGGTCTGCTCGCCCACTCGCGTTCTTAGAATGCTCGGCAGAAGACAATCTGCAGATTCAGTTCGAACACGCGGCCTGCAAGGGAGAAGGCCCCAGCCAGTAAACAGTTGCTCCCTCCTTCTGGTCCTAGTTGCACAGAAGACTGTTTTGGTCTGAAAGTCTTGTATCCTGAGATTGGGTTTAACTCCAGTAAATGTCTGGTATGGTATAACCTGTCTCCAGACGCCGGAATGCCAGGTGTGGGAGAGAGAAAAAAACCTGATCAAGGGCTGCCCATGGGAACAGGGCCAAGAAAGGAAGAAAAGACAGGGAACAGTTCCTCAAAAAATTGATTTTTTTATTCTTTTGAGGGGCCACACTCCTGTCCTCCAGCTGTATAATAAAAAAGCTAATGTGGCAGATTTGGGTTTTGGGGTTTTTTTCCCCTCATAGCTTCTGTCACTCACCCATGAAAATTTAATGAAGCATTTAGGATCATTACCCCCAGGGTCAATGGGCTAAAAATATTTAGCCTAATGCACTCCTTGTGGAGCCAATACGTCCATTGCTGGTACATACAAAGTCATCGAGAAACCCTCGCTTTCTGCATAAAATTCACGACCCATTAAACTTATTCCGTAATAACAGCTTCTGTACAAATGGAAGTTTGAAGGGAATGCAGGACGCTGAGTTGGCCAAGTAATAGAAATGGAAGAGGTTCATGTAAAACTCTCTCTATATTCAATGTTGAATAAGGTCAACTACAGAAACTGGGCAAATCCCCATTACATCCAACAGGGGCAATAAGCCACAGCTGTTCCCAAGTCCAGGCTAGAAGAAAGTGTAACAGAAAGACAGTAAGTGCACACAAGCTGCTCACCAAGAACTTGGTGAAGACACTAATATTCTTCTGGGTTAAACCCCAAACCAAGTCTTAAAGCACTATTTTGAGTTATTGTAGTAAACATATCAAGAAAGAACATACCTAAGTAGGTGTTGTTTTTCTTCTCTTTACATAACAATGTCCTTTCTACTAAGTGTGGCATAAAGAAAAAAAATCAATAAACATTTCTTTACCATCTACTCTGAGAAACCGCAAAGCAAAGATGTATGCATTTTGTATTATGTTCCAGGCACTGTGCTGGGTGCTTTCCATACATTAACTCATTTAATCTTCATGGCAGCCCAGTGAGAGAAGTATAGCTTTTAACATATACTGGATAGACTGCCCACTTTGAAATCTGATGGGCCTGAATCACCTTCGACAAGCTACTCACCTTTCTGCACTCCAACATTCCTTACTCTGCTATGGTGTTAGCTTCATGAGACACCTGCTTCATGAGATCAGAGCAGGTCTTAAGAGAGATAATGCAGTAGACATAGCTAGCACCAAAGGAATCACCTAGTAAACATTGGTTGTCCTCCTAGAATAATGCCAAAATAGTTCATTTTTTTTAAAGATTTTATTTATTTATTTGACAGAGAGAAATCACAAGTAGACGGAGAGGCAGGCAGAGAGAGAGAGAGAGAGGGAGGGAAGGAGGCTCCTGCTGAGCAGAGAGCCCGATGCGGGACCTGATCCCAGGACCCTGAGATCATGACCTGAGCCGAAGGCAGCAGCTTAACCCACTGAGCCACCCAGGCGCCCCCAAAATAGTTCATTTTAAATCAACAAGCATCTATGCCATTCCTTTTATATATCAGACTCTGTGCTATGCAATGGGAATGATGATAAATCAGAAACAGACTCTGCCTTTCAGGAGCTGTGAGTCAACTGAATAAAAAAGCAAGGGCATGGGCAGGTGGATGGGCACAAAGGAGTTTTATTGAACTTCACATGATTCATCCTGATGCACCTGATTCTCGAGCTAAACAGAGGAGCAGCCTGTATGAGTTACTGTTTGAAACTGACCTAGGATTAAAAGTAAAACCAAATGTCAAAAATCATCAATTCAGTTACCAGAAATTACTCCTCCTGTGAAAGAAATGGAAAGTAGCTCATTTTGTGTAGTATATATTATTTAAAACTAAGTTTATTCCTGCAATTTTTTCTAATAAATAAATAAATTCGGGCCATAAGCTCTGAGGGTTTCAAACACAAATTATTACATAGCCACTGTTTATTAAATGGTTTCTAGTGCTTGCATATGCCAGGAATACACTAATATTCTATATACATAAAGCTCTCAAATTAATAAGATTTTGACTAATGCTCAGTAGGAACATTTCCACCCAGCTTACTAGAGACATCATGTGTTCAAAGTATACCAGTATATAGAATGCACAAAATTTCGAAGGTTAATACCTAAAGTAAATGAGCCTTGCACAGGCCCTTTCATTCAAGTTCATGTTAACACTCCGATTCTATTCCTTTACTCAAAAAGTGTTTGCTGATTGTTTACTCCATACCAGGCACAATGCTTGGCATTGACAAAGAAAGAAAACAAAAAGCAAACAAAACTCATTCTCAAACAACTCAGAGGCACACGAAGGCCATACATCATTATGCTGCATTCTGATCCATGCTATGGTAGTGTTAAGTACAGCATGCTAGGGGAAGATCAGATAGGGGCATTTAACACAGAGTTGGACATTAGGAAGACTTCAGGAAGGAAGTGATATCATCTCGAAAGATGACCAAATGAAGCAGGGAAAGGTATTTCAGGACAAGAAAAGAGAATGGACAAATACCCTCATGGAGGTAGAGGGTAGATATAGTTAACTATAAAGAGGGAAGCAATGTAAACAAATTTTAAAGGGTCTTGTTTGCCATATTAAGGACTTTGGAATTTACTGTGAAAGGGCTCAGATTTTTTAAAAAGCAAGAAAAAATATTTTGCAATCCTTACATTAGCCACATTTCAGATATGTTTCTTACACACCCTGGACTCAAGCAAGATTTTCAATTGCTATTTCTCTTCTGAAGGTTAAAAAAGACAAGAAATTTCTGTAAGTCTTCATCAAAACAGAAGCTCCTTTCTTTTATGATGCTGGCCTTTCTTGATTCCAGGGAAACGTTGTGTGGCAGTATTATGACTAAACTTGACTCTGGTTTACAGTTGCTATAAATAGCCCTCCTTTTATTTCTCCAAGGAGGCTGTGGAGGGGACTAGTGGCACTACAATTGTATTTATGCTACCAATCTGCTCTTTTTGGCTAAATGCATAGTAGAAACAAAGTGCAGAGCTGAAACAATCATCAAAAGGCTCTTATGGGGACGCCTGGGTGGCTCAGTTGGTTGGACAACTGCCTTCGGCTCAGGTCATGATCCTGGAGTCCCGGGATCAAGTCCAGCATCAGGCTCCCAGCTCCATGGGGAGTCTGCTTCTCTCTCTGACCTTCTCCTCATTAATGCTCTCTCTCACTGTCTCTCTCTCAAGTAAATAAATAAAATCTTAAAAAAAAAAAAAAAGGCTCTTATGTTCCAACACAAATCCCAATTTTTTTTTTCAATCATAAAATGGAGCATAAGTGGATGTTAGTGATTGAAAATAGGAGGAGCCTGGACGCTATCAGAAAGACCAAGTTTCCGGAGCCTATGGAGTATGAGATCAGGGAAGAATCAGAATGCTAAAAGATACAATGCCATGTAGCTTGTGGCTACAATATTCAAGTTATGACAGATGCTTGGTTTTTTGGCCTCTCTGCAGCCATTGCCCCTTCATTAGTAAACACCACCCAAATTTTGTTGGGGAACCATTTCCTACACTCAGTGATTTGGTTTCCATTTAATTTTGGGAGAGTTGACCCAACCTTGAACTCCAGGGAGAAACAGGTGCAACACATCAATGGCCACAATTCAGGGATGGTCCAATAGGCCTGTGTACTTTTGCTAGAGCAACTAGGGAAAATGCTTTCTCCTTACTGCTATTCTAAACTGGAAAGATGGTAAGCCTGTAGCTCTAAGAACCCATTTCATAAGAAAAGCCTTCAGAGATCAGGAAAACACAGATCAAAACCACAATGAGATACCACCTCACATGAGTCAGAATGGCTAAAATGAACAAGTCAGGAAAAAAACAGGTATTGGTGAGGATGTAGAGAAAGAGGAACCCTCGTACACTGTTGGTGGGAACATAAACCGGTGCAGCCACTCTTGAAAACAGTATGGAGTTTCCTTAAAAATTTAAAAATAGGCTCACTCTATGACCCAGCAAATGCACTACTAGGTATTTGCCCAAAGGATACAAACATAGTGATTCAAAGGGGCACTTGCACTCCAATATTTATAGCAGCAATGTCCATAAGGGCCAAAATATGCAAAGAGCCCAGATGTTCATCAAAGGGTGAAGAGATAAAGAAAATGTGGGATATAAATACAAAGGAATATTACTCAGCCATCAAAAAGAATGAAAACTTGCCATTTGCAACAGTGTGGATAGAGCTAGAGGATATTATGCAAAGTGTGGTAAGTCAGTCACTCATATGTAGAACTGAGGAAACAAAACAGATAACATAGTCAAAGGAAGGAAAAATAACGTGAAAATAGAGAGGAAGGCAAACCATAAGAGACTCTGAAATCTAGGAAACAAACTGATGGTTGCTAAAGGGAAGGTTGGGGGGGTAACTGGGCAATGGGCATTAAGGAGGGCACTTGATGGAATGAGCTCTGGGCGTTATATGCAACTAAAGAATCACTAAATTCTAAGCAGGGAACTGGTGATGCAGTGTATGTGAACTACTTAAATGAAGTACTGAACTACTACTTAAATGAAGAATTAAAAAAAAAAAAGAAAAGAAAAGAAAAAGAAAATCCTTAACAAAGAAGAAAACAGACTAAGGTGATAAAAATAGAGATGTATGAGGAAACTCGAAGAATGTTTGGTTTAGTCATGCCTAAAGCTAACTATCATCCCCCCATCCAGATTTTTCAATATGAGCCAAAATACCCCCTCTATTACTTAAGTCAGTTTGGGTTAGTTTTTTTTTTTTTTTTTCACTTTTGACGAAAAGAATACTAATATACCATGTATTGTATTAGGAACTTTCTATATTTAAATCCAATTTAATACTTAAAGAATACCAAAAAGCTATTTGTATATTTTTATACTTAGCCTTGTTCTGAGAAATACATGAATTTACATTTTATAGGTTAAAATAAACTCAGGTTAAATCATTCCCAAAGTTACATAGTTAGACCATTGGAAAATTAAAAATTTAAATGTTATTTATAAAAGCATGTCTCAAAGTAGGAGTAAATTGAACAAAAGTCATCCAAGATTTCGGCCCAAAACAGAAATTTTTGATGAAAACAATTAAAGAAAACCCAAATAAATGGAGAACCGTACCATGTTCACGGTTTACAAAACTCAACATTGAGGTCAATTCTCCCCCAAATTTAACTACACATTTAGTACAAATCCCAAAAAATCCCACCCTTTTTTTTTTTTCAAGAAATTGACAAGATAAATCTAAAATGTATGTGAGAATGCAAAGAGACTTAGAATAGCCAAAACAATCCTGAGGAAGAAAAGCAAAATTAGAGAGCTTATCCTACCTTATTTCAAGAATTACTACAAAGCTACAATAATCAAGACAGTACAGTCTTAGCATTAGGGATAGATAAAGTGATCAATGGAACAGAATAGAGAAACAGAAATAGGCCAACATATATGTGGCCAATTGATACACACACACACACACACACACACATATATATATATATATATATATATATATATATATATATATACACATATATATATTTTACAAAGTTGTCATCACAATGCCTTGAGGAAAGAAATGTCTTTAAAGTATGGTTTTGCAACAAATGGACAAAGATATGGAAAAAAATTAACCTCAGTCCCTTCCTTCCACCATGTATAGAACAATATACAATCACTAAAATAGTAAAGATTTTAGAAAAGAACTATAAAAGGATCCTCTTAGGTTTTAGGTATGCACAGATTTCTCAGAAAAGAAATTCATTGAACATAAAAGAAAATATAATAAATTAGACTTTATAAAAATTTAAGACATGTGATGATCATAAGACAGTATTAAGGAAATTAATGGTAAACTAAAAGCCCAGAGAAAATATTCAAAATACATATCTGACAAAGGGCTTAAATCCAGAAAATATAAACAAATCCTATCAATTAATAATAAAAAGATAAGCAACCTAATCAAAATGGACAAAATGGTTGAACAGACACTTTGCTAAAAATAAAAAAGAAAGAAAGATATATTGAATATAGCCCATAGGCACACGAGAAGGTGTGTGTCATCTCTGATCATAAAGAATATGCAAATAAACCATAATGAGATATCACTTCACACCCATTAAAATTTCTAAAATTTTGGAAGCCTGACAACATTCAATTTTGGTGAGGACATAGAACTCTCATATGTTTCCAGTGGAAGTGTACAATGGTGTGGTCATGTTGAAAAACTTATCAAGTTAAAGATACATCTACTCTTTGGGCATTTATAGATGTTGCACTCCTAAGTATTTACCTCTGAGAAATAAAATAAGTACATACACGCACACTTAATACACACACATACACACAAACACATATGCTAGAAAGTTATATACTTCTAATAGGTCCAAGTGGAAACCACACAAATGTCTTTCCACAGGAGGATAAGTCATACAGTGGAATACTACTATACTAATATGCAAGAAACAAAATAGACTACTCATGAGTACAGCAACATGGACCAATCTTTAAAAAATATTAAATGAAAGAAACCAGACATTATTATGATTCCTTCTATAGGAAGATCAAGAACATTATTATGATTCCTTCTATAAGAAGATCAATAACATTATTATGGTTCCTTCTATAGGAGGATCAAGAACAGGGAAATTAAATGTATGATAAGAAAAATCAGAACACTGGCTGCCTCTGTGGAGAGGGATTGTCTGGAAAGGGGCACAAGGCACTTCCTGGATTAATAGAATATACTCTTTCTTTAATGTAGTGTTGGTTACATAGGCAAATACATTTGCCAAAATTGGCCAAATTACTCTTAATATCTATGCATTGCAGGTAAAAAAAAAAAACCTATGCATTGCAATATAAGTTAATTTCATCCTTTTAAAAATTTAAGAGATCAAGTGCAGAGAAAGTGGAGCAGCCCATCAGACCCCACAGTCCTCATGGGGACCACTCCATGATGGCCCAACACAGATGTTTGTGATAATGTTGCAAGTTCTAAATGAAATTTTATACCTCAACAAAAAGAGTGCTCTATGTTATGTAAGGCACAACCAAAGCAATGAATGAGAGAGAGAGAGAGAGAGAGAGTGTGTGTGTGTGTGTGTGTGTGTTTTAAGTATGCCTTTTTTAAAATGGACATATAATGTAGTATTTGTTTCAGGGGCACAGATCTGTGATTCATCAGTCTTACCCAATTCACAGCACTCAGCACAGCACCTACCCTCCCCAATGTGCATCCACCAACCACCCCATCCCCTCCAGGAACCCTCAGTTTGTTTCCTGAGATTAAGAGTCTCTTATGGTTTGTCTCCCTCTCTTGTTTCATCTAAGTATCCTTTAAAGTACATTAATGAAAGAATGGTTAGGCCAAAATAGAGTACCTTCACCACCACTGCCCCCTACATACACAGAATGAAAGTACTGTCCAGCAATGCTGTGGGTGTCACCAAAAGGTAAAGGATTTCCTGCCAGAGGAGTTAAGCAAACGTAGGTTGGATGATGGTTTAGCAGAAATGGGATAGGCACATTTAAGCTTCGGATTGTGGAAGTGAATGGAGGAATGGAATCTTGAGCCATAAGACTTTTAAGTTGACCTTTGAAACCCCAACAGTTGATGATTCCTTGAAGAGTTCTCAAAAAACTCAGAAACCACAGTTATACTTCAAATGGTTCTCTTCTCTCCTGTCCCAGAAAGACGATAAAGGCTATATAAAACTCTCTACTGGAAGGTCTATGCTGTGTGGTTGAATTTGTATGAAAACCTCACAAGGAAAAAGTCACCACTCTTTCCTGGAAACTTACTGATGGAAATCACACTTTATAAAATATATTTTTTAAATAAAAAGAATGTAATTGCTCACTGAATTGTAATATGAATGCAAATTAACTTACTGTAATTATACTGTGCAATCTTCTACTTTAAAAACTTAGAAAATGGAAGAGACCTGATAAGTAATTTGAGCTGTAATTCTTCATTGTGGTCCTTCATTATGCAATGGTTACCATAAGCAATTTGTTCTGTTTTAATGTAAAATGTTTTTCTTCATACCTTCACACTGGCAGGACTCAAATGAGTCCATTCAGTACAGACAGATACCCATCCCGCCCCCCACAAGTACATTGTAGAAATAAATGAGATAAAATTAATATAGCACAAGGGAATTTATGAAAGATTCTTAATATATTTTCCCTTGGAACCTTTAGCACGTTAAGTGTCTCTCCATCCTATGTCCTCCATGTGTTTTAAACAATCAGGGAATTCCTAACTAAATAGGAGTCAGATGACCAGCATTCATGCTTTAATGGCAAGGCTTGGGTAGAGAAATAAAGAAATTGGGTTTAGTCTCAGCTCTGCCACTAATTAATTGTGTCACCTTCCTCATGCTGACCCTCATTTTGCTCATATGTAAATCAGAAGGCTGGACTAGGTGATTTCCAGCTTCCATCCCAGCCCTTATAATCTAAGACGGCCCTGTAGTCGTTCTTTGCTTTGCATTGTTTAAGCAACATGAGTGACAGTAAATGAATTTCTTATTTAAAATGAATGACTGTCTGGATGAACCACAAGCCCTGTGGTGCAGTCATTCATTGCTAAAGGATATCTAATGCAAAGATCATCTGTGATGATGCAAATGTAAAAAAATAATAATTACCTGTTTTCATGCTAATAATAATTTGCATGTGTAGTTCTTTCAGTGTGGTTCCTGTTATCTGCAAGGTGAAAAGATAGAGAGCTGGGGATCTCATTAAGCAGCAGCACAGTATAGTGGAAAGAGAGGCAGATAGAACTTGGAATCACGAGACTTTGGTTTGGCATTTCCTTTGGCTAATAACCATACCAGGCCCCAGGAATTTCATCTCTTAGAATGGATGCCCTCAGCTAATTTCTTGGGCATTGTTAAGATAAAGCACACAATGAATGGGAAAGTCATTTGGTCACCTGTATTTGTAAATGTCTTATTTAATCCTTCCAGCAACCGTGTGAAGTAGGTGCTCCTCTCATCTCTATTTTTCAGCATACATACACATACACACTCACACATATACACATTCACACACACACACATCTCTCTCTCTCTCTCTCTCTCTCTCACACACACACACACACACACACACACACACACACAAAAGTAAAAGAAAGAGAAGTTAAATAACTTGTTCAGGGTCATACAATCCATGACACGTGTCTGTCCTTTCTATTCAGAAGGGATAGTAATATACTTTCATCTATGAATTCCCATAGACAGGTAACTTTGTTTTGTCTCAACATACATGATCCTCTTACAGAAAGGGAACAAGTACATCTTTGTGCAACCAACAGTACTGTGAACCTCTATTCCTCAGCTATAAAATGGCAATGAAAGTACCTATGTTTCTCTAAAGGATACTCTTTAGTTCCTTCTTTGGCTCTCATCGCATCCATACCCAGACCATTTCTCCCTTCCTGAAAACCCAGTTCCAATTTGGAGAAGTGTGTGATTTCTCAGAAGCTGTCTTCAGCTTCAGCTCTGGATAAGAGCATGTGACCTGAGACCAAAAAAAAAAAAAAAAATCCTGTAGACCAGGACACAGCAGTGTATGCTTCTAAAGGGAATGGGTCTTATAATTAAGCTGGATCCAAAGAGCTCAAAGCAGAGAGACCAAAAAGAACTCATCCTGTCATATCATGGAGTCACTGTCTAAAGTCAGCACTGCATTAACAATAGCAGGAGCCACAATGTCCTTTTGATTATCTAAGCCAACATTGTTTATAGTTTCTGTTACTTCTGCCCAAACCACATCATCAATGTAATGAGGTAGTGAATGATAAATTGCAAAGGCTACACAATCATAAAATTTAGCAATGGTGATTATGACAACAATGACATGATGACTGGGAGAAGAGGAACACCTTTCAACAAACATGGCTCTGGAATTTCCCATAGATCAGAAATTTCCTTCAGGGGTTAAAGACAAAAGTAGTTCATTTTTCTACGTTTCAATCTAGATTCATTTTATAATCTTCTTCTAGCAGGGCACTCCTATATATTCCTGATCAAACCACAAAGATGATGGGTCTCTTCCTGACCACACCTTCTCCATGCTTGCCTCCATTCCCTCACTCAGGCTGCTTCTTACTCCTGGATGACTCCTCCCTATTCCCACGGACTGAAATCCTTCCCAATGTGTAGGACCTAGTCTAAACGAAGCCTCCCCCCATCATTCTCTCTTCTGCTTCCTTTATATATTGTTCCTACTTAAATCCTGATCCCTACCATGCGTTATGGGATAACCCATAAGGACTATAATCTCTTAGAGTAGATGCTAAGCTCCTTATAAACAGCAGAGAGAGAGAGAGAGAGAGAGAGAGAGAGATGTATGTGACACCTGTCACTGCACAAATTTCAAGGGTGATTCAGCTGGTGTGGTTGTAATTCCACCATTGAACAATCATCAATCAAAACCATATAAACAGCACCTTATGAAGAGATGGAAAGTCTTTATAATTAGGAATGCTTAGACTTCAATCTAACTGGAAGTTACAAAAAAAAAGACAGGAGAGTGGATAACAGAGGAAGGAAGGGAAGAAGGAAGGAAGGAAGGAAGGAAGGAAGGAAGGAAGGAAGGAAGGAAGGAAGGAAGGAAGACAGGCAGGCATGCATCCCTGTCTGGTTCCAGGTGCTGTCACTTGTCTCATCTCCATTATTGAATCCCATTAAGAATCCCTCTCCTATGGGCATCTGTTTAATGCCTGTTCCCCCAACAGACTAAAAGCCATCACTATACCTTCCCTGTGCCTCATTGAACTATAACCAGCCCTTTCCCCATCCTTGTCAATGTACATCCAACATGTAACTCAAATCCCTTCACTTCCATCATCTCTCCTGCTATCATCCTGGACCCAGCCGCATCCATCTCTGGCCTCGAACCATCCTTTGCCCTGTTTTTACTCTTGCTTCCCTGAAACACAAATATTAGCTGCAGTAACATTCTAAAAATATAATTCAGGTATTCTTTCTTAAAACACATTAATGATGCCAAGACTTTTCAGAAGTCTTGATAAAGGCTTTCAAATCCCTCCATCATATGACCTAGCCTCAACTCACTCCACTCTGCCCCTGCTCATTATACTCCAGCAACAGTGGGCTTCATTCACTTCTACAAACCCCCATATAAAGGCCTTTCCAAGTAATGTTCTGTCTGCTTGGAATGGTATCTCCCCATGTCGCCAACAGCTTCTACCTAGGCCTCACCTCCTACATATTCACCAGTGCTAGCTTAACTGTCCCTTGTTTAATGGTCTGACCTTACTCCCAGCCGTAATGAGTTTCCTTGGTTAAAATCTTTCAAGGCACCTGTAATTTCCCTCCACAGACCTAATTACAATGTAAAACTATTAATGTACAACAATATAGAAAGTATAATTACATTTTATAATAATATTATGGCTTAATGTCTATTTCCCCTCATAGACTATAAGCTCCATAAGGATAGAATGACGCTTTTATTTGTTGTTTTTGTGTTTGGTCACTGTAGTGGGTTGGATGGTGGCTCCCCAAGATATATGTCCGTGACTCAGTCCCCAGATCTATGAGTGTTACCTTATTTGGAAAAAATCTTTGCTGTCTTTGTATCTCAAGTTAGGATGTTGAGATGAGAAGAGAATCCAGGACAAGGGTGCCTGGGTGGCTCAGTCAGTTAAGTGTCCGGCTCTTAATTTCAGCTCAGGTCGTGATCTCAGGGTTGTGAGATGGAGCCCCATTTGACTCTGCACTCTGCAGGAAGTCTGCTTCTTTCCTTTTCTCTGCCCTGTCCCTTGCTTGTGATCATTCTTTCTCACTCCCTAATACGTAAATTAATAAATCTTAAAAAAAAAAAAAAGATAATCCAGGATTATACAGGTGGGTCCTAAATCAAATTAAAAGTATCCTTGTAAGACACACACAATGGAGACATAGAGGAGAGGAGGCAATGTGACCAGACGGTCAAGGACGGGAGTGATGCGGCAATAAGCTGAGAAACAGCTAACAGCAGAAGAAACTGGAAGAGGCAAGGAACAGATTCCTCCCTAAAGACTTCATAGGGAGCCCAGCTGTGTGGAGACCTCCATGTTAGACTTTGGGCTCCAGAACTAGGAGAGGATAAACACCTATTGTTCTAAGTTACCAAATTTGTGGCACCTTGTTATAGCAGCTCTATGGCACTAATATTTTTGTATTTCTAGGACACAGATAATTCTGTATTGGATATATTGCTGAGGGCTGATCGGGGAGTACATGCAGAATGAACAAGCGAGTTTTCATAGAGCAAAAGTTATAAATGTCCAGCATTATATACCAGATTTTTCCACAGTGAACAGAGCACACTTGGTGCTCAAATTATTTATTAAATTTCATTTAATTTGATTTCATTTTATAAGAAATACAGGTGTATGAAATTTTTAAAGCTTAAATATGCAAGAGAAACAAAGATATACTAGGCAATATTCTCATTTTTATAAATGAAAACTATAGAATTGAGGAAGATTATCTGACTTACACGAGGTCACACAGCAGGTTCAGGCTGAAGGAAATGGCATTTATTTATATAATTCCTATACCATTCCTATTCCTATATACTAGACTATCTTTCTTAAGTACAATTATATTATTCTAATTAAAATCATTTGCTATGTTGCTGCTGTCTTTAGTCAAAGACCCCAGCATTCATTGTCCTTAAACTAGTTAGTATGTGTAGGTCTGCACTGATAATGAAATAAATGTTGAACTAAATCCCAAGAATTATAAGATAAAATTTTTATCCATTCAAATTCCAAGGAATCCATGAGGGAATAGCAACATTAGATAGACATTTACTATTACATTTTACTTGATTTAATTATGATTTCATTATTGGCATTCAAATATTTAAGCGGCTTATCAGGCATTATCTCTTCATTTAAGAATTTACCCCAAAATATATTAAAATGCATAGAGTAAACCAATGCACTTGAATACTAAGGTTTTTCCCACTTAATTTCTGACTTAGGGGTAACTCCACTCAAGGAGTCTCTAATGATTACAGTTTAATGCTTTCTCATATTTTATGTATGCATGACAGAAAAGACCTCATATATTTCTGTTAATACAAAAAGAGTATCTTGAATCACTTCTAGTGGTTCCCACTATGTGGGAACCCAAAATAGAGCTCTGGAAATCAGCATTGCTGGATTTATTTCATTGGTCTAATTGTATGATCTTGGGCAACTGACATGACCTTTGTGCGTATCACTCACTGACCATTCGCTATCTAGCTACTCAGGCTCTAATTCCATTACTGTTAATGCCACATCATTTAATTCCCAAACACATGCTCTTTTTAGTCACTGTGTCCCCAGTTGTTCTGTCCTCCCTGACATGCCATGAATATCCGTCTATACCTGTCAGGAAAACTGCACAATGATTGTGAGAACCTGGTGTGTTCTTTCCTTCGGATTTACCATATGTGACTAAATTTGGAGACTCCTGTCATAGTCGGAGGACTCCCCAAGGTCATTTACCAAAGGTCCAGCTGCAAATTGATTTTTAATTACACACACCTATGTAAGTTTTAACCATTATACTTTTAAGTATCCTTGGAACTGGAGCCCACATCTTCTCTGGAATATATTTTTCTGAACGATCATGTCTGTTTTCATTTATAAAGCTCATATTTTTATTCATTCGTATGTTCATTTGTCTAAAAACAAAACAAAACCCAAGTATTTTTTCCCTGTGAATGATGCGCTGTGCTAGGCGCCGATGGTAAGGAAATGAAAGACTAGTTCCATTCCCAAGTAACTCACAGAACAATGGGACAGAAAGATAAGTAAACAGGTAGTTTTTTAAAATCTTGCCCTAACCTCTGCCTTTGGCTCGGGTCATGATCTCAGTGTCCTGGGATTGAGCCCCGCATAGGGCTCTCTGCTTGGTGGGAAGCCTGCCTCACCATCTCTCTCTGCCTGCTTCTCTGCCTACTTGTGATCTCTGTCTGTCATATAAATAAATAAAATCTTAAAAAAAAAAAGTCTTGCCCTAAGTGGGGCACCTGCCTGTCTCAGTTGGTGAAGCATGTAATGTTGACCTTGGCATCATGAGTTCAAGCCCTACACTGGGTGTAGAAACGACTTGAATAAATAAACTTAAAAAATTAATAAATGAAATAAAATAGTGCCCTAAGTACCATAATACAGGTAAGGACTGAGTGCTTTAAATGCCTCCCCACTTCCAAGAGAGAGGTATTTAGAGTGGGGAAGTGATCAGCAGCTTCAAAAGAAAGACTTTGTGAGTCTGTTAGATGGATGACAAAGGTCATCTCATTCCTTAGCCACTCAGCCCTCCAGATTTTTCACTACTCAGAGATTTTCTCCAACTAATTCCTTTCCAGTGACACTGATCACCCTGTTAAGATTCTCAGAGAAGTTCCAAAGTGAGGAAGCCTTGTGAAGGTTTCTCTCTCTCTCTGGGCAACCATGCAGCTACTGCTCAGATGAGATATAACTTTATTTGTGCCCACACTTGCACTCAGATTGTTACCGCTTCAGTATATTTCACTGTTTTTTAGGGGGAGATTTATTCCTCCTGTGGGCTTTCTTTTCAGAGAGGTCAGTAAAGAACCAGCTTCCCAGAGAAAAATACTGTACGGCAGTTCCATAATGTGAAGCCCAGGTCTGATTATGCCCTTATTTGAAATAATCTCCAGTGCCTGGAGGAGAAAATCCAGGGTCTTTAATCTGGCATACAGGACCTTCATGGTGAGCACCTGTGTACTCTGCGGCATCCCTTATCAAGAGGACCCCATGCATCAGAGGCCACCAGGCAAGGTGGCCTGTGACCAGAGAAGTCATTGAAGGAGTCAGTGGAAAAGTGATAAGAGCTAATCTACATTTTTCGAAGTTTGTTCTACATTCCCTGAATGGAGCAACTATTGCAGCAAAATCCATGTATACCTCAACGTGCTTCCTTAATACTTTCCTGGAATGAGACAGACCACCAATTAGGAAGCAAAAAAACAGGGAAAGAGAATAAGTAACAACAACAACAAAATGCATATTGTACTTCAAAAAATATACCAAAGAGGGTTCCAGGGTATTTCCTATTACTTCTGTAAAAATGTCAATCTAAAGGTTTGCTATCAGTCTCCTGAGTTACTCCAGTGCCAATCCATTACGTATTCTCTCGACAAATGCTAAATTGGCCAATAGTTTGTAAACATAGCCCTCTCTGTGTCATTGTGCACAGGAGCACCTGGGTGAAAATGTGAATCACTGTAAGTGTTTAGTTATTTCATACTTGTCTGCACCTACTTAAGAAGGGTGCCTTGAAATCGGGGTTTGCTATCATTTTTTTCTCCTTCTGAAAAAAGTTCAGAAAGGCAGCGTGTCGCATGTCACATGTCACATGTCACACACTTAGCTTTTAGGTATCTGGACTACCCCTAGCTAGGTCCCTCCCTCCGTAATCAAGTTCATCAATACCTCTCAAGCCATATGTATGACTATTCACACTCAGGGGGATCAACAGATATGATAAGTAGTCTCGTGTCCATTCAGATCAGATCAGGTCTTGCCATTCAATGAATTAGGAAAAATATTGGGACTTTTCAGAGTCATCTAGATTTGGGAACTGCAGAATAGGGACTATCACTGTTCTACTCACCAGGGCACTTGGCATGGATGTAGCTCCCCCTGGCAAGATAGAGATTCAATGCCAGGGGTCCCTCTCACAGTTCAGCAAGGGAGGTTGGATGGGACAGCATGGGAGGGCAGCTTAGAGGAGGAGCAGGGCTTTACTTCCCATTCCCAAGTTCTGCAATATTAGCAAACACTTTTATAAGAGACTAGTCTTCCTGGCATCAGAACTAGTCCTTTGCCTGTTTCTCTCTGATCCAATTCAGGCTCCTTCCCCTGCGCTGCAGCCTTCCTGCATGGCAGGAAGCTGAGCCCAAGTCCCATTCCCAGGCTCCCTGGCCAACTGACTTCCAGTTAGGGTCAATCAATGGGAATGGCAGGCAGGAGACAGGAAGAAAGGGAGGGGGTTAGAAACTAGGGTATCTATCTCCCTCTATCCCTCTCTTTCTGCTTCAAGGTGGCATCCTGGGCAGCGGCCCAGTCTCCTCGATGGATCCCACCCAGCCCTGTGTGGGACCTGCTCCCACCATGCAGCCCCAATTCCCAGGCTCTGGGAACAGTACCCCTTCCCTTTGTGCCTCTAACTCCAGAAGGAGCTTCCCACTGCTGTTCCATCCCACTCTCAGCTCTTCAGACACGTGTGCGATTCTATGAAAATTTTCCTTGTAGTTTCCTGTATTAAATTCCTTCTATTAGGCTACCTGGTATGTGTCTCTTGACACAGCGCTCACTGACACAGTGTCTACTGTTAACATTGTTACGTTCTGCTTGGATGTCCCAGTGGTGTGGCTGGGTTTTGAGGTGTGCTCAGGGACAGCACCCAGAGACACTCTCCCCTTGCCCCCAAAACACAATGGTTGGCAGAGTTTCCATCTTTAAGTTGTAATTTTAAACCAACTGCAGACAACCCATGAAGGGAACAATCACCCAGCTAAAATACCTACATTACCAGGGAACTGGGCAAAGAGCTGATAAGGTCCACCTCCTGACTATTCCCCCAAATAGAAATAACACATGAAAGAGGGAATAAAGCATATTTCAGCAACTGTGCAAGATCACACTACAAAACTTTAAGCTGGGAGCCCTTTTGTGGTTGTTGATTTCATGCAATTTCTTTGATTTGGTGAAAGGGGAAGGACAAAACAAAACAAACAAACAAACAAACAAAGGAAGCAAGGTAAAGGAGGGAAGGAGAGAGGACAGGGCAGGAAATGCACAGTTTGGGCATAAAAGGAGCCAAGGACTGGTCCCAAAAGGAAACACTGAAAATTACAAGAGAAAGCTCTTATTTTGTTTTCAAGGTTCAAAATAGTTCATGAAAGGGAGGACAATCTTCTCTCTACTGCAAAGTAACCTTGGTAGGCATTATAAATCAGAAGAAGCAAGAATTTAGGGTGAACTTCCTGGAAAAGCTAAGCCTCTGAGGCATGGAAGACAAGTCGACAGGGCCCTGGAGAAACTCTCAATCTTTAGAGGAATCGAGAGAAACAGACATGGAGCAGAACAGCATAGGACATAATGAAGTATGGTGTTTAATAGAGTTTGAGGTTCCAGAAGCCTGAGAACGATACACATGCCTAGGAAAGGCAGGCACAGGGAGGCATCAAACTTGGCTGAGCCTATGCTGAATGACTCATGTATTTTTGTTTTTAAAAAAGGACAATGTCAATCCATTCTCCCAACCCCCTTCCTCTCAGCCACATTAACTTATGGCTACTGGAATCAAGACCTCTCTCTCCACTGAAACATTTGGAGCAGTCAAATGTATACAAAATGATATCTGACCTCACTCCTATGAACCCAGGGAGAGCAAAGAGAAAATATGGAGTGATATTAGGGTAACCAAGTGATCAGCTTCTCCTTCCTGTAATTTTGCCTTAAAATGACACCCTTTTTTACATCAACCTAAATAAGTATGACTTGCATTATCTTCACCCCAGAAAATACAATGAAACATGATGGCATAATGTGAGAAAGAGGAGAAAGGTACCCCAATAAGCAAGGAGAGAAGAAAAATTTGAAACTTTATCCACACGAATATCCTAGGCATATTCCAGGAGAGAAACGAGTATCCCCTCTAGCTCCTAAAATATAAATAATATTTGAATGGGAAAAATATTACTGGGAGTGAGTTTATGAAAGAGTTAATAACATAAAGAATTCCGAGGGGCACCTGGGTGGCTCAGTGGGTTAAACCTCTGCCTTCAGCTCAGGTCATGGTCTCACAATCAAATCCCACATCAGGCTCTCTGTTCAGTGGGAAGCCTGCTTCCGCCCCCCACCCCCAACCTGCCTGCCTCTCTGCCTACTTGTGATCTCTCTCTCTGTCAAATAAATGAATAAAATCTGAAATTTAAAAAAAAAAAAGAATTTCAGAGAAAGACATAGAGAGACAGCAACAGAGAGAGAAGGATAGCAATCGACAAATAATCATCATCCCTTGGGCCACAGGTAGACGTCTGTCCTGCTGTCCTCATTTTTGCAGATATGTTACAATGTCTGTGCATAATGGTGATTCCTCATATAGAAAAATGCTTCAGTCTTTCACATGTTCAACACAATATACTTGAGGATGGTAAGTCAACGTGGGGAGGTGGGAAGAATACCGACATGGGTACAGGAGACCTGGATCTCTATTCCTGCTCAACTTGATGACCTGAAATGCCTTTTCACTTACAGATCCAGATTACAAAACAAAACAAAAATGAAACAAAAAAAGTTTTCAAGATCTCTGATCACAAAGAATTTCAATACTGTTAACGAAAAATAATTACTTTTCCCCAATCTCTGTTACCACGTGAACTTAATATACCCCATGAGAGTGCACACATTTAGTTCAATTCAATTCAGCAGAAATTTATTGAGCATCTACTGCATTCTGAAAACTGTTAAAAGGAGAAGCCATAGTTCCTTCTTCTGAAGAGCTTATAAATGAATTTTATTCCAGGAACAGAACAACAATTCCTGGACAGAACAACAATTTCTTTATTATCTCTGTACTGACAAGCTAGAAACTGAATGAGAATTCAAAGGAATTCTTTGTCTTCTAAAAAGAATATTCAAAAGAATTATATGGAATCATAAACACCAAATATAAGACGGTGGTTACCTCTGGCAGAAGGGAAGGAGATATGATCAGGGAAAGGAGACTTCAACTGTATTTACATGGCTCTATTTCTTAAGCTGAGTGTTCTCAGCTTTTTTGGGTTGCTTTTTTTTCTTCTTTAATCAACTTTTACTCTATTTTTATACTTTTTTGTATGTCTCACATATACTATACTACATTTCAAATCACACATATTACTTTTATGATAAGATTAACTCCTTTTGGGGTGCCTGGGTGGCTCAGTAGGTTAAAGCCTCTGCCTTCAGCTCAGGTCATGATCACAGGGTCCTGGAATTCAGCCCCACATCGGGCTCCCTGCTCGGCGGGGAGCCTGCTTCCAACCACCCCCCCCCCCAACCTGCCTCTCTGTCTACTTGTGATCTCTGTCAAATAAATAAATAAAATATTTTTAAAAAATCAACTCCTTTTTGTAAAAATCCTAATTGATTTACCTACAAACATATTCCCCACTCTATCTCATAAGACACTTTTTAAAAAGGGATTCTTGAAATGAGAGGGTCTCTGGCAAGTAAGTTTAGAAGATCTTAATGATTTCAATGAGCTTCCTTGCTTGCTTGCTTTTACTTCTTACTGAAGTTTTAATGTCAGTAAATACCATGTCTTAGCAAGAGTGTGTTATGTTTTTCAATGCTTTTCAAACTTTGGGGGGCACAGAACATTTTCCTTCTGTATGTTCTTTCTTTTAAAATACTCATAACCATCTTGGGGAACCCTAGTGTTCCTTGGAACACAATCTGGAAAATGCTGTATAAAATAATCCATTTCAGTCACATATTGTACACTACAACCACACCCAACTTTGCCTGTCTCCAAACCAATGATGAACCTTCATGCCCACCTATCTTTGCCCACAGTTCTCCCGGTCTGGATCCCTTCAAGACCTGAGAAATTCTTGGTCAACCTTCAGCTTCCAGCTGAAAGGCAATCTCTTCTTTGAAGCTTCCCCCTCCTTTTCCTTTCTTTAGACATAATAAATTACTCTTCTGGAAGCTTCTAGTGCCATGCAGATATTTCCTGTACCGTATCTCACACTGTGGCAGTAATTTATGCGTGAGGCAGAGTGCCTAGATGGCAGAGACGACACCCTTGCTCATGGTACTGTTCATAATGCCAGGCACAAAGCCAGAGCCAGACACAAACTAGGTGCTCAGGCAAGTATGTGTTAAATGGGCATGGAAGTAATGTCTATGCGCATTCCCTGAGTTAGCTTCCTCCATTTCCCAGATAGTCTCAAAGACATATTTGTAACTTTTCAGTCTTTACTAGCAAAAGTGACACTAACAAGAAGAGATACAAACCAATTCAAAGACTGAAAGAGAGACAAACTCTGAGACAAAAACAAGAAGAGGAAAAGAGGGGGAAAGGAAGACTAACTGATGGACCAACAGATCACAGTTGTCCAGTCAAGAACCAGAGACACTGACCAACAGCAAGAGTCAGAAATTGAATCTTGGAGCCAATATACCAAGTTGACTATTTTGCAAGGCTCACTGTAGGTGGTCGACAGGGACTGGGGTTCACCTTGAATGGCCTCATCTGTCTGGGACTGCCCTCCTCTCATTTTTACCCCCTAAACTAAACAACCCATCTTAGCCATCACAAAACTTGTATCATTTTGGCTGTGAGTTGCTCTATTCAGCAAAAATTTTATTTCTGTTTTCCTTTCTCTTTATGAGAATCCCCCACTGGCATTGTAGATTGGTTATATGTTGGGTTCAAATAAAAATAATAATAATAATAATAATAATAATAAAAACAAGCTGGCAATTTCTCTCCAATAGCATATGCTGCATATTTCATGAAATAGAAACCGGAGGAGTTTTAATGATTCCTGAACCAAAACCTTCCCATATCTGAGAACTAAGTGGAAGAAAAACACAAAGAGCATCTCACAGAAAAAGAAACCCAATCATTTGTTCATTTGCTCTCCAACCTAAGGGAGGTGTTCAAGTCATCAACTGCTGTGTGTGTGTGTGTGTGTATGTTTAACATGGGTTCATATCCTGATATGCATTTCATAGATTGAGTTTAGTGCCAGTTTTCATGGATATAAGTGTACTTATAAGAGGAGGGGTTTTCTTTTCCTATTGGACACATTTTCTTTTCCTATTGGACACATTTTCTTTTCCTATTGGACACATGTTTCAGTACCGAACATCTGACTGGCTCCTGCTCCCAGTCTGGCAACATTCCCCTTGCTTCAAGGTTTGTTTATATTTCAGGCTACTTCCCTATCCTGGTATGGGAGGCAATCTGGCCCAGAGGAAAAAACAGTGGAAGAGGAACCCAAGAATTCTGGGTTCCAATGGTGTCTCTCAGCCATTATGTTTACATGCTTCCTTCAATCTGACTTGTTTTCCAATCTGTAAATGGGGAGAATTGACTATTCTACTACTAGAATCCAATCAATCCAACAGTCATTTTATTTTCCTCAAAACAGTTTCTGAAAAGAGCAATTCCATGGAGAGTTTAGCATTATGTATACTTCCCAATTCTCTTCACAAAGAATGTAAATGTTCAAGGTAATATTTCCAATAAACTAAAAAGACAAAAAAATAACCAACAACAATAAAACCTTTCTCTGAAATCCTGAACTATATCTCTTTCTCCCTATCTTCTGTTTAGGAAAAAAATAAAAATAATAACAGATACTGTTAGGATATTTAGGCCTTGGGATATCAATGACAGAGACCTTTGTATTATGAAAAGGAAGAATCTGGCTTTCATTTGAAGGGTAACACATAGATAAGTAACATTACGTACTCACTGCTGTTCTAAGCACTTGGTGTTAATTCCTATAATGGTCTCCACAGTCATAGGTGGTGGGTACTGTTGTTTTATTATCAAGGACACTAAAGCATGGAGAAGTCAGAGAGGTTGGTCAAGTCCACACCGCTGGCAGGGCTGGAGGAACTAGGGTCTGAACTCAGGCAGTCTAGCACCCAAGTCCAGACTTCTAACTACCTGTTATGCCACCATTCAATTTTAAGAATCTCTGCTTATCACAGTTGGTAACAGACAACCGTAGTAATGCAATTTCTGAATACCTACTTAAAGAATACTTTGACAGCACAGACAGATGTGAACATACTGACCAATACCTATCATGAAGTCCCAAGTGTTCAAAATGTCTATCATCAGCCCAATGCCCTATTGATAACACAATACTCATTTTGTTTTAGCATCTGAACCTTGAGAAAAATCTATAACTTGCTCCTGCCAGAAGTCTATTCCATTGTTCCCTGTTAAGTTTTACAACCACCGCGAGAGATAGCTGGGATCACCCCCCACACAGAGGCAGCAGTGTGCTGCCACACAGGCCCAGGAACCAGAAAGCTTGGATTTAAATCCCAGTTCTAGGGGCACCTGGGTGGCTCAGTTGGTTACCTATCAACTCTTGACTCAGGTCATGATCTCCAGATTGTGAAGATGAGGCCCACATGGGGCTCCATGCTGATAATGGAGCCTGCTTAGGATTGTCTCCTCCTCCCTTGCCCTCTGCCCCTCCCTGCTCATGGGCACTCTAAATAAATAAATAAATAAATAAACAAACAAACAAACAGACCCTAGTTCTATAACTTATTGGCTTTGTGACCTTGGACCAGTTACCACCTCTGTGAGCCCCAGTCTCTTTATCAATCCAAGGGGAACAAAAATACAACTATCAACCTATGGTTACTCAAAGATTATTCATGGTTATTTAAAGATTAAATAAACTAATGCATGCAAAGTGCTTAAAAGGGTACCTGACTCTTAGTAAGTGATCCAAAAAGGTAAACTATTCTTTTTTTTTTTTATTTTTTATTAATAGAAGAGGTGATTTACCAAACATCACATAGTCAGGATTCCATCATGGCCTTCCAACGCCAAATATCCTCTCTCCTTAGCAGGACTCCATCCTCTGACCAAAAACTACCATTCCCATGAAGTCCTGTTATCTGTCAAAGGGCCCAGAGAGATAGTTTTCCCTATCAAATTGTTGGAAGAACATACAAAGTAGATAATACTGTCCTTGCTTTGCAAATAACAAAACGGAAGTTCTGAGAGGTCAAGAGATTTATCCTCAATTAACTCACCCAGTGCATGTGCTTCACAGTAAGCCCTAAATAATTCTGAAAGTTCCTGACAACAGCTTTCAATGTGGGCAATTTTTTAAAGTGCCATCTAAAAGATATAAACTGTGATGTTCTTGCTTTGTTAGTTTTAGTAGTTTGAGAGAGGGATTAAATTCCTGCAAAAACCAAAATGTTTGACTTGAGTGAATTATCAAAATGAAATGCTGCTTCAATTAGATTCTTCATCTGCCTGGAGGGTGGCTCCAGGCATCCATATATCCACCAAATGCAATTTTTAGGAAGGGTCCTATCAGGTACCAAGCCAACCCCCATCCCTTTAAGGGAAATGACTTTGGAGGGCAGAGGGGAGTGAAGTAGCAGATTCCTCTCTGGCCTGGGGAAGAGAACAGAACAGTAAGTGATGGCATCTCTTCCCTGCAGCCTCCTACAGTGGTGTGTCTTGCAAATGAAACATACTGTGAAACAGCTTGTGAGATGAGCTTCATCAACAATAAGTAATTTTTATCCAGATTCTATTGTTGAATACAATGAACATGATTAAATGTTTCAGATATGCCTACTCAGACCTTAAGCAAACCATCAAGAAAAGAAAAAAGAAAAAAAAAAAAACCTAGTAAAAATCATCCCCTAAATCTGCTTTAGGAGGAGATTTAATTGCCAACTTGATGCTTAGAACTGAATTCCTACTTGACAGTGGCACTGCTCCCAAGAAATGTGTAGCAACACATTTGCACTTCTCACCTCGGCCTCTGCTCTCATCCCTGCCAATCCCCTGAGAGTCAGCAAATAGTTACAATGTCAGTCTTTCAAATCACTGCATTTAGAACTTCCCAAACCTTTAAGAGGGCCTCTGTGTATGGAAAAGAACAATAGCACTTCAAAAGCTATGTCTGCGAGTTCTTCAATACTCCATTTGAATGCTGGGGTTTCAATCAAGGACATCAGCAGACAATTTCTGATTGTTAAGAAGTTGACTTTTACACAGTTCTGATTAGGTTGCCGCGGGCGAAAGGGAAAGGGTCAAAGCTTTCAGCCTTGGCTTTCACAAAGTAGCCAGTGTTTTTCTTACCCGCCCAGCGCCCGGACAGAAAAGCTCTTCCTAAAGGATCTAAGTCCAGGCGTGCCTGAGTCTCCAAACTTACCCGCCAGGCACCGACCCACGTGGGCACGCAACCACGCTCGCCTACAGTTGCCGGAGCTCACGGATGCCGGCGCTGGGTCGGCGCCCGTTCGCTGAGCGCCCCCGGCCTCCCCACCCGCATCCCATTCCTTCAGACTCTCCCAACCCAGGCAGACGTGCCCTGGCAGACCCCCAACAATGAGGACTTGTGTGGTGCAGTTGGGGGTGGCGGGTAGTTTAGAGTGAAACATACACAATCTGGCGGGTCCGGGAGCAAGCAACGCAGGAGCCAAGTGGCATCAGCCTCTCCATGCAGATTTCCCTTGCGCCGACTAGCTCTTCCCCCACCCGGTCAGGTCACCAGCACCACCAAGGGAGGGGGGCGGGGAGGGACGGGCGCCTTAAAAAGTGCAGAGAAAAGACTCGCCCTCCCACCAAGGGTCACAATAATACTCTGCCGGACGGGGACGGAATCAGCCGGGGAAGGAGGGTCCCGGCAGCAGCAACCACCTCCGTTTTGAAATTTACTTTGTACACTCATCCCAAGGCTCCCTTCCGACGAACGACACAATCTCCCCCATCTCTGTCTCCCTGCGTCCAGATTCTCTCGGCGGTTGAGCCCTCCGATAGCGCCTTTTAGGAGCCGAACCACGGGGATTTTAAAGTTTCCCCAGTAGGAGAAAAAAAGAAAAAGAAAGAAAGCAAAAACAGAAACAAAAGCCCTGAGTTCTGGTTCCCAGGCACAGCATCCAGTCTGGAACCTAAACCAAGGGGGCGGGCCAGGGAGGAGAGCCATCGGGGCTGCGGGGAGCCTGGGGAATGGGACAGGGGGGAGCAGCACAGAACGGAGTCCACGGAGGACTCGGGAACGGCTTGGGTCCGGGGAGACGCGGGGTCCAGCTCTGAGGGTGTTTGCGAAAAGGTAGGGGTTATAGGAGAAACCCGCTTGTTCGACGGTTGCGGGCAGAGCCGTAGCTCTACAGATGAGTGGGGAAGAGGGTCCGGCCGCGGGAAGCCGCTCGAGAGGCCGGGAGATGGGCTCCGGAGCAATGGGGAGGTTTTGGAGTGGAAGGGAGGGCTCAAAGGTGGATAGAACCGGGTTCGCGGCAGGGAGGAGGGAGCAGCCGGTCTCGGAGAGAGACGAGTGTTTGGGGTGAGGACGTCTGGAAAGAAGACGCGCGCGGTCAGAAGGAGACTAGGGGTGGTCAGGGAGAGCCAAAAGGAAGGAGGAGAGGTCGCTCCTTTTCTCCCAGCAGAAAGAGGGAGCGGGCGGAAAACTGCTGTCGCCATCCCCGCAACACCCCAGCCAAACTCCCACGACGGGCGCGCCCAGGAGCCCTCTTCTGCGCCCGGAGCCCCAAGCGGTGGCGTCTGGCACCCGGTTCCCCTCTCCCCCCGGCACCTGCTGGCGCTGAACTCAGAGCTGCGCCGGGCCCCACCGCGACTCACCTCCGCTCGCGGACAGCATCCTCCTCCGCTGTCGCAGCCGCGCTGGAAGCGGCTCCCCATGCACGGCGGGCGACACACTCAGGCGCGCTCTCCAGCCTGGGAAAGCCCCGGCGAGCGCCGCGCAGGGTCCATTCTCCCCAGGAGCCACCAGCCTGCGTCAGCGCCGGGGGAGGAGACGGCCGCCCGCGCAGCCCCGACTCCTCCCGCGGCCTCCGCCCCATCCGCCCCCGCGCCCGCCCAGCGCAGGGCAACCTAGCTCACCTGCTGGCTCCCCTCGCTGCCTCTCCGCCGCCTGGCCGCCGGGCCGCTCGCCTGCGGCGCGCCCTCGCCCGGGGCCTTGCCTCTCCGGCTCCGGCTGCGGCTCCGGCACTCGCCCCCGCTCTCGCCCGGACGCTGTCCGCGGCGCCTGAGCGCGCTCCGCGAGCTTAGCCGAGTCATGGCGGCGGCGGGGTGGAGGAGGCAGAAGGAGCGAACAAGCGAGCGGGTGCGCCTCGATTCGCGGTCGCGCCTCTGGAGCCCCTGCGCTCACTCCGCATCCCGGTGCGGAAGGAGGCGAGCGGAGCCGAGGGCTTGGGGTCCCCTACAGGGCTTGGGGTCTCCCCCCCAGCCGCATCGCGCCGAGCGGGGGAGGGAGGGAAAGGGTCAAAGCTTTCAGCCTCGGCTGAAAGTAGCCAGTGTTTTTCGCCACCGTCCCCACCGACCACAGCGCCCTCCCGACCTGCCTCATTTTTCCCTAGGGTCTACTCTTATCCAAGCCTCCAAACTTCTCACGCATTCCCAAGGGTAGAGCGACCGCGGGTGAGAGCCAGAGGCGGGTTCGGCGAGGGCCCGCTGCCCCCTCGCTCCTTCGCGGGAGGGGCCGCTAGCTCCCAGCGGCCAACCCTGGTTAGGCAGACCCGCGTCTCCACTGAGGCTCCACTGGGCGAGAAGGGAGAAGGCTTGCATCGCTCCCGTGGCCCTCAGTCCTAGGAAGGGGCTCAAGCCCCTGAAGGTATGCGGGCTGGTCTGCTCGCCCACTCGCGTTCTTAGAATGCTCGGCAGAAGACAATCTGCAGATTCAGTTCGAACACGCGGCCTGCAAGGGAGAAGGCCCCAGCCAGTAAACAGTTGCTCCCTCCTTCTGGTCCTAGTTGCACAGAAGACTGTTTTGGTCTGAAAGTCTTGTATCCTGAGATTGGGTTTAACTCCAGTAAATGTCTGGTATGGTATAACCTGTCTCCAGACGCCGGAATGCCAGGTGTGGGAGAGAGAAAAAAACCTGATCAAGGGCTGCCCATGGGAACAGGGCCAAGAAAGGAAGAAAAGACAGGGAACAGTTCCTCAAAAAATTGATTTTTTTATTCTTTTGAGGGGCCACACTCCTGTCCTCCAGCTGTATAATAAAAAAGCTAATGTGGCAGATTTGGGTTTTGGGGTTTTTTTCCCCTCATAGCTTCTGTCACTCACCCATGAAAATTTAATGAAGCATTTAGGATCATTACCCCCAGGGTCAATGGGCTAAAAATATTTAGCCTAATGCACTCCTTGTGGAGCCAATACGTCCATTGCTGGTACATACAAAGTCATCGAGAAACCCTCGCTTTCTGCATAAAATTCACGACCCATTAAACTTATTCCGTAATAACAGCTTCTGTACAAATGGAAGTTTGAAGGGAATGCAGGACGCTGAGTTGGCCAAGTAATAGAAATGGAAGAGGTTCATGTAAAACTCTCTCTATATTCAATGTTGAATAAGGTCAACTACAGAAACTGGGCAAATCCCCATTACATCCAACAGGGGCAATAAGCCACAGCTGTTCCCAAGTCCAGGCTAGAAGAAAGTGTAACAGAAAGACAGTAAGTGCACACAAGCTGCTCACCAAGAACTTGGTGAAGACACTAATATTCTTCTGGGTTAAACCCCAAACCAAGTCTTAAAGCACTATTTTGAGTTATTGTAGTAAACATATCAAGAAAGAACATACCTAAGTAGGTGTTGTTTTTCTTCTCTTTACATAACAATGTCCTTTCTACTAAGTGTGGCATAAAGAAAAAAAATCAATAAACATTTCTTTACCATCTACTCTGAGAAACCGCAAAGCAAAGATGTATGCATTTTGTATTATGTTCCAGGCACTGTGCTGGGTGCTTTCCATACATTAACTCATTTAATCTTCATGGCAGCCCAGTGAGAGAAGTATAGCTTTTAACATATACTGGATAGACTGCCCACTTTGAAATCTGATGGGCCTGAATCACCTTCGACAAGCTACTCACCTTTCTGCACTCCAACATTCCTTACTCTGCTATGGTGTTAGCTTCATGAGACACCTGCTTCATGAGATCAGAGCAGGTCTTAAGAGAGATAATGCAGTAGACATAGCTAGCACCAAAGGAATCACCTAGTAAACATTGGTTGTCCTCCTAGAATAATGCCAAAATAGTTCATTTTTTTTAAAGATTTTATTTATTTATTTGACAGAGAGAAATCACAAGTAGACGGAGAGGCAGGCAGAGAGAGAGAGAGAGAGGGAGGGAAGGAGGCTCCTGCTGAGCAGAGAGCCCGATGCGGGACCTGATCCCAGGACCCTGAGATCATGACCTGAGCCGAAGGCAGCAGCTTAACCCACTGAGCCACCCAGGCGCCCCCAAAATAGTTCATTTTAAATCAACAAGCATCTATGCCATTCCTTTTATATATCAGACTCTGTGCTATGCAATGGGAATGATGATAAATCAGAAACAGACTCTGCCTTTCAGGAGCTGTGAGTCAACTGAATAAAAAAGCAAGGGCATGGGCAGGTGGATGGGCACAAAGGAGTTTTATTGAACTTCACATGATTCATCCTGATGCACCTGATTCTCGAGCTAAACAGAGGAGCAGCCTGTATGAGTTACTGTTTGAAACTGACCTAGGATTAAAAGTAAAACCAAATGTCAAAAATCATCAATTCAGTTACCAGAAATTACTCCTCCTGTGAAAGAAATGGAAAGTAGCTCATTTTGTGTAGTATATATTATTTAAAACTAAGTTTATTCCTGCAATTTTTTCTAATAAATAAATAAATTCGGGCCATAAGCTCTGAGGGTTTCAAACACAAATTATTACATAGCCACTGTTTATTAAATGGTTTCTAGTGCTTGCATATGCCAGGAATACACTAATATTCTATATACATAAAGCTCTCAAATTAATAAGATTTTGACTAATGCTCAGTAGGAACATTTCCACCCAGCTTACTAGAGACATCATGTGTTCAAAGTATACCAGTATATAGAATGCACAAAATTTCGAAGGTTAATACCTAAAGTAAATGAGCCTTGCACAGGCCCTTTCATTCAAGTTCATGTTAACACTCCGATTCTATTCCTTTACTCAAAAAGTGTTTGCTGATTGTTTACTCCATACCAGGCACAATGCTTGGCATTGACAAAGAAAGAAAACAAAAAGCAAACAAAACTCATTCTCAAACAACTCAGAGGCACACGAAGGCCATACATCATTATGCTGCATTCTGATCCATGCTATGGTAGTGTTAAGTACAGCATGCTAGGGGAAGATCAGATAGGGGCATTTAACACAGAGTTGGACATTAGGAAGACTTCAGGAAGGAAGTGATATCATCTCGAAAGATGACCAAATGAAGCAGGGAAAGGTATTTCAGGACAAGAAAAGAGAATGGACAAATACCCTCATGGAGGTAGAGGGTAGATATAGTTAACTATATAGAGGGAAGCAATGTAAACAAATTTTAAAGGGTCTTGTTTGCCATATTAAGGACTTTGGAATTTACTGTGAAAGGGCTCAGATTTTTTAAAAAGCAAGAAAAAATATTTTGCAATCCTTACATTAGCCACATTTCAGATATGTTTCTTACACACCCTGGACTCAAGCAAGATTTTCAATTGCTATTTCTCTTCTGAAGGTTAAAAAAGACAAGAAATTTCTGTAAGTCTTCATCAAAACAGAAGCTCCTTTCTTTTATGATGCTGGCCTTTCTTGATTCCAGGGAAACGTTGTGTGGCAGTATTATGACTAAACTTGACTCTGGTTTACAGTTGCTATAAATAGCCCTCCTTTTATTTCTCCAAGGAGGCTGTGGAGGGGACTAGTGTCACTACAATTGTATTTATGCTACCAATCTGCTCTTTTTGGCTAAATGCATAGTAGAAACAAAGTGCAGAGCTGAAACAATCATCAAAAGGCTCTTATGGGGACGCCTGGGTGGCTCAGTTGGTTGGACAACTGCCTTCGGCTCAGGTCATGATCCTGGAGTCCCGGGATCAAGTCCAGCATCAGGCTCCCAGCTCCATGGGGAGTCTGCTTCTCTCTCTGACCTTCTCCTCATTAATGCTCTCTCTCACTGTCTCTCTCTCAAGTAAATAAATAAAATCTTAAAAAAAAAAAAAAGGCTCTTATGTTCCAACACAAATCCCAATTTTTTTTTTCAATCATAAAATGGAGCATAAGTGGATGTTAGTGATTGAAAATAGGAGGAGCCTGGACGCTATCAGAAAGACCAAGTTTCCGGAGCCTATGGAGTATGAGATCAGGGAAGAATCAGAATGCTAAAAGATACAATGCCATGTAGCTTGTGGCTACAATATTCAAGTTATGACAGATGCTTGGTTTTTTGGCCTCTCTGCAGCCATTGCCCCTTCATTAGTAAACACCACCCAAATTTTGTTGGGGAACCATTTCCTACACTCAGTGATTTGGTTTCCATTTAATTTTGGGAGAGTTGACCCAACCTTGAACTCCAGGGAGAAACAGGTGCAACACATCAATGGCCACAATTCAGGGATGGTCCAATAGGCCTGTGTACTTTTGCTAGAGCAACTAGGGAAAATGCTTTCTCCTTACTGCTATTCTAAACTGGAAAGATGGTAAGCCTGTAGCTCTAAGAACCCATTTCATAAGAAAAGCCTTCAGAGATCAGGAAAACACAGATCAAAACCACAATGAGATACCACCTCACATGAGTCAGAATGGCTAAAATGAACAAGTCAGGAAAAAAACAGGTATTGGTGAGGATGTAGAGAAAGAGGAACCCTCGTACACTGTTGGTGGGAACATAAACCGGTGCAGCCACTCTTGAAAACAGTATGGAGTTTCCTTAAAAATTTAAAAATAGGCTCACTCTATGACCCAGCAAATGCACTACTAGGTATTTGCCCAAAGGATACAAACATAGTGATTCAAAGGGGCACTTGCACTCCAATATTTATAGCAGCAATGTCCATAAGGGCCAAAATATGCAAAGAGCCCAGATGTTCATCAAAGGGTGAAGAGATAAAGAAAATGTGGGATATAAATACAAAGGAATATTACTCAGCCATCAAAAAGAATGAAAACTTGCCATTTGCAACAGTGTGGATAGAGCTAGAGGATATTATGCAAAGTGTGATAAGTCAGTCACTCATATGTAGAACTGAGGAAACAAAACAGATAACATAGTCAAAGGAAGGAAAAATAACGTGAAAATAGAGAGGAAGGCAAACCATAAGAGACTCTGAAATCTAGGAAACAAACTGATGGTTGCTAAAGGGAAGGTTGGGGGGGTAACTGGGCAATGGGCATTAAGGAGGGCACTTGATGGAATGAGCTCTGGGCGTTATATGCAACTAAAGAATCACTAAATTCTAAGCAGGGAACTGGTGATGCAGTGTATGTGAACTACTTAAATGAAGTACTGAACTACTACTTAAATGAAGAATTAAAAAAAAAAAAGAAAAGAAAAGAAAAAGAAAATCCTTAACAAAGAAGAAAACAGACTAAGGTGATAAAAATAGAGATGTATGAGGAAACTCGAAGAATGTTTGGTTTAGTCATGCCTAAAGCTAACTATCATCCCCCCATCTAGACTTTTCAATATGAGCCAAAATACCCCCTCTATTACTTAAGTCAGTTTGGGTTAGTTTTTTTTTTTTTTTTCCACTTTTGACGAAAAGAATACTAATATACCATGTATTGTATTAGGAACTTTCTATATTTAAATCCAATTTAATACTTAAAGAATACCAAAAAGCTATTTGTATATTTTTATACTTAGCCTTGTTCTGAGAAATACATGAATTTACATTTTATAGGTTAAAATAAACTCAGGTTAAATCATTCCCAAAGTTACATAGTTAGACCATTGGAAAATTAAAAATTTAAATGTTATTTATAAAAGCATGTCTCAAAGTAGGAGTAAATTGAACAAAAGTCATCCAAGATTTCGGCCCAAAACAGAAATTTTTGATGAAAACAATTAAAGAAAACCCAAATAAATGGAGAACCGTACCATGTTCACGGTTTACAAAACTCAACATTGAGGTCAATTCTCCCCCAAATTTAACTACACATTTAGTACAAATCCCAAAAAATCCCACCCTTTTTTTTTTTTTCAAGAAATTGACAAGATAAATCTAAAATGTATGTGAGAATGCAAAGAGACTTAGAATAGCCAAAACAATCCTGAGGAAGAAAAGCAAAATTAGAGAGCTTATCCTACCTTATTTCAAGAATTACTACAAAGCTACAATAATCAAGACAGTACAGTCTTAGCATTAGGGATAGATAAAGTGATCAATGGAACAGAATAGAGAAACAGAAATAGGCCAACATATATGTGGCCAATTGATACACACACACACACACACACACACACACATATATATATATATATATATATATACACATATATATATTTTACAAAGTTGTCATCACAATGCCTTGAGGAAAGAAATGTCTTTAAAGTATGGTTTTGCAACAAATGGACAAAGATATGGAAAAAAATTAACCTCAGTCCCTTCCTTCCACCATGTATAGAACAATATACAATCACTAAAATAGTAAAGATTTTAGAAAAGAACTATAAAAGGATCCTCTTAGGTTTTAGGTATGCACAGATTTCTCAGAAAAAAAATTCATTGAACATAAAAGAAAATATAATAAATTAGACTTTATAAAAATTTAAGACATGTGATGATCATAAGACAGTATTAAGGAAATTAATGGTAAACTAAAAGCCCAGAGAAAATATTCAAAATACATATCTGACAAAGGGCTTAAATCCAGAAAATATAAACAAATCCTATCAATTAATAATAAAAAGATAAGCAACCTAATCAAAATGGACAAAATGGTTGAACAGACACTTTGCTAAAAATAAAAAAGAAAGAAAGATATATTGAATATAGCCCATAGGCACACGAGAAGGTGTGTGTCATCTCTGATCATAAAGAATATGCAAATAAACCATAATGAGATATCACTTCACACCCATTAAAATTTCTAAAATTTTGGAAGCCTGACAACATTCAATTTTGGTGAGGACATAGAACTCTCATATGTTTCCAGTGGAAGTGTACAATGGTGTGGTCATGTTGAAAAACTTATCAAGTTAAAGATACATCTACTCTTTGGGCATTTATAGATGTTGCACTCCTAAGTATTTACCTCTGAGAAATAAAATAAGTACATACACGCACACTTAATACACACACATACACACAAACACATATGCTAGAAAGTTATATACTTCTAATAGGTCCAAGTGGAAACCACACAAATGTCTTTCCACAGGAGGATAAGTCATACAGTGGAATACTACTATACTAATATGCAAGAAACAAAATAGACTACTCATGAGTACAGCAACATGGACCAATCTTTAAAAAATATTAAATGAAAGAAACCAGACATTATTATGATTCCTTCTATAGGAAGATCAAGAACATTATTATGATTCCTTCTATAAGAAGATCAATAACATTATTATGGTTCCTTCTATAGGAGGATCAAGAACAGGGAAATTAAATGTATGATAAGAAAAATCAGAACACTGGCTGCCTCTGTGGAGAGGGATTGTCTGGAAAGGGGCACAAGGCACTTCCTGGATTAATAGAATATACTCTTTCTTTAATGTAGTGTTGGTTACATAGGCAAATACATTTGCCAAAATTGGCCAAATTACTCTTAATATCTATGCATTGCAGGTAAAAAAAAAAAACCTATGCATTGCAATATAAGTTAATTTCATCCTTTTAAAAATTTAAGAGATCAAGTGCAGAGAAAGTGGAGCAGCCCATCAGACCCCACAGTCCTCATGGGGACCACTCCATGATGGCCCAACACAGATGTTTGTGATAATGTTGCAAGTTCTAAATGAAATTTTATACCTCAACAAAAAGAGTGCTCTATGTTATGTAAGGCACAACCAAAGCAATGAATGAGAGAGAGAGAGAGAGAGAGAGAGTGTGTGTGTGTGTGTGTGTGTTTTAAGTATGCCTTTTTTAAAATGGACATATAATGTAGTATTTGTTTCAGGGGCACAGATCTGTGATTCATCAGTCTTACCCAATTCACAGCACTCAGCACAGCACCTACCCTCCCCAATGTGCATCCACCAACCACCCCATCCCCTCCAGGAACCCTCAGTTTGTTTCCTGAGATTAAGAGTCTCTTATGGTTTGTCTCCCTCTCTTGTTTCATCTAAGTATCCTTTAAAGTACATTAATGAAAGAATGGTTAGGCCAAAATAGAGTACCTTCACCACCACTGCCCCCTACATACACAGAATGAAAGTACTGTCCAGCAATGCTGTGGGTGTCACCAAAAGGTAAAGGATTTCCTGCCAGAGGAGTTAAGCAAACGTAGGTTGGATGATGGTTTAGCAGAAATGGGATAGGCACATTTAAGCTTCGGATTGTGGAAGTGAATGGAGGAATGGAATCTTGAGCCATAAGACTTTTAAGTTGACCTTTGAAACCCCAACAGTTGATGATTCCTTGAAGAGTTCTCAAAAAACTCAGAAACCACAGTTATACTTCAAATGGTTCTCTTCTCTCCTGTCCCAGAAAGACGATAAAGGCTATATAAAACTCTCTACTGGAAGGTCTATGCTGTGTGGTTGAATTTGTATGAAAACCTCACAAGGAAAAAGTCACCACTCTTTCCTGGAAACTTACTGATGGAAATCACACTTTATAAAATATATTTTTTAAATAAAAAGAATGTAATTGCTCACTGAATTATAATATGAATGCAAATTAACTTACTGTAATTATACTGTGCAATCTTCTACTTTAAAAACTTAGAAAATGGAAGAGACCTGATAAGTAATTTGAGCTGTAATTCTTCATTGTGGTCCTTCATTATGCAATGGTTACCATAAGCAATTTGTTCTGTTTTAATGTAAAATGTTTTTCTTCATACCTTCACACTGGCAGGACTCAAATGAGTCCATTCAGTACAGACAGATACCCATCCCGCCCCCCACAAGTACATTGTAGAAATAAATGAGATAAAATTAATATAGCACAAGGGAATTTATGAAAGATTCTTAATATATTTTCCCTTGGAACCTTTAGCACGTTAAGTGTCTCTCCATCCTATGTCCTCCATGTGTTTTAAACAATCAGGGAATTCCTAACTAAATAGGAGTCAGATGACCAGCATTCATGCTTTAATGGCAAGGCTTGGGTAGAGAAATAAAGAAATTGGGTTTAGTCTCAGCTCTGCCACTAATTAATTGTGTCACCTTCCTCATGCTGACCCTCATTTTGCTCATATGTAAATCAGAAGGCTGGACTAGGTGATTTCCAGCTTCCATCCCAGCCCTTATAATCTAAGACGGCCCTGTAGTCGTTCTTTGCTTTGCATTGTTTAAGCAACATGAGTGACAGTAAATGAATTTCTTATTTAAAATGAATGACTGTCTGGATGAACCACAAGCCCTGTGGTGCAGTCATTCATTGCTAAAGGATATCTAATGCAAAGATCATCTGTGATGATGCAAATGTAAAAAAATAATAATTACCTGTTTTCATGCTAATAATAATTTGCATGTGTAGTTCTTTCAGTGTGGTTCCTGTTATCTGCAAGGTGAAAAGATAGAGAGCTGGGGATCTCATTAAGCAGCAGCACAGTATAGTGGAAAGAGAGGCAGATAGAACTTGGAATCACGAGACTTTGGTTTGGCATTTCCTTTGGCTAATAACCATACCAGGCCCCAGGAATTTCATCTCTTAGAATGGATGCCCTCAGCTAATTTCTTGGGCATTGTTAAGATAAAGCACACAATGAATGGGAAAGTCATTTGGTCACCTGTATTTGTAAATGTCTTATTTAATCCTTCCAGCAACCGTGTGAAGTAGGTGCTCCTCTCATCTCTATTTTTCAGCATACATACACATACACACTCACACATATACACATTCACACACACACACACATCTCTCTCTCTCTCTCTCTCTCTCTCTCTCACACACACACACACACACACACACACACACACACAAAAGTAAAAGAAAGAGAAGTTAAATAACTTGTTCAGGGTCATACAATCCATGACACGTGTCTGTCCTTTCTATTCAGAAGGGATAGTAATATACTTTCATCTATGAATTCCCATAGACAGGTAACTTTGTTTTGTCTCAACATACATGATCCTCTTACAGAAAGGGAACAAGTACATCTTTGTGCAACCAACAGTACTGTGAACCTCTATTCCTCAGCTATAAAATGGCAATGAAAGTACCTATGTTTCTCTAAAGGATACTCTTTAGTTCCTTCTTTGGCTCTCATCCCACCCATACCCAGACCATTTCTCCCTTCCTGAAAACCCAGTTCCAATTTGGAGAAGTGTGTGATTTCTCAGAAGCTGTCTTCAGCTTCAGCTCTGGATAAGAGCATGTGACCTGAGACGAAAAAAAAAAAAAAAAAAATCCTGTAGACCAGGACACAGCAGTGTATGCTTCTAAAGGGAATGGGTCTTATAATTAAGCTGGATCCAAAGAGCTCAAAGCAGAGAGACCAAAAAGAACTCATCCTGTCATATCATGGAGTCACTGTCTAAAGTCAGCACTGCATTAACAATAGCAGGAGCCACAATGTCCTTTTGATTATCTAAGCCAACATTGTTTATAGTTTCTGTTACTTCTGCCCAAACCACATCATCAATGTAATGAGGTAGTGAATGATAAATTGCAAAGGCTACACAATCATAAAATTTAGCAATGGTGATTATGACAACAATGACATGATGACTGGGAGAAGAGGAACACCTTTCAACAAACATGGCTCTGGAATTTCCCATAGATCAGAAATTTCCTTCAGGGGTTAAAGACAAAAGTAGTTCATTTTTCTACGTTTCAATCTAGATTCATTTTATAATCTTCTTCTAGCAGGGCACTCCTATATATTCCTGATCAAACCACAAAGATGATGGGTCTCTTCCTGACCACACCTTCTCCATGCTTGCCTCCATTCCCTCACTCAGGCTGCTTCTTACTCCTGGATGACTCCTCCCTATTCCCACGGACTGAAATCCTTCCCAATGTGTAGGACCTAGTCTAAACGAAGCCTCCCCCCATCATTCTCTCTTCTGCTTCCTTTATATATTGTTCCTACTTAAATCCTGATCCCTACCATGCGTTATGGGATAACCCATAAGGACTATAATCTCTTAGAGTAGATGCTAAGCTCCTTATAAACAGCAGAGAGAGAGAGAGAGAGAGAGAGAGATGTATGTGACACCTGTCACTGCACAAATTTCAAGGGTGATTCAGCTGGTGTGGTTGTAATTCCACCATTGAACAATCATCAATCAAAACCATATAAACAGCACCTTATGAAGAGATGGAAAGTCTTTATAATTAGGAATGCTTAGACTTCAATCTAACTGGAAGATACAAAAAAAAAGACAGGAGAGTGGATAACAGAGGAAGGAAGGGAAGAAGGAAGGAAGGAAGGAAGGAAGGAAGGAAGGAAGGAAGGAAGGAAGGAAGGAAGGAAGACAGGCAGGCATGCATCCCTGTCTGGTTCCAGGTGCTGTCACTTGTCTCATCTCCATTATTGAATCCCATTAAGAATCCCTCTCCTATGGGCATCTGTTTAATGCCTGTTCCCCCAACAGACTAAAAGCCATCACTATACCTTCCCTGTGCCTCATTGAACTATAACCAGCCCTTTCCCCATCCTTGTCAATGTACATCCAACATGTAACTCAAATCCCTTCACTTCCATCATCTCTCCTGCTATCATCCTGGACCCAGCCGCATCCATCTCTGGCCTCGAACCATCCTTTGCCCTGTTTTTACTCTTGCTTCCCTGAAACACAAATATTAGCTGCAGTAACATTCTAAAAATATAATTCAGGTATTCTTTCTTAAAACACATTAATGATGCCAAGACTTTTCAGAAGTCTTGATAAAGGCTTTCAAATCCCTCCATCATATGACCTAGCCTCAACTCACTCCACTCTGCCCCTGCTCATTATACTCCAGCAACAGTGGGCTTCATTCACTTCTACAAACCCCCATATAAAGGCCTTTCCAAGTAATGTTCTGTCTGCTTGGAATGGTATCTCCCCATGTCGCCAACAGCTTCTACCTAGGCCTCACCTCCTACATATTCACCAGTGCTAGCTTAACTGTCCCTTGTTTAATGGTCTGACCTTACTCCCAGCCGTAATGAGTTTCCTTGGTTAAAATCTTTCAAGGCACCTGTAATTTCCCTCCACAGACCTAATTACAATGTAAAACTATTAATGTACAACAATATAGAAAGTATAATTACATTTTATAATAATATTATGGCTTAATGTCTATTTCCCCTCATAGACTATAAGCTCCATAAGGATAGAATGACGCTTTTATTTGTTGTTTTTGTGTTTGGTCACTGTAGTGGGTTGGATGGTGGCTCCCCAAGATATATGTCCGTGACTCAGTCCCCAGATCTATGAGTGTTACCTTATTTGGAAAAAAATCTTTGCTGTCTTTGTATCTCAAGTTAGGATGTTGAGATGAGAAGAGAATCCAGGACAAGGGTGCCTGGGTGGCTCAGTCAGTTAAGTGTCCGGCTCTTAATTTCAGCTCAGGTCGTGATCTCAGGGTTGTGAGATGGAGCCCCATTTGACTCTGCACTCTGCAGGAAGTCTGCTTCTTTCCTTTTCTCTGCCCTGTCCCTTGCTTGTGATCATTCTTTCTCACTCCCTAATACGTAAATTAATAAATCTTAAAAAAAAAAAAAAAAGATAATCCAGGATTATACAGGTGGGTCCTAAATCAAATTAAAAGTATCCTTGTAAGACACACACAATGGAGACATAGAGGAGAGGAGGCAATGTGACCAGACGGTCAAGGACGGGAGTGATGCGGCAATAAGCTGAGAAACAGCTAACAGCAGAAGAAACTGGAAGAGGCAAGGAACGGATTCCTCCCTAAAGACTTCATAGGGAGCCCAGCTGTGTGGAGACCTCCATGTTAGACTTTGGGCTCCAGAACTAGGAGAGGATAAACACCTGTTGTTCTAAGTTACCAAATTTGTGGCACCTTGTTATAGCAGCTCTATGGCACTAATATTTTTGTATTTCTAGGACACAGATAATTCTGTATTGGATATATTGCTGAGGGCTGATCGGGGAGTACATGCAGAATGAACAAGCGAGTTTTCATAGAGCAAAAGTTATAAATGTCCAGCATTATATACCAGATTTTTCCACAGTGAACAGAGCACACTTGGTGCTCAAATTATTTATTAAATTTCATTTAATTTGATTTCATTTTATAAGAAATACAGGTGTATGAAATTTTTAAAGCTTAAATATGCAAGAGAAACAAAGATATACTAGGCAATATTCTCATTTTTATAAATGAAAACTATAGAATTGAGGAAGATTATCTGACTTACACGAGGTCACACAGCAGGTTCAGGCTGAAGGAAATGGCATTTATTTATATAATTCCTATACCATTCCTATTCCTATATACTAGACTATCTTTCTTAAGTACAATTATATTATTCTAATTAAAATCATTTGCTATGTTGCTGCTGTCTTTAGTCAAAGACCCCAGCATTCATTGTCCTTAAACTAGTTAGTATGTGTAGGTCTGCACTGATAATGAAATAAATGTTGAACTAAATCCCAAGAATTATAAGATAAAATTTTTATCCATTCAAATTCCAAGGAATCCATGAGGGAATAGCAACATTAGATAGACATTTACTATTACATTTTACTTGATTTAATTATGATTTCATTATTGGCATTCAAATATTTAAGCGGCTTATCAGGCATTATCTCTTCATTTAAGAATTTACCCCAAAATATATTAAAATGCATAGAGTAAACCAATGCACTTGAATACTAAGGTTTTTCCCACTTAATTTCTGACTTAGGGGTAACTCCACTCAAGGAGTCTCTAATGATTACAGTTTAATGCTTTCTCATATTTTATGTATGCATGACAGAAAAGACCTCATATATTTCTGTTAATACAAAAAGAGTATCTTGAATCACTTCTAGTGGTTCCCACTATGTGGGAACCCAAAATAGAGCTCTGGAAATCAGCATTGCTGGATTTATTTCATTGGTCTAATTGTATGATCTTGGGCAACTGACATGACCTTTGTGCGTATCACTCACTGACCATTCGCTATCTAGCTACTCAGGCTCTAATTCCATTACTGTTAATGCCACATCATTTAATTCCCAAACACATGCTCTTTTTAGTCACTGTGTCCCCAGTTGTTCTGTCCTCCCTGACATGCCATGAATATCCGTCTATACCTGTCAGGAAAACTGCACAATGATTGTGAGAACCTGGTGTGTTCTTTCCTTCGGATTTACCATATGTGACTAAATTTGGAGACTCCTGTCATAGTCGGAGGACTCCCCAAGGTCATTTACCAAAGGTCCAGCTGCAAATTGATTTTTAATTACACACACCTATGTAAGTTTTAACCATTATACTTTTAAGTATCCTTGGAACTGGAGCCCACATCTTCTCTGGAATATATTTTTCTGAACGATCATGTCTGTTTTCATTTATAAAGCTCATATTTTTATTCATTCGTATGTTCATTTGTCTAAAAACAAAACAAAACCCAAGTATTTTTTCCCTGTGAATGATGCGCTGTGCTAGGCGCCGATGGTAAGGAAATGAAAGACTAGTTCCATTCCCAAGTAACTCACAGAACAATGGGACAGAAAGATAAGTAAACAGGTAGTTTTTTAAAATCTTGCCCTAACCTCTGCCTTTGGCTCGGGTCATGATCTCAGTGTCCTGGGATTGAGCCCCGCATAGGGCTCTCTGCTTGGTGGGAAGCCTGCCTCACCATCTCTCTCTGCCTGCTTCTCTGCCTACTTGTGATCTCTGTCTGTCATATAAATAAATAAAATCTTAAAAAAAAAAAGTCTTGCCCTAAGTGGGGCACCTGCCTGTCTCAGTTGGTGAAGCATGTAATGTTGACCTTGGCATCATGAGTTCAAGCCCTACACTGGGTGTAGAAACGACTTGAATAAATAAACTTAAAAAATTAATAAATGAAATAAAATAGTGCCCTAAGTACCATAATACAGGTAAGGACTGAGTGCTTTAAATGCCTCCCCACTTCCAAGAGAGAGGTATTTAGAGTGGGGAAGTGATCAGCAGCTTCAAAAGAAAGACTTTGTGAGTCTGTTAGATGGATGACAAAGGTCATCTCATTCCTTAGCCACTCAGCCCTCCAGATTTTTCACTACTCAGAGATTTTCTCCAACTAATTCCTTTCCAGTGACACTGATCACCCTGTTAAGATTCTCAGAGAAGTTCCAAAGTGAGGAAGCCTTGTGAAGGTTTCTCTCTCTCTCTGGGCAACCATGCAGCTACTGCTCAGATGAGATATAACTTTATTTGTGCCCACACTTGCACTCAGATTGTTACCGCTTCAGTATATTTCACTGTTTTTTAGGGGGAGATTTATTCCTCCTGTGGGCTTTCTTTTCAGAGAGGTCAGTAAAGAACCAGCTTCCCAGAGAAAAATACTGTACGGCAGTTCCATAATGTGAAGCCCAGGTCTGATTATGCCCTTATTTGAAATAATCTCCAGTGCCTGGAGGAGAAAATCCAGGGTCTTTAATCTGGCATACAGGACCTTCATGGTGAGCACCTGTGTACTCTGCGGCATCCCTTATCAAGAGGACCCCATGCATCAGAGGCCACCAGGCAAGGTGGCCTGTGACCAGAGAAGTCATTGAAGGAGTCAGTGGAAAAGTGATAAGAGCTAATCTACATTTTTCGAAGTTTGTTCTACATTCCCTGAATGGAGCAACTATTGCAGCAAAATCCATGTATACCTCAACATACTTTCCTGGAATGAGACAGACCACCAATTAGGAAGCAAAAAAACAGGGAAAGAGAATAAGTAACAACAACAACAAAATGCATATTGTACTTCAAAAAATATACCAAAGAGGGTTCCAGGGTATTTCCTATTACTTCTGTAAAAATGTCAATCTAAAGGTTTGCTATCAGTCTCCTGAGTTACTCCAGTGCCAATCCATTACGTATTCTCTCGACAAATGCTAAATTGGCCAATAGTTTGTAAACATAGCCCTCTCTGTGTCATTGTGCACAGGAGCACCTGGGTGAAAATGTGAATCACTGTAAGTGTTTAGTTATTTCATACTTGTCTGCACCTACTTAAGAAGGGTGCCTTGAAATCGGGGTTTGCTATCATTTTTTTCTCCTTCTGAAAAAAGTTCAGAAAGGCAGCGTGTCGCATGTCACATGTCACATGTCACACACTTAGCTTTTAGGTATCTGGACTACCCCTAGCTAGGTCCCTCCCTCCGTAATCAAGTTCATCAATACCTCTCAAGCCATATGTATGACTATTCACACTCAGGGGGATCAACAGATATGATAAGTAGTCTCGTGTCCATTCAGATCAGATCAGGTCTTGCCATTCAATGAATTAGGAAAAATATTGGGACTTTTCAGAGTCATCTAGATTTGGGAACTGCAGAATAGGGACTATCACTGTTCTACTCACCAGGGCACTTGGCATGGATGTAGCTCCCCCTGGCAAGATAGAGATTCAATGCCAGGGGTCCCTCTCACAGTTCAGCAAGGGAGGTTGGATGGGACAGCATGGGAGGGCAGCTTAGAGGAGGAGCAGGGCTTTACTTCCCATTCCCAAGTTCTGCAATATTAGCAAACACTTTTATAAGAGACTAGTCTTCCTGGCATCAGAACTAGTCCTTTGCCTGTTTCTCTCTGATCCAATTCAGGCTCCTTCCCCTGCGCTGCAGCCTTCCTGCATGGCAGGAAGCTGAGCCCAAGTCCCATTCCCAGGCTCCCTGGCCAACTGACTTCCAGTTAGGGTCAATCAATGGGAATGGCAGGCAGGAGACAGGAAGAAAGGGAGGGGGTTAGAAACTAGGGTATCTATCTCCCTCTATCCCTCTCTTTCTGCTTCAAGGTGGCATCCTGGGCAGCGGCCCAGTCTCCTCGATGGATCCCACCCAGCCCTGTGTGGGACCTGCTCCCACCATGCAGCCCCAATTCCCAGGCTCTGGGAACAGTACCCCTTCCCTTTGTGCCTCTAACTCCAGAAGGAGCTTCCCACTGCTGTTCCATCCCACTCTCAGCTCTTCAGACACGTGTGCGATTCTATGAAAATTTTCCTTGTAGTTTCCTGTATTAAATTCCTTCTATTAGGCTACCTGGTATGTGTCTCTTGACACAGCGCTCACTGACACAGTGTCTACTGTTAACATTGTTACGTTCTGCTTGGATGTCCCAGTGGTGTGGCTGGGTTTTGAGGTGTGCTCAGGGACAGCACCCAGAGACACTCTCCCCTTGCCCCCAAAACACAATGGTTGGCAGAGTTTCCATCTTTAAGTTGTAATTTTAAACCAACTGCAGACAACCCATGAAGGGAACAATCACCCAGCTAAAATACCTACATTACCAGGGAACTGGGCAAAGAGCTGATAAGGTCCACCTCCTGACTATTCCCCCAAATAGAAATAACACATGAAAGAGGGAATAAAGCATATTTCAGCAACTGTGCAAGATCACACTACAAAACTTTAAGCTGGGAGCCCTTTTGTGGTTGTTGATTTCATGCAATTTCTTTGATTTGGTGAAAGGGGAAGGACAAAACAAAACAAACAAACAAACAAACAAAGGAAGCAAGGTAAAGGAGGGAAGGAGAGAGGACAGGGCAGGAAATGCACAGTTTGGGCATAAAAGGAGCCAAGGACTGGTCCCAAAAGGAAACACTGAAAATTACAAGAGAAAGCTCTTATTTTGTTTCCAAGGTTCAAAATAGTTCATGAAAGGGAGGACAATCTTCTCTCTACTGCAAAGTAACCTTGGTAGGCATTATAAATCAGAAGAAGCAAGAATTTAGGGTGAACTTCCTGGAAAAGCTAAGCCTCTGAGGCATGGAAGACAAGTCGACAGGGCCCTGGAGAAACTCTCAATCTTTAGAGGAATCGAGAGAAACAGACATGGAGCAGAACAGCATAGGACATAATGAAGTATGGTGTTTAATAGAGTTTGAGGTTCCAGAAGCCTGAGAACGATACACATGCCTAGGAAAGGCAGGCACAGGGAGGCATCAAACTTGGCTGAGCCTATGCTGAATGACTCATGTATTTTTGTTTTTAAAAAAGGACAATGTCAATCCATTCTCCCAACCCCCTTCCTCTCAGCCACATTAACTTATGGCTACTGGAATCAAGACCTCTCTCTCCACTGAAACATTTGGAGCAGTCAAATGTATACAAAATGATATCTGACCTCACTCCTATGAACCCAGGGAGAGCAAAGAGAAAATATGGAGTGATATTAGGGTAACCAAGTGATCAGCTTCTCCTTCCTGTAATTTTGCCTTAAAATGACACCCTTTTTTACATCAACCTAAATAAGTATGACTTGCATTATCTTCACCCCAGAAAATACAATGAAACATGATGGCATAATGTGAGAAAGAGGAGAAAGGTACCCCAATAAGCAAGGAGAGAAGAAAAATTTGAAACTTTATCCACACGAATATCCTAGGCATATTCCAGGAGAGAAACGAGTATCCCCTCTAGCTCCTAAAATATAAATAATATTTGAATGGGAAAAATATTACTGGGAGTGAGTTTATGAAAGAGTTAATAACATAAAGAATTCCGAGGGGCACCTGGGTGGCTCAGTGGGTTAAACCTCTGCCTTCAGCTCAGGTCATGGTCTCACAATCAAATCCCACATCAGGCTCTCTGTTCAGTGGGAAGCCTGCTTCCGCCCCCCACCCCCAACCTGCCTGCCTCTCTGCCTACTTGTGATCTCTCTCTCTGTCAAATAAATGAATAAAATCTGAAATTTAAAAAAAAAAAAGAATTTCAGAGAAAGACATAGAGAGACAGCAACAGAGAGAGAAGGATAGCAATCGACAAATAATCATCATCCCTTGGGCCATAGGTAGACGTCTGTCCTGCTGTCCCCATTTTTGCAGATATGTTACAATGTCTGTGCATAATGGTGATTCCTCATATAGAAAAATGCTCCAGTCTTTCACATGTTCAACACAATATACTTGAGGATGGTAAGTCAACGTGGGGAGGTGGGAAGAATACCGACATGGGTACAGGAGACCTGGATCTCTATTCCTGCTCAACTTGATGACCTGAAATGCCTTTTCACTTACAGATCCAGATTACAAAACAAAACAAAAATGAAACAAAAAAAGTTTTCAAGATCTCTGATCACAAAGAATTTCAATACTGTTAACGAAAAATAATTACTTTTCCCCAATCTCTGTTACCACGTGAACTTAATATACCCCATGAGAGTGCACACATTTAGTTCAATTCAATTCAGCAGAAATTTATTGAGCATCTACTGCATTCTGAAAACTGTTAAAAGGAGAAGCCATAGTTCCTTCTTCTGAAGAGCTTATAAATGAATTTTATTCCAGGAACAGAACAACAATTCCTGGACAGAACAACAATTTCTTTATTATCTCTGTACTGACAAGCTAGAAACTGAATGAGAATTCAAAGGAATTCTTTGTCTTCTAAAAAGAATATTCAAAAGAATTATATGGAATCATAAACACCAAATATAAGACGGTGGTTACCTCTGGCAGAAGGGAAGGAGATATGATCAGGGAAAGGAGACTTCAACTGTATTTACATGGCTCTATTTCTTAAGCTGAGTGTTCTCAGCTTTTTTGGGTTGCTTTTTTTTCTTCTTTAATCAACTTTTACTCTATTTTTATACTTTTTTGTATGTCTCACATATACTATACTACATTTCAAATCACACATATTACTTTTATGATAAGATTAACTCCTTTTGGGGTGCCTGGGTGGCTCAGTAGGTTAAAGCCTCTGCCTTCAGCTCAGGTCATGATCACAGGGTCCTGGAATTCAGCCCCACATCGGGCTCCCTGCTCGGCGGGGAGCCTGCTTCCAACCACCCCCCCCCCCAACCTGCCTCTCTGTCTACTTGTGATCTCTGTCAAATAAATAAATAAAATATTTTTAAAAAATCAACTCCTTTTTGTAAAAATCCTAATTGATTTACCTACAAACATATTCCCCACTCTATCTCATAAGACACTTTTTAAAAAGGGATTCTTGAAATGAGAGGGTCTCTGGCAAGTAAGTTTAGAAGATCTTAATGATTTCAATGAGCTTCCTTGCTTGCTTGCTTTTACTTCTTACTGAAGTTTTAATGTCAGTAAATACCATGTCTTAGCAAGAGTGTGTTATGTTTTTCAATGCTTTTCAAACTTTGGGGGGCACAGAACATTTTCCTTCTGTATGTTCTTTCTTTTAAAATACTCATAACCATCTTGGGGAACCCTAGTGTTCCTTGGAACACAATCTGGAAAATGCTGTATAAAATAATCCATTTCAGTCACATATTGTACACTACAACCACACCCAACTTTGCCTGTCTCCAAACCAATGATGAACCTTCATGCCCACCTATCTTTGCCCACAGTTCTCCCGGTCTGGATCCCTTCAAGACCTGAGAAATTCTTGGTCAACCTTCAGCTTCCAGCTGAAAGGCAATCTCTTCTTTGAAGCTTCCCCCTCCTTTTCCTTTCTTTAGACATAATAAATTACTCTTCTGGAAGCTTCTAGTGCCATGCAGATATTTCCTGTACCGTATCTCACACTGTGGCAGTAATTTATGCGTGAGGCAGAGTGCCTAGATGGCAGAGACGACACCCTTGCTCATGGTACTGTTCATAATGCCAGGCACAAAGCCAGAGCCAGACACAAACTAGGTGCTCAGGCAAGTATGTGTTAAATGGGCATGGAAGTAATGTCTATGCGCATTCCCTGAGTTAGCTTCCTCCATTTCCCAGATAGTCTCAAAGACATATTTGTAACTTTTCAGTCTTTACTAGCAAAAGTGACACTAACAAGAAGAGATACAAACCAATTCAAAGACTGAAAGAGAGACAAACTCTGAGACAAAAACAAGAAGAGGAAAAGAGGGGGAAAGGAAGACTAACTGATGGACCAACAGATCACAGTTGTCCAGTCAAGAACCAGAGACACTGACCAACAGCAAGAGTCAGAAATTGAATCTTGGAGCCAATATACCAAGTTGACTATTTTGCAAGGCTCACTGTAGGTGGTCGACAGGGACTGGGGTTCACCTTGAATGGCCTCATCTGTCTGGGACTGCCCTCCTCTCATTTTTACCCCCTAAACTAAACAACCCATCTTAGCCATCACAAAACTTGTATCATTTTGGCTGTGAGTTGCTCTATTCAGCAAAAATTTTATTTCTGTTTTCCTTTCTCTTTATGAGAATCCCCCACTGGCATTGTAGATTGGTTATATGTTGGGTTCAAATAAAAATAATAATAATAATAATAATAATAATAATAATAAAAACAAGCTGGCAATTTCTCTCCAATAGCATATGCTGCATATTTCATGAAATAGAAACCGGAGGAGTTTTAATGATTCCTGAACCAAAACCTTCCCATATCTGAGAACTAAGTGGAAGAAAAACACAAAGAGCATCTCACAGAAAAAGAAACCCAATCATTTGTTCATTTGCTCTCCAACCTAAGGGAGGTGTTCAAGTCATCAACTGCTGTGTGTGTGTGTGTGTGTATGTTTAACATGGGTTCATATCCTGATATGCATTTCATAGATTGAGTTTAGTGCCAGTTTTCATGGATATAAGTGTACTTATAAGAGGAGGGGTTTTCTTTTCCTATTGGACACATTTTCTTTTCCTATTGGACACATGTTTCAGTACCGAACATCTGACTGGCTCCTGCTCCCAGTCTGGCAACATTCCCCTTGCTTCAAGGTTTGTTTATATTTCAGGCTACTTCCCTATCCTGGTATGGGAGGCAATCTGGCCCAGAGGAAAAAACAGTGGAAGAGGAACCCAAGAATTCTGGGTTCCAATGGTGTCTCTCAGCCATTATGTTTACATGCTTCCTTCAATCTGACTTGTTTTCCAATCTGTAAATGGGGAGAATTGACTATTCTACTACTAGAATCCAATCAATCCAACAGTCATTTTATTTTCCTCAAAACAGTTTCTGAAAAGAGCAATTCCATGGAGAGTTTAGCATTATGTATACTTCCCAATTCTCTTCACAAAGAATGTAAATGTTCAAGGTAATATTTCCAATAAACTAAAAAGACAAAAAAATAACCAACAACAATAAAACCTTTCTCTGAAATCCTGAACTATATCTCTTTCTCCCTATCTTCTGTTTAGGAAAAAAATAAAAATAATAACAGATACTGTTGGGATATTTAGGCCTTGGGATATCAATGACAGAGACCTTTGTATTATGAAAAGGAAGAATCTGGCTTTCATTTGAAGGGTAACACATAGATAAGTAACATTACGTACTCACTGCTGTTCTAAGCACTTGGTGTTAATTCCTATAATGGTCTCCACAGTCATAGGTGGTGGGTACTGTTGTTTTATTATCAAGGACACTAAAGCATGGAGAAGTCAGAGAAGTTGGTCAAGTCCACACCGCTGGCAGGGCTGGAGGAACTAGGGTCTGAACTCAGGCAGTCTAGCACCCAAGTCCAGACTTCTAACTACCTGTTATGCCACCATTCAATTTTAAGAATCTCTGCTTATCACAGTTGGTAACAGACAACCGTAGTAATGCAATTTCTGAATACCTACTTAAAGAATACTTTGACAGCACAGACAGATGTGAACATACTGACCAATACCTATCATGAAGTCCCAAGTGTTCAAAATGTCTATCATCAGCCCAATGCCCTATTGATAACACAATACTCATTTTGTTTTAGCATCTGAACCTTGAGAAAAATCTATAACTTGCTCCTGCCAGAAGTCTATTCCATTGTTCCCTGTTAAGTTTTACAACCACCGCGAGAGATAGCTGGGATCACCCCCCACACAGAGGCAGCAGTGTGCTGCCACACAGGCCCAGGAACCAGAAAGCTTGGATTTAAATCCCAGTTCTAGGGGCACCTGGGTGGCTCAGTTGGTTACCTATCAACTCTTGACTCAGGTCATGATCTCCAGATTGTGAAGATGAGGCCCACATGGGGCTCCATGCTGATAATGGAGCCTGCTTAGGATTGTCTCCTCCTCCCTTGCCCTCTGCCCCTCCCTGCTCATGGGCACTCTAAATAAATAAATAAATAAATAAACAAACAAACAAACAGACCCTAGTTCTATAACTTATTGGCTTTGTGACCTTGGACCAGTTACCACCTCTGTGAGCCCCAGTCTCTTTATCAATCCAAGGGGAACAAAAATACAACTATCAACCTATGGTTACTCAAAGATTATTCATGGTTATTTAAAGATTAAATAAACTAATGCATGCAAAGTGCTTAAAAGGGTACCTGACTCTTAGTAAGTGATCCAAAAAGGTAAACTATTCTTTTTTTTTTTTATTTTTTATTAATAGAAGAGGTGATTTACCAAACATCACATAGTCAGGATTCCATCATGGCCTTCCAACGCCAAATATCCTCTCTCCTTAGCAGGACTCCATCCTCTGACCAAAAACTACCATTCCCATGAAGTCCTGTTATCTGTCAAAGGGCCCAGAGAGATAGTTTTCCCTATCAAATTGTTGGAAGAACATACAAAGTAGATAATACTGTCCTTGCTTTGCAAATAACAAAACGGAAGTTCTGAGAGGTCAAGAGATTTATCCTCAATTAACTCACCCAGTGCATGTGCTTCACAGTAAGCCCTAAATAATTCTGAAAGTTCCTGACAACAGCTTTCAATGTGGGCAATTTTTTAAAGTGCCATCTAAAAGATATAAACTGTGATGTTCTTGCTTTGTTAGTTTTAGTAGTTTGAGAGAGGGATTAAATTCCTGCAAAAACCAAAATGTTTGACTTGAGTGAATTATCAAAATGAAATGCTGCTTCAATTAGATTCTTCATCTGCCTGGAGGGTGGCTCCAGGCATCCATATATCCACCAAATGCAATTTTTAGGAAGGGTCCTATCAGGTACCAAGCCAACCCCCATCCCTTTAAGGGAAATGACTTTGGAGGGCAGAGGGGAGTGAAGTAGCAGATTCCTCTCTGGCCTGGGGAAGAGAACAGAACAGTAAGTGATGGCATCTCTTCCCTGCAGCCTCCTACAGTGGTGTGTCTTGCAAATGAAACATACTGTGAAACAGCTTGTGAGATGAGCTTCATCAACAATAAGTAATTTTTATCCAGATTCTATTGTTGAATACAATGAACATGATTAAATGTTTCAGATATGCCTACTCAGACCTTAAGCAAACCATCAAGAAAAGAAAAAAGAAAAAAAAAAACCTAGTAAAAATCATCCCCTAAATCTGCTTTAGGAGGAGATTTAATTGCCAACTTGATGCTTAGAACTGAATTCCTACTTGACAGTGGCACTGCTCCCAAGAAATGTGTAGCAACACATTTGCACTTCTCACCTCGGCCTCTGCTCTCATCCCTGCCAATCCCCTGAGAGTCAGCAAATAGTTACAATGTCAGTCTTTCAAATCACTGCATTTAGAACTTCCCAAACCTTTAAGAGGGCCTCTGTGTATGGAAAAGAACAATAGCACTTCAAAAGCTATGTCTGCGAGTTCTTCAATACTCCATTTGAATGCTGGGGTTTCAATCAAGGACATCAGCAGACAATTTCTGATTGTTAAGAAGTTGACTTTTACACAGTTCTGATTAGGTTGCCGCGGGCGAAAGGGAAAGGGTCAAAGCTTTCAGCCTTGGCTTTCACAAAGTAGCCAGTGTTTTTCTTACCCGCCCAGCGCCCGGACAGAAAAGCTCTTCCTAAAGGATCTAAGTCCAGGCGTGCCTGAGTCTCCAAACTTACCCGCCAGGCACCGACCCACGTGGGCACGCAACCACGCTCGCCTACAGTTGCCGGAGCTCACGGATGCCGGCGCTGGGTCGGCGCCCGTTCGCTGAGCGCCCCCGGCCTCCCCACCCGCATCCCATTCCTTCAGACTCTCCCAACCCAGGCAGACGTGCCCTGGCAGACCCCCAACAATGAGGACTTGTGTGGTGCAGTTGGGGGTGGCGGGTAGTTTAGAGTGAAACATACACAATCTGGCGGGTCCGGGAGCAAGCAACGCAGGAGCCAAGTGGCATCAGCCTCTCCATGCAGATTTCCCTTGCGCCGACTAGCTCTTCCCCCACCCGGTCAGGTCACCAGCACCACCAAGGGAGGGGGGCGGGGAGGGACGGGCGCCTTAAAAAGTGCAGAGAAAAGACTCGCCCTCCCACCAAGGGTCACAATAATACTCTGCCGGACGGGGACGGAATCAGCCGGGGAAGGAGGGTCCCGGCAGCAGCAACCACCTCCGTTTTGAAATTTACTTTGTACACTCATCCCAAGGCTCCCTTCCGACGAACGACACAATCTCCCCCATCTCTGTCTCCCTGCGTCCAGATTCTCTCGGCGGTTGAGCCCTCCGATAGCGCTTTTTAGGAGCCGAACCACGGGGATTTTAAAGTTTCCCCAGTAGGAGAAAAAAAGAAAAAGAAAGAAAGCAAAAACAGAAACAAAAGCCCTGAGTTCTGGTTCCCAGGCACAGCATCCAGTCTGGAACCTAAACCAAGGGGGCGGGCCAGGGAGGAGAGCCATCGGGGCTGCGGGGAGCCTGGGGAATGGGACAGGGGGGAGCAGCACAGAACGGAGTCCACGGAGGACTCGGGAACGGCTTGGGTCCGGGGAGACGCGGGGTCCAGCTCTGAGGGTGTTTGCGAAAAGGTAGGGGTTATAGGAGAAACCCGCTTGTTCGACGGTTGCGGGCAGAGCCGTAGCTCTACAGATGAGTGGGGAAGAGGGTCCGGCCGCGGGAAGCCGCTCGAGAGGCCGGGAGATGGGCTCCGGAGCAATGGGGAGGTTTTGGAGTGGAAGGGAGGGCTCAAAGGTGGATAGAACCGGGTTCGCGGCAGGGAGGAGGGAGCAGCCGGTCTCGGAGAGAGACGAGTGTTTGGGGTGAGGACGTCTGGAAAGAAGACGCGCGCGGTCAGAAGGAGACTAGGGGTGGTCAGGGAGAGCCAAAAGGAAGGAGGAGAGGTCGCTCCTTTTCTCCCAGCAGAAAGAGGGAGCGGGCGGAAAACTGCTGTCGCCATCCCCGCAACACCCCAGCCAAACTCCCACGACGGGCGCGCCCAGGAGCCCTCTTCTGCGCCCGGAGCCCCAAGCGGTGGCGTCTGGCACCCGGTTCCCCTCTCCCCCCGGCACCTGCTGGCGCTGAACTCAGAGCTGCGCCGGGCCCCACCGCGACTCACCTCCGCTCGCGGACAGCATCCTCCTCCGCTGTCGCAGCCGCGCTGGAAGCGGCTCCCCATGCACGGCGGGCGACACACTCAGGCGCGCTCTCCAGCCTGGGAAAGCCCCGGCGAGCGCCGCGCAGGGTCCATTCTCCCCAGGAGCCACCAGCCTGCGTCAGCGCCGGGGGAGGAGACGGCCGCCCGCGCAGCCCCGACTCCTCCCGCGGCCTCCGCCCCATCCGCCCCCGCGCCCGCCCAGCGCAGGGCAACCTAGCTCACCTGCTGGCTCCCCTCGCTGCCTCTCCGCCGCCTGGCCGCCGGGCCGCTCGCCTGCGGCGCGCCCTCGCCCGGGGCCTTGCCTCTCCGGCTCCGGCTGCGGCTCCGGCACTCGCCCCCGCTCTCGCCCGGACGCTGTCCGCGGCGCCTGAGCGCGCTCCGCGAGCTTAGCCGAGTCATGGCGGCGGCGGGGTGGAGGAGGCAGAAGGAGCGAACAAGCGAGCGGGTGCGCCTCGATTCGCGGTCGCGCCTCTGGAGCCCCTGCGCTCACTCCGCATCCCGGTGCGGAAGGAGGCGAGCGGAGCCGAGGGCTTGGGGTCCCCTACAGGGCTTGGGGTCTCCCCCCCAGCCGCATCGCGCCGAGCGGGGGAGGGAGGGAAAGGGTCAAAGCTTTCAGCCTCGGCTGAAAGTAGCCAGTGTTTTTCGCCACCGTCCCCACCGACCACAGCGCCCTCCCGACCTGCCTCATTTTTCCCTAGGGTCTACTCTTATCCAAGCCTCCAAACTTCTCACGCATTCCCAAGGGTAGAGCGACCGCGGGTGAGAGCCAGAGGCGGGTTCGGCGAGGGCCCGCTGCCCCCTCGCTCCTTCGCGGGAGGGGCCGCTAGCTCCCAGCGGCCAACCCTGGTTAGGCAGACCCGCGTCTCCACTGAGGCTCCACTGGGCGAGAAGGGAGAAGGCTTGCATCGCTCCCGTGGCCCTCAGTCCTAGGAAGGGGCTCAAGCCCCTGAAGGTATGCGGGCTGGTCTGCTCGCCCACTCGCGTTCTTAGAATGCTCGGCAGAAGACAATCTGCAGATTCAGTTCGAACACGCGGCCTGCAAGGGAGAAGGCCCCAGCCAGTAAACAGTTGCTCCCTCCTTCTGGTCCTAGTTGCACAGAAGACTGTTTTGGTCTGAAAGTCTTGTATCCTGAGATTGGGTTTAACTCCAGTAAATGTCTGGTATGGTATAACCTGTCTCCAGACGCCGGAATGCCAGGTGTGGGAGAGAGAAAAAAACCTGATCAAGGGCTGCCCATGGGAACAGGGCCAAGAAAGGAAGAAAAGACAGGGAACAGTTCCTCAAAAAATTGATTTTTTTATTCTTTTGAGGGGCCACACTCCTGTCCTCCAGCTGTATAATAAAAAAGCTAATGTGGCAGATTTGGGTTTTGGGGTTTTTTTCCCCTCATAGCTTCTGTCACTCACCCATGAAAATTTAATGAAGCATTTAGGATCATTACCCCCAGGGTCAATGGGCTAAAAATATTTAGCCTAATGCACTCCTTGTGGAGCCAATACGTCCATTGCTGGTACATACAAAGTCATCGAGAAACCCTCGCTTTCTGCATAAAATTCACGACCCATTAAACTTATTCCGTAATAACAGCTTCTGTACAAATGGAAGTTTGAAGGGAATGCAGGACGCTGAGTTGGCCAAGTAATAGAAATGGAAGAGGTTCATGTAAAACTCTCTCTATATTCAATGTTGAATAAGGTCAACTACAGAAACTGGGCAAATCCCCATTACATCCAACAGGGGCAATAAGCCACAGCTGTTCCCAAGTCCAGGCTAGAAGAAAGTGTAACAGAAAGACAGTAAGTGCACACAAGCTGCTCACCAAGAACTTGGTGAAGACACTAATATTCTTCTGGGTTAAACCCCAAACCAAGTCTTAAAGCACTATTTTGAGTTATTGTAGTAAACATATCAAGAAAGAACATACCTAAGTAGGTGTTGTTTTTCTTCTCTTTACATAACAATGTCCTTTCTACTAAGTGTGGCATAAAGAAAAAAAATCAATAAACATTTCTTTACCATCTACTCTGAGAAACCGCAAAGCAAAGATGTATGCATTTTGTATTATGTTCCAGGCACTGTGCTGGGTGCTTTCCATACATTAACTCATTTAATCTTCATGGCAGCCCAGTGAGAGAAGTATAGCTTTTAACATATACTGGATAGACTGCCCACTTTGAAATCTGATGGGCCTGAATCACCTTCGACAAGCTACTCACCTTTCTGCACTCCAACATTCCTTACTCTGCTATGGTGTTAGCTTCATGAGACACCTGCTTCATGAGATCAGAGCAGGTCTTAAGAGAGATAATGCAGTAGACATAGCTAGCACCAAAGGAATCACCTAGTAAACATTGGTTGTCCTCCTAGAATAATGCCAAAATAGTTCATTTTTTTTAAAGATTTTATTTATTTATTTGACAGAGAGAAATCACAAGTAGACGGAGAGGCAGGCAGAGAGAGAGAGAGAGAGGGAGGGAAGGAGGCTCCTGCTGAGCAGAGAGCCCGATGCGGGACCTGATCACAGGACCCTGAGATCATGACCTGAGCCGAAGGCAGCAGCTTAACCCACTGAGCCACCCAGGCGCCCCCAAAATAGTTCATTTTAAATCAACAAGCATCTATGCCATTCCTTTTATATATCAGACTCTGTGCTATGCAATGGGAATGATGATAAATCAGAAACAGACTCTGCCTTTCAGGAGCTGTGAGTCAACTGAATAAAAAAGCAAGGGCATGGGCAGGTGGATGGGCACAAAGGAGTTTTATTGAACTTCACATGATTCATCCTGATGCACCTGATTCTCGAGCTAAACAGAGGAGCAGCCTGTATGAGTTACTGTTTGAAACTGACCTAGGATTAAAAGTAAAACCAAATGTCAAAAATCATCAATTCAGTTACCAGAAATTACTCCTCCTGTGAAAGAAATGGAAAGTAGCTCATTTTGTGTAGTATATATTATTTAAAACTAAGTTTATTCCTGCAATTTTTTCTAATAAATAAATAAATTCGGGCCATAAGCTCTGAGGGTTTCAAACACAAATTATTACATAGCCACTGTTTATTAAATGGTTTCTAGTGCTTGCATATGCCAGGAATACACTAATATTCTATATACATAAAGCTCTCAAATTAATAAGATTTTGACTAATGCTCAGTAGGAACATTTCCACCCAGCTTACTAGAGACATCATGTGTTCAAAGTATACCAGTATATAGAATGCACAAAATTTCGAAGGTTAATACCTAAAGTAAATGAGCCTTGCACAGGCCCTTTCATTCAAGTTCATGTTAACACTCCGATTCTATTCCTTTACTCAAAAAGTGTTTGCTGATTGTTTACTCCATACCAGGCACAATGCTTGGCATTGACAAAGAAAGAAAACAAAAAGCAAACAAAACTCATTCTCAAACAACTCAGAGGCACACGAAGGCCATACATCATTATGCTGCATTCTGATCCATGCTATGGTAGTGTTAAGTACAGCATGCTAGGGGAAGATCAGATAGGGGCATTTAACACAGAGTTGGACATTAGGAAGACTTCAGGAAGGAAGTGATATCATCTCGAAAGATGACCAAATGAAGCAGGGAAAGGTATTTCAGGACAAGAAAAGAGAATGGACAAATACCCTCATGGAGGTAGAGGGTAGATATAGTTAACTATATAGAGGGAAGCAATGTAAACAAATTTTAAAGGGTCTTGTTTGCCATATTAAGGACTTTGGAATTTACTGTGAAAGGGCTCAGATTTTTTAAAAAGCAAGAAAAAATATTTTGCAATCCTTACATTAGCCACATTTCAGATATGTTTCTTACACACCCTGGACTCAAGCAAGATTTTCAATTGCTATTTCTCTTCTGAAGGTTAAAAAAGACAAGAAATTTCTGTAAGTCTTCATCAAAACAGAAGCTCCTTTCTTTTATGATGCTGGCCTTTCTTGATTCCAGGGAAACGTTGTGTGGCAGTATTATGACTAAACTTGACTCTGGTTTACAGTTGCTATAAATAGCCCTCCTTTTATTTCTCCAAGGAGGCTGTGGAGGGGACTAGTGGCACTACAATTGTATTTATGCTACCAATCTGCTCTTTTTGGCTAAATGCATAGTAGAAACAAAGTGCAGAGCTGAAACAATCATCAAAAGGCTCTTATGGGGACGCCTGGGTGGCTCAGTTGGTTGGACAACTGCCTTCGGCTCAGGTCATGATCCTGGAGTCCCGGGATCAAGTCCAGCATCAGGCTCCCAGCTCCATGGGGAGTCTGCTTCTCTCTCTGACCTTCTCCTCATTAATGCTCTCTCTCACTGTCTCTCTCTCAAGTAAATAAATAAAATCTTAAAAAAAAAAAAAAGGCTCTTATGTTCCAACACAAATCCCAATTTTTTTTTTCAATCATAAAATGGAGCATAAGTGGATGTTAGTGATTGAAAATAGGAGGAGCCTGGACGCTATCAGAAAGACCAAGTTTCCGGAGCCTATGGAGTATGAGATCAGGGAAGAATCAGAATGCTAAAAGATACAATGCCATGTAGCTTGTGGCTACAATATTCAAGTTATGACAGATGCTTGGTTTTTTGGCCTCTCTGCAGCCATTGCCCCTTCATTAGTAAACACCACCCAAATTTTGTTGGGGAACCATTTCCTACACTCAGTGATTTGGTTTCCATTTAATTTTGGGAGAGTTGACCCAACCTTGAACTCCAGGGAGAAACAGGTGCAACACATCAATGGCCACAATTCAGGGATGGTCCAATAGGCCTGTGTACTTTTGCTAGAGCAACTAGGGAAAATGCTTTCTCCTTACTGCTATTCTAAACTGGAAAGATGGTAAGCCTGTAGCTCTAAGAACCCATTTCATAAGAAAAGCCTTCAGAGATCAGGAAAACACAGATCAAAACCACAATGAGATACCACCTCACATGAGTCAGAATGGCTAAAATGAACAAGTCAGGAAAAAAACAGGTATTGGTGAGGATGTAGAGAAAGAGGAACCCTCGTACACTGTTGGTGGGAACATAAACCGGTGCAGCCACTCTTGAAAACAGTATGGAGTTTCCTTAAAAATTTAAAAATAGGCTCACTCTATGACCCAGCAAATGCACTACTAGGTATTTGCCCAAAGGATACAAACATAGTGATTCAAAGGGGCACTTGCACTCCAATATTTATAGCAGCAATGTCCATAAGGGCCAAAATATGCAAAGAGCCCAGATGTTCATCAAAGGGTGAAGAGATAAAGAAAATGTGGGATATAAATACAAAGGAATATTACTCAGCCATCAAAAAGAATGAAAACTTGCCATTTGCAACAGTGTGGATAGAGCTAGAGGATATTATGCAAAGTGTGATAAGTCAGTCACTCATATGTAGAACTGAGGAAACAAAACAGATAACATAGTCAAAGGAAGGAAAAATAACGTGAAAATAGAGAGGAAGGCAAACCATAAGAGACTCTGAAATCTAGGAAACAAACTGATGGTTGCTAAAGGGAAGGTTGGGGGGGTAACTGGGCAATGGGCATTAAGGAGGGCACTTGATGGAATGAGCTCTGGGCGTTATATGCAACTAAAGAATCACTAAATTCTAAGCAGGGAACTGGTGATGCAGTGTATGTGAACTACTTAAATGAAGTACTGAACTACTACTTAAATGAAGAATTAAAAAAAAAAAAGAAAAGAAAAGAAAAAGAAAATCCTTAACAAAGAAGAAAACAGACTAAGGTGATAAAAATAGAGATGTATGAGGAAACTCGAAGAATGTTTGGTTTAGTCATGCCTAAAGCTAACTATCATCCCCCCATCCAGATTTTTCAATATGAGCCAAAATACCCCCTCTATTACTTAAGTCAGTTTGGGTTAGTTTTTTTTTTTTTTTTCACTTTTGACGAAAAGAATACTAATATACCATGTATTGTATTAGGAACTTTCTATATTTAAATCCAATTTAATACTTAAAGAATACCAAAAAGCTATTTGTATATTTTTATACTTAGCCTTGTTCTGAGAAATACATGAATTTACATTTTATAGGTTAAAATAAACTCAGGTTAAATCATTCCCAAAGTTACATAGTTAGACCATTGGAAAATTAAAAATTTAAATGTTATTTATAAAAGCATGTCTCAAAGTAGGAGTAAATTGAACAAAAGTCATCCAAGATTTCGGCCCAAAACAGAAATTTTTGATGAAAACAATTAAAGAAAACCCAAATAAATGGAGAACCGTACCATGTTCACGGTTTACAAAACTCAACATTGAGGTCAATTCTCCCCCAAATTTAACTACACATTTAGTACAAATCCCAAAAAATCCCACCCTTTTTTTTTTTTCAAGAAATTGACAAGATAAATCTAAAATGTATGTGAGAATGCAAAGAGACTTAGAATAGCCAAAACAATCCTGAGGAAGAAAAGCAAAATTAGAGAGCTTATCCTACCTTATTTCAAGAATTACTACAAAGCTACAATAATCAAGACAGTACAGTCTTAGCATTAGGGATAGATAAAGTGATCAATGGAACAGAATAGAGAAACAGAAATAGGCCAACATATATGTGGCCAATTGATACACACACACACACACACACACACATATATATATATATATATATATATATATATATATATACACATATATATATTTTACAAAGTTGTCATCACAATGCCTTGAGGAAAGAAATGTCTTTAAAGTATGGTTTTGCAACAAATGGACAAAGATATGGAAAAAAATTAACCTCAGTCCCTTCCTTCCACCATGTATAGAACAATATACAATCACTAAAATAGTAAAGATTTTAGAAAAGAACTATAAAAGGATCCTCTTAGGTTTTAGGTATGCACAGATTTCTCAGAAAAAAAATTCATTGAACATAAAAGAAAATATAATAAATTAGACTTTATAAAAATTTAAGACATGTGATGATCATAAGACAGTATTAAGGAAATTAATGGTAAACTAAAAGCCCAGAGAAAATATTCAAAATACATATCTGACAAAGGGCTTAAATCCAGAAAATATAAACAAATCCTATCAATTAATAATAAAAAGATAAGCAACCTAATCAAAATGGACAAAATGGTTGAACAGACACTTTGCTAAAAATAAAAAAGAAAGAAAGATATATTGAATATAGCCCATAGGCACACGAGAAGGTGTGTGTCATCTCTGATCATAAAGAATATGCAAATAAACCATAATGAGATATCACTTCACACCCATTAAAATTTCTAAAATTTTGGAAGCCTGACAACATTCAATTTTGGTGAGGACATAGAACTCTCATATGTTTCCAGTGGAAGTGTACAATGGTGTGGTCATGTTGAAAAACTTATCAAGTTAAAGATACATCTACTCTTTGGGCATTTATAGATGTTGCACTCCTAAGTATTTACCTCTGAGAAATAAAATAAGTACATACACGCACACTTAATACACACACATACACACAAACACATATGCTAGAAAGTTATATACTTCTAATAGGTCCAAGTGGAAACCACACAAATGTCTTTCCACAGGAGGATAAGTCATACAGTGGAATACTACTATACTAATATGCAAGAAACAAAATAGACTACTCATGAGTACAGCAACATGGACCAATCTTTAAAAAATATTAAATGAAAGAAACCAGACATTATTATGATTCCTTCTATAGGAAGATCAAGAACATTATTATGATTCCTTCTATAAGAAGATCAATAACATTATTATGGTTCCTTCTATAGGAGGATCAAGAACAGGGAAATTAAATGTATGATAAGAAAAATCAGAACACTGGCTGCCTCTGTGGAGAGGGATTGTCTGGAAAGGGGCACAAGGCACTTCCTGGATTAATAGAATATACTCTTTCTTTAATGTAGTGTTGGTTACATAGGCAAATACATTTGCCAAAATTGGCCAAATTACTCTTAATATCTATGCATTGCAGGTAAAAAAAAAAAACCTATGCATTGCAATATAAGTTAATTTCATCCTTTTAAAAATTTAAGAGATCAAGTGCAGAGAAAGTGGAGCAGCCCATCAGACCCCACAGTCCTCATGGGGACCACTCCATGATGGCCCAACACAGATGTTTGTGATAATGTTGCAAGTTCTAAATGAAATTTTATACCTCAACAAAAAGAGTGCTCTATGTTATGTAAGGCACAACCAAAGCAATGAATGAGAGAGAGAGAGAGAGAGAGAGTGTGTGTGTGTGTGTGTGTGTGTTTTAAGTATGCCTTTTTTAAAATGGACATATAATGTAGTATTTGTTTCAGGGGCACAGATCTGTGATTCATCAGTCTTACCCAATTCACAGCACTCAGCACAGCACCTACCCTCCCCAATGTGCATCCACCAACCACCCCATCCCCTCCAGGAACCCTCAGTTTGTTTCCTGAGATTAAGAGTCTCTTATGGTTTGTCTCCCTCTCTTGTTTCATCTAAGTATCCTTTAAAGTACATTAATGAAAGAATGGTTAGGCCAAAATAGAGTACCTTCACCACCACTGCCCCCTACATACACAGAATGAAAGTACTGTCCAGCAATGCTGTGGGTGTCACCAAAAGGTAAAGGATTTCCTGCCAGAGGAGTTAAGCAAACGTAGGTTGGATGATGGTTTAGCAGAAATGGGATAGGCACATTTAAGCTTCGGATTGTGGAAGTGAATGGAGGAATGGAATCTTGAGCCATAAGACTTTTAAGTTGACCTTTGAAACCCCAACAGTTGATGATTCCTTGAAGAGTTCTCAAAAAACTCAGAAACCACAGTTATACTTCAAATGGTTCTCTTCTCTCCTGTCCCAGAAAGACGATAAAGGCTATATAAAACTCTCTACTGGAAGGTCTATGCTGTGTGGTTGAATTTGTATGAAAACCTCACAAGGAAAAAGTCACCACTCTTTCCTGGAAACTTACTGATGGAAATCACACTTTATAAAATATATTTTTTAAATAAAAAGAATGTAATTGCTCACTGAATTATAATATGAATGCAAATTAACTTACTGTAATTATACTGTGCAATCTTCTACTTTAAAAACTTAGAAAATGGAAGAGACCTGATAAGTAATTTGAGCTGTAATTCTTCATTGTGGTCCTTCATTATGCAATGGTTACCATAAGCAATTTGTTCTGTTTTAATGTAAAATGTTTTTCTTCATACCTTCACACTGGCAGGACTCAAATGAGTCCATTCAGTACAGACAGATACCCATCCCGCCCCCCACAAGTACATTGTAGAAATAAATGAGATAAAATTAATATAGCACAAGGGAATTTATGAAAGATTCTTAATATATTTTCCCTTGGAACCTTTAGCACGTTAAGTGTCTCTCCATCCTATGTCCTCCATGTGTTTTAAACAATCAGGGAATTCCTAACTAAATAGGAGTCAGATGACCAGCATTCATGCTTTAATGGCAAGGCTTGGGTAGAGAAATAAAGAAATTGGGTTTAGTCTCAGCTCTGCCACTAATTAATTGTGTCACCTTCCTCATGCTGACCCTCATTTTGCTCATATGTAAATCAGAAGGCTGGACTAGGTGATTTCCAGCTTCCATCCCAGCCCTTATAATCTAAGACGGCCCTGTAGTCGTTCTTTGCTTTGCATTGTTTAAGCAACATGAGTGACAGTAAATGAATTTCTTATTTAAAATGAATGACTGTCTGGATGAACCACAAGCCCTGTGGTGCAGTCATTCATTGCTAAAGGATATCTAATGCAAAGATCATCTGTGATGATGCAAATGTAAAAAAATAATAATTACCTGTTTTCATGCTAATAATAATTTGCATGTGTAGTTCTTTCAGTGTGGTTCCTGTTATCTGCAAGGTGAAAAGATAGAGAGCTGGGGATCTCATTAAGCAGCAGCACAGTATAGTGGAAAGAGAGGCAGATAGAACTTGGAATCACGAGACTTTGGTTTGGCATTTCCTTTGGCTAATAACCATACCAGGCCCCAGGAATTTCATCTCTTAGAATGGATGCCCTCAGCTAATTTCTTGGGCATTGTTAAGATAAAGCACACAATGAATGGGAAAGTCATTTGGTCACCTGTATTTGTAAATGTCTTATTTAATCCTTCCAGCAACCGTGTGAAGTAGGTGCTCCTCTCATCTCTATTTTTCAGCATACATACACATACACACTCACACATATACACATTCACACACACACACACATCTCTCTCTCTCTCTCTCTCTCTCTCACACACACACACACACACACACACACACACACACAAAAGTAAAAGAAAGAGAAGTTAAATAACTTGTTCAGGGTCATACAATCCATGACACGTGTCTGTCCTTTCTATTCAGAAGGGATAGTAATATACTTTCATCTATGAATTCCCATAGACAGGTAACTTTGTTTTGTCTCAACATACATGATCCTCTTACAGAAAGGGAACAAGTACATCTTTGTGCAACCAACAGTACTGTGAACCTCTATTCCTCAGCTATAAAATGGCAATGAAAGTACCTATGTTTCTCTAAAGGATACTCTTTAGTTCCTTCTTTGGCTCTCATCCCACCCATACCCAGACCATTTCTCCCTTCCTGAAAACCCAGTTCCAATTTGGAGAAGTGTGTGATTTCTCAGAAGCTGTCTTCAGCTTCAGCTCTGGATAAGAGCATGTGACCTGAGACGAAAAAAAAAAAAAAAAAAATCCTGTAGACCAGGACACAGCAGTGTATGCTTCTAAAGGGAATGGGTCTTATAATTAAGCTGGATCCAAAGAGCTCAAAGCAGAGAGACCAAAAAGAACTCATCCTGTCATATCATGGAGTCACTGTCTAAAGTCAGCACTGCATTAACAATAGCAGGAGCCACAATGTCCTTTTGATTATCTAAGCCAACATTGTTTATAGTTTCTGTTACTTCTGCCCAAACCACATCATCAATGTAATGAGGTAGTGAATGATAAATTGCAAAGGCTACACAATCATAAAATTTAGCAATGGTGATTATGACAACAATGACATGATGACTGGGAGAAGAGGAACACCTTTCAACAAACATGGCTCTGGAATTTCCCATAGATCAGAAATTTCCTTCAGGGGTTAAAGACAAAAGTAGTTCATTTTTCTACGTTTCAATCTAGATTCATTTTATAATCTTCTTCTAGCAGGGCACTCCTATATATTCCTGATCAAACCACAAAGATGATGGGTCTCTTCCTGACCACACCTTCTCCATGCTTGCCTCCATTCCCTCACTCAGGCTGCTTCTTACTCCTGGATGACTCCTCCCTATTCCCACGGACTGAAATCCTTCCCAATGTGTAGGACCTAGTCTAAACGAAGCCTCCCCCCATCATTCTCTCTTCTGCTTCCTTTATATATTGTTCCTACTTAAATCCTGATCCCTACCATGCGTTATGGGATAACCCATAAGGACTATAATCTCTTAGAGTAGATGCTAAGCTCCTTATAAACAGCAGAGAGAGAGAGAGAGAGAGAGAGAGAGAGAGATGTATGTGACACCTGTCACTGCACAAATTTCAAGGGTGATTCAGCTGGTGTGGTTGTAATTCCACCATTGAACAATCATCAATCAAAACCATATAAACAGCACCTTATGAAGAGATGGAAAGTCTTTATAATTAGGAATGCTTAGACTTCAATCTAACTGGAAGTTACAAAAAAAAAGACAGGAGAGTGGATAACAGAGGAAGGAAGGGAAGAAGGAAGGAAGGAAGGAAGGAAGGAAGGAAGGAAGGAAGGAAGGAAGGAAGGAAGGAAGGAAGACAGGCAGGCATGCATCCCTGTCTGGTTCCAGGTGCTGTCACTTGTCTCATCTCCATTATTGAATCCCATTAAGAATCCCTCTCCTATGGGCATCTGTTTAATGCCTGTTCCCCCAACAGACTAAAAGCCATCACTATACCTTCCCTGTGCCTCATTGAACTATAACCAGCCCTTTCCCCATCCTTGTCAATGTACATCCAACATGTAACTCAAATCCCTTCACTTCCATCATCTCTCCTGCTATCATCCTGGACCCAGCCGCATCCATCTCTGGCCTCGAACCATCCTTTGCCCTGTTTTTACTCTTGCTTCCCTGAAACACAAATATTAGCTGCAGTAACATTCTAAAAATATAATTCAGGTATTCTTTCTTAAAACACATTAATGATGCCAAGACTTTTCAGAAGTCTTGATAAAGGCTTTCAAATCCCTCCATCATATGACCTAGCCTCAACTCACTCCACTCTGCCCCTGCTCATTATACTCCAGCAACAGTGGGCTTCATTCACTTCTACAAACCCCCATATAAAGGCCTTTCCAAGTAATGTTCTGTCTGCTTGGAATGGTATCTCCCCATGTCGCCAACAGCTTCTACCTAGGCCTCACCTCCTACATATTCACCAGTGCTAGCTTAACTGTCCCTTGTTTAATGGTCTGACCTTACTCCCAGCCGTAATGAGTTTCCTTGGTTAAAATCTTTCAAGGCACCTGTAATTTCCCTCCACAGACCTAATTACAATGTAAAACTATTAATGTACAACAATATAGAAAGTATAATTACATTTTATAATAATATTATGGCTTAATGTCTATTTCCCCTCATAGACTATAAGCTCCATAAGGATAGAATGACGCTTTTATTTGTTGTTTTTGTGTTTGGTCACTGTAGTGGGTTGGATGGTGGCTCCCCAAGATATATGTCCGTGACTCAGTCCCCAGATCTATGAGTGTTACCTTATTTGGAAAAAAATCTTTGCTGTCTTTGTATCTCAAGTTAGGATGTTGAGATGAGAAGAGAATCCAGGACAAGGGTGCCTGGGTGGCTCAGTCAGTTAAGTGTCCGGCTCTTAATTTCAGCTCAGGTCGTGATCTCAGGGTTGTGAGATGGAGCCCCATTTGACTCTGCACTCTGCAGGAAGTCTGCTTCTTTCCTTTTCTCTGCCCTGTCCCTTGCTTGTGATCATTCTTTCTCACTCCCTAATACGTAAATTAATAAATCTTAAAAAAAAAAAAAAAAGATAATCCAGGATTATACAGGTGGGTCCTAAATCAAATTAAAAGTATCCTTGTAAGACACACACAATGGAGACATAGAGGAGAGGAGGCAATGTGACCAGACGGTCAAGGACGGGAGTGATGCGGCAATAAGCTGAGAAACAGCTAACAGCAGAAGAAACTGGAAGAGGCAAGGAACGGATTCCTCCCTAAAGACTTCATAGGGAGCCCAGCTGTGTGGAGACCTCCATGTTAGACTTTGGGCTCCAGAACTAGGAGAGGATAAACACCTGTTGTTCTAAGTTACCAAATTTGTGGCACCTTGTTATAGCAGCTCTATGGCACTAATATTTTTGTATTTCTAGGACACAGATAATTCTGTATTGGATATATTGCTGAGGGCTGATCGGGGAGTACATGCAGAATGAACAAGCGAGTTTTCATAGAGCAAAAGTTATAAATGTCCAGCATTATATACCAGATTTTTCCACAGTGAACAGAGCACACTTGGTGCTCAAATTATTTATTAAATTTCATTTAATTTGATTTCATTTTATAAGAAATACAGGTGTATGAAATTTTTAAAGCTTAAATATGCAAGAGAAACAAAGATATACTAGGCAATATTCTCATTTTTATAAATGAAAACTATAGAATTGAGGAAGATTATCTGACTTACACGAGGTCACACAGCAGGTTCAGGCTGAAGGAAATGGCATTTATTTATATAATTCCTATACCATTCCTATTCCTATATACTAGACTATCTTTCTTAAGTACAATTATATTATTCTAATTAAAATCATTTGCTATGTTGCTGCTGTCTTTAGTCAAAGACCCCAGCATTCATTGTCCTTAAACTAGTTAGTATGTGTAGGTCTGCACTGATAATGAAATAAATGTTGAACTAAATCCCAAGAATTATAAGATAAAATTTTTATCCATTCAAATTCCAAGGAATCCATGAGGGAATAGCAACATTAGATAGACATTTACTATTACATTTTACTTGATTTAATTATGATTTCATTATTGGCATTCAAATATTTAAGCGGCTTATCAGGCATTATCTCTTCATTTAAGAATTTACCCCAAAATATATTAAAATGCATAGAGTAAACCAATGCACTTGAATACTAAGGTTTTTCCCACTTAATTTCTGACTTAGGGGTAACTCCACTCAAGGAGTCTCTAATGATTACAGTTTAATGCTTTCTCATATTTTATGTATGCATGACAGAAAAGACCTCATATATTTCTGTTAATACAAAAAGAGTATCTTGAATCACTTCTAGTGGTTCCCACTATGTGGGAACCCAAAATAGAGCTCTGGAAATCAGCATTGCTGGATTTATTTCATTGGTCTAATTGTATGATCTTGGGCAACTGACATGACCTTTGTGCGTATCACTCACTGACCATTCGCTATCTAGCTACTCAGGCTCTAATTCCATTACTGTTAATGCCACATCATTTAATTCCCAAACACATGCTCTTTTTAGTCACTGTGTCCCCAGTTGTTCTGTCCTCCCTGACATGCCATGAATATCCGTCTATACCTGTCAGGAAAACTGCACAATGATTGTGAGAACCTGGTGTGTTCTTTCCTTCGGATTTACCATATGTGACTAAATTTGGAGACTCCTGTCATAGTCGGAGGACTCCCCAAGGTCATTTACCAAAGGTCCAGCTGCAAATTGATTTTTAATTACACACACCTATGTAAGTTTTAACCATTATACTTTTAAGTATCCTTGGAACTGGAGCCCACATCTTCTCTGGAATATATTTTTCTGAACGATCATGTCTGTTTTCATTTATAAAGCTCATATTTTTATTCATTCGTATGTTCATTTGTCTAAAAACAAAACAAAACCCAAGTATTTTTTCCCTGTGAATGATGCGCTGTGCTAGGCGCCGATGGTAAGGAAATGAAAGACTAGTTCCATTCCCAAGTAACTCACAGAACAATGGGACAGAAAGATAAGTAAACAGGTAGTTTTTTAAAATCTTGCCCTAACCTCTGCCTTTGGCTCGGGTCATGATCTCAGTGTCCTGGGATTGAGCCCCGCATAGGGCTCTCTGCTTGGTGGGAAGCCTGCCTCACCATCTCTCTCTGCCTGCTTCTCTGCCTACTTGTGATCTCTGTCTGTCATATAAATAAATAAAATCTTAAAAAAAAAAAGTCTTGCCCTAAGTGGGGCACCTGCCTGTCTCAGTTGGTGAAGCATGTAATGTTGACCTTGGCATCATGAGTTCAAGCCCTACACTGGGTGTAGAAACGACTTGAATAAATAAACTTAAAAAATTAATAAATGAAATAAAATAGTGCCCTAAGTACCATAATACAGGTAAGGACTGAGTGCTTTAAATGCCTCCCCACTTCCAAGAGAGAGGTATTTAGAGTGGGGAAGTGATCAGCAGCTTCAAAAGAAAGACTTTGTGAGTCTGTTAGATGGATGACAAAGGTCATCTCATTCCTTAGCCACTCAGCCCTCCAGATTTTTCACTACTCAGAGATTTTCTCCAACTAATTCCTTTCCAGTGACACTGATCACCCTGTTAAGATTCTCAGAGAAGTTCCAAAGTGAGGAAGCCTTGTGAAGGTTTCTCTCTCTCTCTGGGCAACCATGCAGCTACTGCTCAGATGAGATATAACTTTATTTGTGCCCACACTTGCACTCAGATTGTTACCGCTTCAGTATATTTCACTGTTTTTTAGGGGGAGATTTATTCCTCCTGTGGGCTTTCTTTTCAGAGAGGTCAGTAAAGAACCAGCTTCCCAGAGAAAAATACTGTACGGCAGTTCCATAATGTGAAGCCCAGGTCTGATTATGCCCTTATTTGAAATAATCTCCAGTGCCTGGAGGAGAAAATCCAGGGTCTTTAATCTGGCATACAGGACCTTCATGGTGAGCACCTGTGTACTCTGCGGCATCCCTTATCAAGAGGACCCCATGCATCAGAGGCCACCAGGCAAGGTGGCCTGTGACCAGAGAAGTCATTGAAGGAGTCAGTGGAAAAGTGATAAGAGCTAATCTACATTTTTCGAAGTTTGTTCTACATTCCCTGAATGGAGCAACTATTGCAGCAAAATCCATGTATACCTCAACATACTTTCCTGGAATGAGACAGACCACCAATTAGGAAGCAAAAAAACAGGGAAAGAGAATAAGTAACAACAACAACAAAATGCATATTGTACTTCAAAAAATATACCAAAGAGGGTTCCAGGGTATTTCCTATTACTTCTGTAAAAATGTCAATCTAAAGGTTTGCTATCAGTCTCCTGAGTTACTCCAGTGCCAATCCATTACGTATTCTCTCGACAAATGCTAAATTGGCCAATAGTTTGTAAACATAGCCCTCTCTGTGTCATTGTGCACAGGAGCACCTGGGTGAAAATGTGAATCACTGTAAGTGTTTAGTTATTTCATACTTGTCTGCACCTACTTAAGAAGGGTGCCTTGAAATCGGGGTTTGCTATCATTTTTTTCTCCTTCTGAAAAAATAAAATACAAAGCACAGGCAGGATTCTACTTTTCTGTGGCAATATAAGAACACGCAGGTATCACATTCAAGTCATGAGTAAGCACGAACTCTCCCGGATCCCTACGGCGGCCATGTCAGCTGGAGTCCCAGGCCCTTCTTTAGCATCTTAGTTTCTTTGGGACCTGATTGTGTAAGCAGTTCCCAGGCAGAGGGTGGGAAATGCAAACCAGTTTAAGAAGTGATACATACTACTCTTCTCCATGAGGCAATAAACTAGTTATATGAAAAACACTCTCCAGCAATTTGAAGAGTTAGATTCAAAATAACCCAACCTGTAGCTAATAACATTTGAGTGTTGTACAATTATATTAAAAAAATAATCACTGGATTTGTCTCCTTGTATGAATGAATTAATTCAATAGATATTTATTGAGTATCTATTAGACACAACAAAAACAAACTGCTGTCTAAGAAATTAGATGTCATCCTTGCCTTCAAGGAGCAGAGTATTTCCATTTATTCTGAGGTCTTAGTCGCATAAAGTAAAAACCAATACGGGACACAGGTTGACCTGTCTTATTCCTTCATGCTATCAAGCCAACTCCACGTACATACACACACTATATTGAAAACACTGATTAGGAATTAGCTGCACACTGTTATTGTCCCCAGTTCTAAATCAGTAAGCTTCATGTACTTTGTGTTCCAAAATTTTGCTTATGTCCTAATTTTCCCACTTCTGTCTTTAAGGCTCATTTATACAGGAACTTTTATTTTCCTCAACCTCTGACTAGGAATTTGATTCCTCCCAAGCAACAGCAGCTTCTCTTGTCTTGGATAAACATCTTGCCTTCTGGTGTGGGGTCTGGAGGCTTTGGTGGGCTCATGAGGGAAGGGGCAACTCTCCCCCCGACCCACCAGGTTATATCCAGTCCTCATCTAATATCAACATAACCCTGCATTTCAAAAGAGCAATGCGTTCATGTAAGAAATATGACCAACCATGAATCCAAAGGCAGGATTCTACTTTTCTGTGGCAATATAAGAACACGCAGGTATCACATTCAAGTCATGAGTAAGCACGAACTCTCCCGGATCCCTACGGCGGCCATGTCAGCTGGAGTCCCAGGCCCTTCTTTAGCATCTTAGTTTCTTTGGGACCTGATTGTGTAAGCAGTTCCCAGGCAGAGGGTGGATTGTTTAGGTGCCTTAAGAGATTCTTTTTCAATCTGACTGATGGCTGTGAAATTCTTTTCAAATATGTCGTTTAGTGTCTTTCTCTCTCTCTCTCTCTCTCTTTTTTTTACTCAGCTTATGAAAATGTGATATATTTGACATGACTTGCTGTATCTGTTAGGTTGATGTTATTGATTCTAGAATTATTTAGTGTTAAATATATGACAGGCTTTGTAGTCAACCACTGGGAATACAAAAGCCAACTGGACAGCTGTGGTCCCTTCCTTTAGGAAGCTTACCATCCTGTGGCGAGGCACATTTAATAATTCAGGTTCACGGATATATCTCAGGCAGTGTTTCACTAAGGGCTTCTAGTAGAGGTCTCTAAACAGAAACCGTTAGAGCTCCTTATGCTCTTGAAATTCTTTCAGTAAGAGAAACATGTTTGTGGGCACCTGGGTGGCTCCGTTGTTAAGCATCTAACTTCGCTTCAGATCATGATCCCAGGGTCCTGGGATCAAGCCCCACTTTGGACTCCCTGCTTGGCAGGGAGCCTCCTTCTCCTTCTCCCTCTGCCACTCCCCCTGCTTGTGTTCTGTCTCTCTGTCAAATAAATACATTTTTAAAAATCCTTAAAAAAATAAGAGAAACATGTTTGTGATTATTCAGCTGAAAGATAATGACTGAAAGGCAAACAAATAAAGGAGGAGGCCACATGGCTCATTGGCTTGAATTCATACTGAAGTGGAAATGACTGACACTGGATATTAGTTCTTGAATAAAGCTCTTGATGGAGAAAAGGTAAAGAGGAAGGTACAATAGGTTATTAAATTAGGGGAATCATGGTGTTATGAGTGGGGAGAAATTACCTACCAAATAATCTCGCTTATGGTGAGTCCTTTGAGTATATATTTGATGAAAAGAATTCTAAGTTCAGATTGTTCTTTGGGCTCAATCACTTCACTTTGGACTCTGAAAAAGGCCTGTAATTTCTCTGAGATTTAAATTATTGTTATTAAAAGGGGATAACAAAGTTTGTCCCAACACCTCACAAATTTGGGGGGAAAGTAATATTGATCATAGGCTATACACATGTAAGGTGTTAATAAGGCAGGAAAATTGTTATACTGCACTGGAAACCTCAAATTACATCTAAAAGATGAATGAAACAAGTGTAAGCTGGGACACTGATTTAAAAGTAATTATACATACATACATCTTTGTTGGTCCAGTAATAAAGTTCTACTCTCAGACTTTAAAACAATGAACTTTAATTTACCTGAAGCCATAGTTTCAGTTCATAATAACTAATGATTCCTTTATGCCTTTCAAAGGAATTATTGTGTCACAGGGCTTATCTCACACTTTTGAAATAAACATATTCCAGTAGGATTGGCTGATTTCTATTGTCCAATTGTTCCACAGTTAACATATGAGATCTATATTTCACTTAAGGTACCATAACACTTTTTAAGCAGTTATGTTTTGGTATTGCTTTGTTGGTAAGGAGGTATTGCTTTGTTGTTTTCTACTAGCCATGATTTAATTGTGGGTCATGAAATCCAATGGACCCATCGTGTCCTCAGGCCAACATTCATTACAAGTCCCCTTCTTGCCTTAGGATGGATCGGATAATTCTAGACCCCAGACTCCACCAGGACCACCAGCTTCAAGACATGTCTCTGCCTTCACCCCATTTTGGTGGCTCTCCCACATGCCCTCTTGTCTGCTCTCAGTCCTTGCTGAGAGGTTAATTTACTGAGGTTCAAAGAAGTTAAACTTCTGCCCACAGACACAGGGAAAAAGGTGAACCTCTAAGATTTGAACTTACATTTCTTTTTTTTTAAATTTTTTTAAAGATTTTATTTATCTATTTGACAGAGAGAGATTATAAGTAGGCAGAGAGGCAGGCAGAGAGAGAGAGAGAGAGGAGGAAGCAGGCTCCCTGCTGAGCAGAGAGCCTGATGCGGGACTCGATCCCAGGACCCTGAGATTATGACCTGAGCCGAAGGCAGCGGCTTAACCCACTGAGCCACCCAGGCGCCCCTGAACTTACATTTCTAAGGCACCAAAGCTCATATGTATTCTTTCTATTGCATCCTGCTGATTTGCAGAACATCTGATTTCTCCACAGTGAGACTCTTTTTTAGTGGGAGAGACCTGGGTTATAGTATTCTATTAAAAAAAAAAAAAAGCCTATGTTAAAAGATGTTTTGTGATGTGTAAGACAAAGAAGGCTATTTAAATTGAAATCATTTTCCTAGTATCCAAGATCTCTAAATCTCATGCACATTGAATTAACACTAACAAGGGTCTAACAGCATTGATGCTCTGTTTGGATAATTAAATTCTTAGAAAATCATTCCACATTGGAGGGAGAAACGAAGGGCACAGTGAGTTCAGTCTTAATTCAAAGTCACTTATACATTGTTACTTGCTGTTTCCAGGCCTTCACAGAATCAGCAGGGAGGATTTGATATTAAAAATGACAGTTTCTCTCTTTCTCTTTCTATACCCCCCCCTTTCTGGCCAAATTCTTAGGGTGGGGGGAATGGTAGAATTGTCAACGGGAATTCTTCCTAAACTGTCCCTTGACTTTGGCATCTATCGTATATAGAATATTCAGGCTATCTTGCATCCTGAAGTGGAAGCCCTAGCAATATCCTTTCTTTCAAAACTGTGTCCCAATTTATATGTATGAAGTGCTTGATAGTTTACAAAGCCCTTTTCCCATTCATTATTGCATGTGACTCTCAGAAGCACCTGTAGATAGTACCTTCTTCTGTGTCATCATCCAAAGAAAAAGTGGCTGGCTGTCCATAGGCCTCATGAAGTAGCATTGATGTTGGTTACATTTTACATCCTAAACTAACATTTGACCCTGAGACTTTGAGTTGTAAAATAAATTTGTCATACCCAAGAAGTGAGTCAGCTTGGGAGTACTGACTCACAGTAACAAACCTCACAAGAGGCCGAGGATGGCACTGAATTCGCACTGAAGATTTTATGGTGGGAAACAGAACTACCCATGGGTGATAACTGTTACAGTGGCATGAGTAGGGCACTTTGTTCTGGGATAGTGACATTATCAGAAGGTGGTTTGATTTTCAAGATGAGAAAGCAGAAGCTCAGAGACATGAACTAACTTCCCGTCAGCCAAGAAGGTGGTAAGCGATGAAAACAACTTGAACCCTCCATCTCCATCCTAGGGACAGAGGCCGCACTGGGGTAAGGGGGTGGCTGGTGGCCCTTGAGCCATGCCCTGTCCCCTTCCTGGGAAATCCTTCGATGAGCACCATGGATCTTATCCTCTAGTCTCTCTTCATGTCTTTCTGTGATTGATCCCCACCCTTGGCTTAGTAAGGTGTCATTTCAGCTTTGTTCTGGTGTAGGAGGGTGATTCTTTTGCTTTAAAGATTTATTTATTTGAAAGAGAGAGAGAGAGTGGGAGGGGGGCAGAGGGAGAAAATCTCAAGCAGACTCCTGCTGAGTGTGAAGCCCAAGAGTGGGGCTCCATTCCACAACACCAAAATGAGGAGTCACACACTTAATGGACTGAGCCACCCAGGCACCCTGTGATTCTTTTGTTTTAAAGCAACTTTGTATATTTCTACTTTGATCTTATAGGCATTGGTATAGCTTGGACCCTCTGACAGTAAAGTCTGTCAGCCAAGGTGGCACCAACAAGGCCCTCTGTATACCAGGATATAACTCTTTCCAGTAGCTGAGGCAGCAATTACTCTTTAAAAGACTTTCTTTAAAAGACTTTACTTATTTATTTGAGAGAAAGAGAATGGGAGAGAGAGAAGAACATGAGGGAGAAGCGTCAGAGGAAGAAACAGACTCCCTGCTGAGCAAGGAACCCAATGCGGGACTTGACACCAGAATCATGACCTGAGCTGAAGGCAGCTCTTTATTTTTTTTTTAAAGATTTTATTTATTTATTTATTTGACAGACAGAGATCACAAGTAGGCAGAGAGGCAGGCAGAGAGAGAGGAGGAAGCAGGCTCCCCATGGAGCAGAGAGCCCAATGCGGGGCTCTATCCCAGGACCCAGGATCATGACCTGAGCTGAAGGCAGAGGCTTTAACCCACTGATCCACCCAGGCACCTCTAGACATCAATGTCTTGTCTGTTGCATGCATCAGTGTGTTTTCAAGGCCTGGCCCAGAGTAGGCATTCAATAAACATGGAACGGGGGGCAGGAGGGAAGAGGGATAGAAGGAAGGATGGAAGGAAGCAAGGAAGAAAGGAAGAAATGGAGGAGGGGTGGAAGGAAATAAATATTGTAGACGTTAAAGTAAACTGGTAGAATTTGGGACTTGATTGCCTGAGAAGGAGTTAGAGAGCAGGGAGAGAAGCTAAGAAGACACAGACCTGGGCCATCAAGAGTCCTGTTGTCTGGGAGATGAAATTTCTGTCTATGAATATTGATCATTGGTTTACAGGGGGTGTTCTTCTAAGAAATGGGAAAGGTTTCCAATTATTGTTTATTCCAGAGTTCAAATTCAGTTCCATCACTGGAATTAGAATCAAGGAAAAAGTTTAACCATATACAAACTTTCTGTATTTGTATCTGAAAAAATTTGCCACAGTGCTTTTGAATAGGACTCAAGGAAATGGCTCCTGGCCAGTAAACCATGAAAAGAAATCTATTCTGTTTCACCACTGAATCATCCACACATTTGTATTTTGGAGTTACAAGAGCCTCATGGTTTTTTTTTTTTTTAATTTTTTATTTCTTTTCAGTGTAACAGTATTCATTGTTTTTGCACCATACCCAGTGCTCCACGCAATCCGTGCCCTCCCTAATACCCACTACCTGGTTCCCCCAACCTCCTACCCCCCGCCACTTCAAAACCCTCAGATTGTTTTTCAGAGTCCTTAGTCTTTCACGATTCACCTCCCCTTCCAATTTCCCTCAACTCCCTTCTCCTCTCCATCTCCCCTTGTCCTCCATGTTATTTCTTATGCTCCATAAATAAGTGAAACCATATGATAATTGACTTTCTCTGCTTGACTTATTTCACTCAGCATAATCTCTTTCAGGCCCGTCCATGTTGATACAAAAATTGGGTATTCATCCTTTCTGATGGAGGCATAATACTCCATAGTGTATATGGACCACATCTTCCTTATCCATTCGTCCATTGAAGGGCATCTTGGTTCTTTCCACAGTTTGGCAACTGTGGCCATTGCTGCTATAAACATTGGGGAATAGGTGGCCCTTCTTTTCACTGTATCTTCAGGGTAAAGCCTCACATTGTTTTACTAAAACTTGCCCTGCGGTATATTGTCGGAAAGTATCATGGACCTTGGTAGGCTTGTGAACCTTGGTAGGCTTGCTACTCTGGAAGAAGGTCAGAGAGTAGGATGAATACCTTGAACTCCAACTTTATAATCTAATTTCTTCGAGTCTTCAGACCTGTTTTTATAAAAAAAATAACCAAAAAAAAAAAAAGTCAAGCGACAGAAATCAATTTTCTCATTTAATCAGCTTCTTTGTTAATTCAACCATAAATTATGTGCTAGAGAAATCTAATTACATTGTATATGAATCTTGTGTAATTTGCATTAATTACAACCTAAGATGTAAGTGCATTATGTGCTATTGTATGTATTTTTTGCTTATCTCATAAAAAACAGTTATGGCTGCCTATGGCAGACATGACTTATTTCTCTAAACACACTAAAGAAGAAAAACAAACTCTTACTGATTAGTTTAGGAAGTGGTGTATTTTGGAAAAGATCATCTTTTTTAACTCTACTAGTTCTTGAATCGGTGCTAAAGCAGCTCCTCCCAGATTTGCACAGAAGGAGAATCTTGCAGCCCGCAAGAGAGAACACCTACGAACCAGTTACAATGCTTATTGGAAACCTCTTGTAAAATGCTCATGGGCCAGGGTCACCATGCCCAGTCTTGACTGATATTTTCTAGACCCTTAGACTGATAGTAAATGTGGCTCCTATTCTTCCCCGTTTTATAGCCACAGGACTAATTCCCAACTGTCTTGGTAGGTACAATTATAAGGGGGAATGAGATAACTCTCATTAACCTAGAGAATAATGTGCTGAGGATGGTAATTAGGTATGTAGGTAGGAGGAAAATTCACTTCACCTATAGCTAGAGATTCCATTATATGATATTCTGTTCATTTTTCTTAATTTTTAATTTTTAATTCTTCTTTTCCCCAACATGGGGTTTGAACTCATGATCCTGAGATCAAAAGTTAGGCACTTAACTGACTGAGTCACCCAGGAATCCATCTGTTGATTCTTTTACTCATTTAACAAACCTTTACTGTATGCCTATCATGCACTAAGAACAAAGTTGAACACTGAGAATTCTAAAATGAGTAAATAAAAAAATTCTCTTTCTTCAAAGAGGTCATTTGGTAGAGGAGGCAGAATATATTCAAATTATGTCAATATTCTGTTGCAAGTGCTTTAATAAAGATGTGTGAAAAGAACATTAATTGATACAAAGGAGGGAGAGGACAGCATTGTCTAGGAGAGGGGAGGACAATTAGGGAAGAAGGAGAGATGCAGAGCTGGGTATTGAAAGATGAAAGGGAATCATAATCCAGAGGAAGACTCAAGGAGATTTCAGGTCAAGGGAAAAGCATGTTCCAAGATTAGGACAATTGTTTGGTATGTGCAAGAAACTACAAGCAGTTTTAGGGAGTACCAGTGATAAGATTAGATAGGAATAAATGGATGAGTTCATGGAACAGCCAAATTCTACTATGTATATATATATCAGATGCTTCTGTCTGTCTGGTTGCCTGTCTGTCTATCTACCTACCTACCTTCTTATCTAGTGTGTATATATAATTTAATTCCCATAAGCCCGAGGTTGTAATATTTATAATCCCAAATTTATAGATAAGGAAACTGAGACACACGTGGCTATCCAAAGCCACATAGCTGGGAATTAACAGCAACAAAATGTACAGAATCTGATTCTAGACTCTTGTCTCTTCATCATTACATGAGAGTCTGGGCTTTATCTTTAGGCTATGGTGAAGAGTTTCAAAGAGAGGAATAGCATGGCAAGAGTAGGCTTTACAAAGGTTCTTCAAACCCTAGTGTGGAGAATGGATTAAAGAAGGGCATCTGTATGTGCAAAACCACCTAGCAGACCAGGGTTCGTCATCAAGGCAATATAACAAAGACTGAAACTACTACAAGGGACATGATTTCTCCAGCACAGAAAGGTAATTGGCCAAAGGTGACATAACCAGCTCAGCTAGGATTAAAGAGTGGGGTTTGGACTTTGCTCTACCATCTTACCCAATTCACAGTCCTGTATATTATGGCATTAAGAGAAAATACCCTCTATTCTAACATGCAGCTGGGGCCCAGACTCACAGAACTCAGAGCTGGAAGAAAGCTTAGGTTGATTCGGTACCTCTGTCCTCTCCAGTTAGGAATTCCTTATAAAGCATCACTGTCAAATGATGTTCTATTCTTTGCCTGAAGTTATTAGCAAAAAATGTCTTTAGAATGATTAACAGCATTTACTCAGTAAACATTTATTGAGCACCTACTGTGGTCAAGGCATTATTTTTGATGCTGTGGATACAATAAACAAAAGCAAACAGGGCCTTGAGGAACTTAAAACCTAATATTAAAACCTGTTTCCCTATGATATCCACCTATGGTAACTAGTTCTGTTTCCTAGAATTATAAAAGTAAGCTGTTCTCTTATGTACTGTAGCATTTCAAATACTGAAAGATTTGAAAGCTCTCAAGGGTTTCTTAGTTTTCTTCTTTCCTAAGATAAACATTTAGTTTCTTCAACAGTTTCTCATATAAGGCAGTCAAATCTGCTAATAACTACTCAGTTTGCATGACTAAATTCCTAAGCATTACTGAAAAAAAAATACAGCATCTCTCACTATTAGCAGAGTCCAAGACTGACACAGAAATCAAATCAGTTATAATTTGAAAGATTACAGATGTTAGTGGCTTTGAGATATCTGACCATCAGAAACGGATGCTGGATTAGAATTCAAATCATAAATTTAAAATAAAAATTCCACAATACATTTGCATGTATGCTTAATATTAAAACAAAGTTATTATATAAATTTAAAAATCAGAAGCCTCTGGTTTAAAAATACTATTAAAAAAGTAGTTGGGGAAATCTTCTCTCAACCTTCCAAATAAGACAAAAAATCCAAAAACTCATAAAAGCCCATCAATAACCACTGTTAAGATAGTGACACGTTATTCAAGCATTGCTCATTCACAATAAGCATTGAACAGTTGGAAAATGCAATCAATGTTCCAATTATATCATCTGATCCTAAAAAGAATGTGATTTAGCTCTTCCCAGCTATCTCTATTCTAAAAGTAAGATCTGTTTCAACTTGAAAACAGGGCAGACATCATTTTCCTAAGTGGGTTCCACTTTTGAAAGAGAAAAATAGAACCCAGAGAGCTCTTCCTAACTTTCCATATTAGCATTCTTTTTTTTTTTTTATAACCACTGTAAACTGGAATTGCCAGAATTTAAAAGGCAAACAAACAAACAAACAAAAAGAAATCAGGATGATCATGTTCATGGGAGTGCAGTGAATCCGAGGAGGCATGACTTCCACAAGTAAAGCTATGAAATGCTAAAGAAGATAGCGGAGGACACAAGGAATCCTGTAGCAGTGAATCCTGAACACAGTTGTCATGTATACTTTGATCAGAGCATCAGGGATCTTTGAGAGGTGGGCAAAGAGGAAAGAACCTGTTTCAGTTCAGCATGAAACAAATGTGTGGTAGACACGAGAATTGTAAGAACTCTAAGAATCAAGGCGCCATCTGCCATAGATCTGTTAAAGAAATCTGACCAGCATGTCAGTGGACAGAAATTGGGGTCAAGGGCAATCCACACACTGCATTTATTGGCAAACAGTAGGTCTGAATAGATCTCTTCTATTAAAGGGTGATTAGATGGCAAACAACAAAATCACCATGGGGACTGTACAAAAAATGCTATAGAATAAGGAAAAGGGAATTGTGTATTCATAAGACTTCTGAAAATTATCTACTGCAGGAACTTCAGAAGAAATAATTTCAGAAATCTATTTGGCATCACTCAATGCTTGCAAGTTGGTGTGATCTCCAGGAAACCAGAACCAAACGCCACAAGAAAGAAGGATGGGAGTAGACTAAAAATGTTAACAAAATTAAAGCTTTTGCAGAAGTAGTGAAGAATAGAAAGATATTGAGAGAAAATGGGATTTATGATGAAGAAGACAGATTTGGAAAACTCTCAGAGGAGAAAAGGGACAAAACCAGATCAAAATAATTAAAAGAGAGTAGAGATGGAAGACAGTAAAGAAAATTCCAATCTTATAGGATGGTCTGAGGAGCAAAGTAGAACAATTGAAACAGAAGTAATAATCAAAGATATAACTGAGGAAAACTTTCCTGAGAGTAAAACAAAAAGCAAAAGGATATCCGATTTAAGCCCATAAATTAGAAAAGCTTGCTGTATTTTAGGCAAAATCAGTTAACCACAGAATCACACCTATGTAGAACCTGAAAAAAATGGTGGTTTGCACTGTTTCACTAATAAATTGTGGTAAATATTTTGGTGTTTGTGTGTGTATGTGTGTGCATTCTTCTTCCAGGGAGGTATTTCATAGATAAGTCTATTTACATACATTTATATGTAGCACATATGTATTCAGACTATACATATTTGTGTAGCTTGCTTTTTAAATTAACAATGTATCACAAATATTTCCTAATGCCCCTAAGTGTTATAAAATATTTTTAGAGTAGTCCATCATATCCTGAGTTATTTAACTAATGCTTTCTTGTTGGTCACTTAAATCAGTTTAAATCTTCATGATTATAGACATAATTATTAGAATTATGTATTAGAAACATTAAAAAAAGGTTCTGTATTAGAAACTTTACTATAAACAACCACATTTCTGTTTACTCCTATGAGACCAATTGACGAACTTAAATTGCTAGATCAAATGATACAAAGTATAATTTTAAATTGGAAATTTAAAACTCATAAGCATTCCTTGACCAAGCAGAAAACTCCAATTTCCTTCAAGATGACCACCTGCAGATTAGCCTCAGCCTTCTCTTTAATACTTCAAGTCAGAGGACAATGAAAGAAAACCCACAGAGTTCTCAGAATAAAAAGTTGCAACCCAAGATTTTTATGCTGTGCTATCTTCACATGCATAGGCAAAAGGAAGATGTATAAGAGCTCAAATAATATGCCACTATGTACCTCGATTAAAAAAAAAAAAAATCCTTGGGTGCATGGGTGTCTCAGTTGGTTAAGCAATTGCTTTCGGCTCAGGTCATGATCCTGGAGTCCTAGAATCAAGTCCCACATTGGGCTCCCTGCTCGGCAGGGTGTCTGCTTCTCCTGATGACCTCTGTCTCTCACTCTCTCTCTCTCAAATAAAAAACAAAACCTTTAAAAAAAATCCTTGAAGATGAATTACCAATCCTTACTGACTTCAAAATACATTGAATATGAGGTCTGGGAATGAGAAGTTTTGGTTTAAAAGAATTCCGGGGCACCTGGGTGGCTCAGTGGGTTAAAGCCTCTGCCTTCAGTTCAGGTCATGATCCCAGGGTCCTGGGATCGGACCCCACATTGGGCTCTCTGCTCCGTGGGGACCCTGATTCCTCCTCTCTCTCTGCCTACCTCTCTGCCTACTTGTGATCTCTGTCTGTCAAATGAATAAATAAAATCTTAAAAAAAAAAATAAAAGAATAAAAGAAGAGTTTCTTATTTTCCCATTCTGAGATTCTATCATAAGCAAATAATCTAAAATTTGGACAGTGATTTATAAACTATAAAGACCATTTCAGGATTATTAAGCAAAATAATAATCCAATAATAATTGGAAATAATCTAAATATGTAACAAGAGTTAGAAATAACTGGGGGACTAAATGATGTATTATGTGTTTATAAACCTTTTTAGCAACATGGGAAAATACAAAATAAAGTTAAATAATATTAAAAGCAAAACATGATTCAGATTTATAGAGATAGAATGATCTACCTGTGCAAAGGAAAATCAAAATCAATGTTTAAAAAAACTAGAAAAAGACCAAACTCATAATAAGTTGCCTGTGGGATGTCTGGGTGGCTAGTTGGTGAAGTGTCTAACTTGGTTTTGGGTCAGGACATGAACTCTGGGTTGTGAGATCGAGACCCACATCGGGCTCCACACTCAGCGGGGCATCTCCTTGGGATTCCCTTCCTCTCCTCTGCTCCTCCCCAGCTTGTGTTCTCTCTCTTTCTCTCTAAGATGCATAAAGAAATCTTAAAAAAAAAAAATTAGGTTTCCTCTCATGAGTGCAGTTTGAATGTTTTTCCATTTCTTTTTACTCTTTTGAATTTCCAAATTTTATGTAATGAGTATCAATTTTGAAATCCCAAGAGAAATACAGAAGTCAAAAAGTTTTGATGAAGTACCTTTAACTGCCCAAAGTGATAGTGAGACTTAAATATTATAAAATTAATTTTTGTAAAGTACTATAAACCCATTACCAAAATAAATGATTTTATATTATATTCTCTTTCAATCAATCTGTAAACATTTTTCTGTCTGTAATATAGTCTATGCACAATTTTAAATTCTTTATTTTTTTGCTTGGCATTATTTCCTAAAGACATATGCATGTTTCTACTTGGAGAGGTATCACAGTTGGTATGTTATTATAGTCAATCACCCCATCACATGTACACCCTAAAATTTATAAAACCATTCTCCTATTGTGGGTCATTTAGGTCTTGGCTGTTTGACACAATGAGCAAATGCCAAGGCTTTGTACTCAGAGCTCTTCTTTTTTATAATTTCCTTGGGATGTTCTCCAGAATTGTAATCATTGTATGAAATTACGCACATGATTCTTTTTATGGCTTTGGTGTGTATTCTCAGATCACTCTCCAGGATGCATGGAGTTTATGTAGTCTTAATACTCTCCTACAGGGAAAAAAAATGAATGGAAGAAAAGGCCATTGTATTTCTTGGACATTAAACTAGAGGAAACCTTGGAGATCAGCCATCTAGGGCAATTCTCATTTTACAGGAAGAAATAGAAATTCAGAGGACTCAAAGCGAGCTTCATATTGAACATCAAACTTAGCTCTCTTGACTATAGAGCCCCTCTCATGCCTCTGTTTTGAAGTATTCTTTCTCCTTTCTCATCCCTCTCTCTGGAGTGAGAGATAAAGAAAAAAAAAATGTGTTTATTTTGGTTTAAGGCAGCAGAGGAATAGGAAAGTGCTTTGGATCAAATCCTTGCTCTGCCACGTAAAACTCTCACCATGTTGCTTCATCTTTCTGGCACTCAGTTTTCTAATCTGTAAAATGGGGATCCTAAGACTATGTGCACCATACAGGGTGGTTGTTGGGATTATAGATAATATGTGGGGGGCTACCACTAGCTCATGTGCCACGCTGAGGGTTAGGAGGGAAAAATCACTCTCTCTGAAAAGCTGTACCAAGGCTCGAGTACACAAGTCCTTGAGTGGACTGTATATTTGGGGCAGTTAGAAAAAGGTGCTCCTTCCTCCAGGGTGTGCAGCCCACACAGGGCACACGATGTGGGGAGCACTACATAACATGATGCCAGCACACGTTCACTCCTTTGTTCTAGAACCTTTGTGTTGAGCGACAAAACCTGCACACCCTTACAGTAAGGCCCGGTACATGTGGCCATCAGTTTTTCTTATTCTCATTATTATTGGAAAGGAGAAGACAATTTCCTTGGGACACTCACCCCATCTATCCTATCCCCACAGAAGTGAAGATAGAGAGAACTTCTTGGCAAGCAAGAGCTGAACATGGGGCTGAATCTCACTGCCGTGAAAGCCATGAAGGCCAAATGTGAACACCGACCTTCATTAATTCAAGCTTTGTACTTCTGCTAAGGAGCTAGTTTGCCTGATGCATCTTCTCTCCCTAATTTGGCCTGTTTGGGTAACAAAGCTCCCAGCAATCTAAACCTCATTTGACGCACCTGTGAGCAATTCGTTATATTAATATAACAGCAAGGGAGGAGCAGAGACACTAATAAATAGACTTTAGCTGCCAGGACTCCTTGTCTCAGCCGAGCTGGTCCTTTCCGTCTCTCCCCCTTCCATGCCCAGCCAGCTCCCTGCCTCACTGGGAAGGTCCTGCAGGCCACGGGGAGGGTGTATCTCCAGCTGTCAGTGCCCATCTCTGGTCAGAGTCTGGTGCATCCACTAATTGTCTTTTTTCAAGCTCTACAGGATTTTCATCTTACCTGATTTGAAAAACTTGCTCTTAGTTAGAAGTGGAACACAAGCGTTGCTAACTAAGGTCGCTTGGAACAGTATTTGGTAACTCTCCTCATGGCTGAAACTCCATTTATCAAAGAGAATCTGTACTGCAGCAACACAGAGAGTGATTGGTCAAAGTCTTTATTTTGTTGACTCTCAGCACTTCTGTGCTATCCTAATGTTGGAGTGCATTTTCCCTTTTCCATCACCTCAGAGGATACCAACATATGTTTCATATTGCTTGATTTTAACACTTTTTCAAAACCACGGGTCTTTTTTCTTTTTTTCTGCCAACACAACCCTCTCAGCTTTAAAGTACGTAGTTCTGGAAACGGACATCAATCCCCAGGTGTTCCAACATGACGCCCGGGACTCCTTTCACCAATGCTCCCCCAGTATGCCACCCCTGGCTTTCTCTCCTGGGCTTCTCCCCCTCTTCACATCTTAGGCTCCACGCTCTAGCAGGGAAAGGAAATTGCAGCTCTTCACAGATGTCATGCTCTTCCCTGCCCTTGTGGGTTTGTCCCAGCAGTACCCTCTGCCAGGAATGCCCCCAATCCCACAACAGCTCGATTTGCCTCTTACTCATCCCTCACATTCTGCTCAACATTGGATTAATTATTCCTCATCTGTGTTCCCCCTGCATACCTTTATCATTAAATTAATTCTCTTCTATAATTATGTTTCTCTACCCTTCCCCTCCCACCAAAGTATGAGTTCCATAAATGCTGGGACTGGTCTAAACTTATTTATATCCTCAGTGGATGAATAAAGCCATGTAAAGCTTTGGGCTGGGGGGCGGAGGAAGGAATACATAAAGATAACAGACAGTCAGACTTGGTCATGTCTAGTGCAAGTGAGAAGAACACGGGCCCAAGGCCAGACCTCCTTGTCAACTACTGGCCATGTGTGATTAGACAAGTTACTTCATCTCTCTAGGCCTTTTGTTTTTTAGCCCACAAAAAATGCTGGGTGATCTGTGGAGCTCCAGGGATTCTGGTGGAGTGAGGGGTGCCCACAAATGAGATGGACATAACAAAATGTCAGTACCTTCCTTCCTCAATTCAGCTTTATATGAAGAATGGATTCTAGGTCTTTAAAGGTTGGCCTACGAAAATAGTTAGCAGCGACTCAAAACTCCCAGATGCTTTACGTGTATTAACTTATTGCCCTCCTATGAGAGGGTAGTATTCGTTCCCATTTTAAAATGAGGAGCTAAAGCACAGAGAAGTCAGAGAACATGCAGATAGACACAAAGCCCAGGAGTGATGGAGATAAGATCTGAATTCAGAAGAAGGGGACTCTCGGGTCTAATATTTGGTGGTTTTATTATTAAACTAATGGCCTAGCATGTACCTAAAAAAAATAGCTATGTATGTAATGTAGTATTTAAAAGTCCTAAGCCAGAGATGCAAAGCTGGAGGGCCTAACAACAGAGACCAGGGGGAGCTATAATCAATTGGCTTGACAGATTCAAGAAGGCTGCTGGAGGATGAAAAACTTTAACAGAACCTCCAAATGAGAGTGGGGTCCAGATGAATGGAAAAGTGAGGGAGTATCATTAAAGCTAGGTTAGAGGGAATATAAAATTAAAATGGATATCACTCCCAAGTCCAAAGGTAGCGTGGGCTTCGTAATCTATCATGAAGAGGTACCATCCCCTCTTGGCCTTGCATACCCAGGACATAGTCGGGCCTGAGTACCAGTTGCACCATTTACTGATTGTGCTACACTGGATAGCTCCCCTGGCTGCGATGAGCCTCAGTCTTCCCATCTTTAGCACAGAGTTAATGACAGTGGATTGTGAGACAATATATAGTTTATAATAATGTGCAAAGGTGCCAAGGTTGTAGCTATCTTTGGACATATTTTAAATATCTTCAAAAATATCCATATTGTAAAAAATGAGTACATATAATTCTTGAAATAATAATAAGGATTTTTATTTGGGAGGGGTCTTGGATATTTACTATCATGCAATAGAGTTTAGCTGCACAGTTTTCTCTCAAGGGAGGCATGGGGAAGAAATGCAATGCCCAAAATTTGTGCTCTGAGGCGAGAGGGAAGGTTGCTAGGGTGAGTGAGCTTTTTATTCCTCTGCTGTTCCAAACATCTGGCAGCCTGGGGAAGCAGTTTTTTTTTTTAAATTTTTATTTAAATTGCAGTGTAGTTTACATACAATCTAATATTAGTTTTAGGTGTACCGTATAGTGATTCAACACTTCCAACATCACCCCGAGCTCATCACAAGTGCCCTCCTTAATCCCCATCACCTGTTTCACTTATCCCCCACCCACCTCCCTTTTGGTCACCATCAGCTTGTTCTCTATGGTTAAAAGTGTGTTTCTTGGTTTGCCTTTTTCTCCCTATGCTCATTTGTTTAGTTTCTTAAATTCCACATGTGAGTGAGACCGACATATTTCACTTAGCATAATACTCTCTAGCTCTACCCGTGTTGCTGCAAATAGAGATTTCATTCTTTTTTAGGGCTGGATAATATTATATATATATTATATATATATAATGTATCATATATATTTTATGTAATATATTATATATATAATATATTCACAATATATTCATAAATAATATATGCAATATATACATATGTGTGTGTGTGTGTGTATGGCTATTTCCATAATTTGGTTATTGTAAATAATGCTGCTATAAACATCAGGGTGCACATAACCCTTTGTATTAGTATTTTTGGTCTATGGCAATACCATCCTAAACATACCCGATCTTGTCTGAATTAGTATTTTTTATATTCTTTGGGTAAATAACCATTCATGCAATTGCTAGATTATAGGGTAGTTTTATTTTTTACTTTTTCAGGAACTCCCATACTGTTTTCCCAGTGGCTACCACCCGTTTGCTTTCCCACCAGCAGTGCAAGATCTCCACATCTTCACCAATACGTGTTGTTTCTTGTGTTGTTGATTTTAACCATTCTGACTGGTAGGAAATGATATCTCATTGTGGTTTTGATTTTCATTTCCCTGATGATGTGATGCTGAATATCTTTTCAAGTGTCCGTTGGCTATCTGGATGTCTCCTTTGGAAAAATGTCTATTCATGTCTTCCTGGGGCAGCAGTGTTCTAATAGCCCTTAAAAAGTATCTTAGGGGGGCACCTGGGTGGCTCAGTGGGTTAAAGTCTATGCCTTTGGCTCAGGTCATGATCCAAGTACCCTGGGATCAAGCCCCACATCAGGCTCTCTGCTCAGCAGTGAACCTGCTTCCTCCTCTCTCTCTCTCTGCCTGCCTCTCTGTCAAATAAATAAATAAAATCTCTTTTAAAAAAGTATCTTAGAGACTAAATTCAACAGCTACTCTTTGAATTTCCTGTAGCATTTAGCTTAGCACCAAGATCTTAAAGGATTCTATTCTACTCTACTCTATTACTTCTATCTTCTTCTATTTATTCATTCATCCATGAAACATTTATTGAGAAACTACTTTGTGCCAGGCACTACATTATGTGTGTGGATACAGAAATAAATAAGACATAGCACTTGTCTGCAAAGAATGATAGTTTTGAGTCAGATACAGACATATAAACAACAAATGTTTGCTACACATTGGAGAGCTTCAGATGTACAACACAGGCTATACTCTAACTGTAAAGAAAGTCTGGCATACAAGATTGGGTGAAAACCACAGGCAGCCCAGCCACCCTGATCTCAAATTTTTCTCAGTTCCTCAATCAATGAATAAATACTAGCTTATTGTCCATGTGGACTTATCAAGAAATACGTGTCAATGATTTCCATGAACCGTCCAGTTAATCCTTACAACACTATTACATGGGTTTTACCATTTTGCCCATTTTATTTATTTTTCATTCCTTCATTTCAGAGATGAGGAAACTGAGCCCTCGAAAAGTTTAGCAGCTTGCCCAGGGTCATTTGCCATGCCCTCATTCACCTTTGAACCCCCTTTTTACTATTGTCCTCTCCGTCTAGAAAATGCCACCTCCCTGTTCTTTACTGCTTCTCTCTCACTCACTCTCCCCCATCCCAATTCCTGGATTCCTTCTAACTCAGTTAAAAAAAATCACTTTCTCAAAATAGCTGTCTTTGATCTTTGACTATATTAACTTCTTGTAGCACATGTACTGGGCAATCCTGTGTTATCACCATGTACTGGGATTGCCTGAGGAATGCTCCTCTCCTCCGCCCAATGTAATCTCCAGGAAGGCCATTTGCCTCAGGTTTGTTTTCATTCATTAGTATTTTCCAAGAGGTCAGAAAAGGGCTTAACAAGTAGAAGGTTTCAATAAATATTTTTCAAATGAAAGCAAGGGGAGAAAAGAGATATATGAGACACTTCACGCAGCCATCACAACCAAAAGATCACCCAAGATCTCCAGTGAGAAGTTCTTCCTGGGGTCTTATCATACTGGTTCCCCAAATGGGGAGAAAGACAGTCGATTGGTGAGCTGCACACCAGCTATCTTAGGCAAGTTGACATTTGTTGTGAGGCAGGGAATTGCTCTTAGCACAATATTTCCTGAGAGGAGCAGGTAAATATTGAGACAAGATGCACATCAAGTTTTTTCTCTGAACCACTGTACAATAATCAATTCTGGAGATAACAAAGGCATTTGTTAACAGTCCCATCTCCTTTTTCAAAGCTCAGCTCTAAGGCTGGCAATGTTACAAAGCTCAAGAAAAGAAGTGTTGTTAGCAGATGCCAACCACTTGTCCGAGGAAAAATCCAAAAGACAATATGCAATACCTCAGCTTTTTTACACACAGATAGGATTTCTGTCCTCCAGTTCATCAAAATTCCTAATGGAGTGGCTGCAGAAATGGAAAGTGAGAGTTTTACAAGCATATTAAATAAGGAAAACAAAAACAAACAAACAAACAAACAAAAAAACCCTCAGCCCGGCAGAAAAACCTACTTGTACAGTCCTCTGGTTTTCAGGTTATTCTTGCACGAACAAGAGTTTATGGCTGGGCACGTAGATTCCCCTGCATCAGAGTATTTGGATGCAAAATGTGTTGTTATTATTAATATTTTGGGGGGGATTGTCTGGGCTAGATTTTGAGAGCAAAACTTTGTTTTATTCACTTTTGTACCTATGCCTCTCTGGGGAGCACATAGAAGACACCCAGTGTATATTCCTTGAGCCAATGAATGGCTGACATGAATAAACATTTGGGGAGTGAAGCCAGGACAGCCCTCTTTGGAAGAGCAACATAAATTATTCTTGGATGGATTTCTGTAGAATTTCTATTACACACTTTTGGAACTTGTCTATGCAAGCAGATTAATATAGTTTGTAAAGACTCTTTTCAAAAGATAGGATCAGAATTAGGGATAGATTTTTATTTTTACTCTCTCCACAGCGAAGATGCTTTTTGTTCTGTACTAAAATTGGTCTGATGAAGCCCAGTTGCTTCGGAATCGCACTGAGCACCCCAGCAGGAGCTTAATATATGTGTGTGGGCAGAAGGGATGAATGAATGGATGGATGGGTAGCTCTTCCCCTTGTCTTGGCTTCCCTAAGTCAGTGTCTGAGACAGCAGAGAAGGAACCTCAGTGGAAAGACTGGGTTGAAGTAGGCACACACATCACCCTTCATACCTTTGGCAGGAGTGACTACTCCTGATTTAAAGAGCCAGAGGACAGAACTTCATTAAGTCTTCGTGTTTTATATTCCAGCTGACATCACTATGCACAAAGGTATGTTCTGGGAAGTTGATGAAACACTGTGGGGGACTTACCTAAATGTTCTCTGTATCTCCAGTGAGCCAGGGGGCTGTAAGACCCTTGCCAAAGGACAAAGCCTGGACAATTGTTCTGGGCCTCCTGACATATTGATTACATTGCCAACCTTTGGAGCCACTGTCAGGAGGATCTGACTCTACAGTTATCTCCTATCCTTGAGTTGCAACTACATTAAGCCTGAAAGAATATCCCAAGCCTCCCTTATGTGTTTGAACCATTCAACTATCTTATAAAGCAAACAGATTGGAGTTTGCAATTTTCGCGGGCACATTAAAGAAATAGGACTCATTTTTTTTCAATGTCTACTGAACTGAAGTCTTTCTTCTTTGGCTTCATCCAGTCTCCCTATTTTCTATATGTTTGATCTTTTCCCTTTCTGTTTTTGAGCATTAGGGAACTTCAAACTATAGTTTGGAAAAAAAAAATATGTACATACATATATATAGAGAGAGATAGATTCATATTTCATGTACATATATTTATATATGTGAATATATATATTTCATGTACATATATTTTTTCATATATATATGAATATATATATATTTAATGTACATATATTTTTTTCCCAAACTATAGTTCTGACATTAGGTATGAGACTGTGGGAAAAGAACCTCAGTCCTCTGACCCCACCTGGTCATCCAAAAAGTGGAAATAATGAACCTGTGCTTCAGAGCCTATGGGAGGATCCCATTCCTTAATGGTCTACTGCCAAACCTAAATGTTTATGCATTGGTTTTCCACTGCTGCATAACAAATTGCCATCTATTTACCAGCTTAAAACAACACCCATTTATCCTCTCATATTTTTGCAGGTAAGAAGTCAGCAGGCTTGGCTGGGTCCTCTACTTAGGGGCTCACAAGCCCAAAGTCAGGGTGTCAAAGACCAGATGGGTTCTTATCTGGAGGTTCTGGAAGAATCAGCCTCCAGGCTCATTCAGGGTGTTGGCAGACTTTAGTTCCATGTGGTTGTAGGATCAAGGTCCCTGTTTCCTTGCTGGCTGTCAGCAGGGCACTGCTCTCAGTCCCTAAGGCTCTCTGCTTTCATTCTCCTATGACCCTCTCCACCCGCTGCTTAGCAAAATGGTGCCTTGACTTCTCCCATTTGAAATCTCTTCAGTTTCTTTTGCCACAAGCCACAGAAAACCCTGCTTTTAAAGAGCTTTGTAGTTAGATTAGACTCGCCAGATAATCTATCTTTTGTCATATAACGTGATATAACCATGAGAGTCCAAGCTCACCATATTCATGGGTTCCATCTTCACTCAGGAGGAAATTGCATCAGGACAAGGGCCACTGGAAGTCATTCTTAGAATTCTGAACATGACTGCATCAGAATCACCTTGGAGCTTTTTAAAGGAACAGAATTCTTAAACAATAGAACACCTATCTCTAAATACTTATAAATCTAGAACAAATTTTAATAATTATTTCCTCATCATTAAAAGAAAAAAAAACAATATTTTGACATCTGCTTACAAACTTAAGCCAAGGATAATTTTGAACAGTTCAAGTTCTGAAATAAACAATTCATAATCTTCAAAACTTATTTTTTAAAATAAAGAGTGCAATTTTTTCCATAACCTTATGTTTTCGAAGAGAAATGTCTTCATCTGAAGTTTCTCCTTAAGAATAACTAATTACAGAGAAGGAGGAGTCAAGATGGCGGCGAAGTAGCAGGCTGAGACTACTTCAGCTAGCCGGAGATCAGCTAGATAGCTTATCTAAAGATTGCAAACACCTGAAAATCCATCGGCAGATCGAAGAGAAGAACAGCAATTCTGGAAACAGAAAAACAACCACTTTCTGAAAGGTAGGACCGGCGGAGAAGTGAATCCAAAGCGACGGGAAGATAGACCCCGGGGGGAGGGGCCGGCTCCCGTCAAGCAGCGCAGAAGCGGCGCACAAAATCACGACTTTTAAAAGTCTGTTCCGCTGAGGGACATCGCTCCAGAGGCTACCCGGGGCGAAGCCAACCCAGGGTCAGCGTGGCCTCAGGTCCTGCAGGGTCACAGAAGGATCGGGGGTGTCTGAGTGTCGCAGTGCTTGCGGGTATTGGAACGGGAAAGCCGGCTGCAGAGACAGAGCCGACAGTAAGCTCACACCTCGGTGTTACCTTGAACCGGACGCAAGCTCGGTGAGCTCGGAGCGCGGCCGGAGGTCAGGCAGACGGGAGTAACTGGGCGCTGTTCTCTGAGGGCGCACTGAGGAGTGGGGCCCTGGGCTCTCGGCTCCTCGGGGAGAGAGACTAGGAGGCCGCCATTTGTATTCCCGACCTCCGGAACTCTACGGAAAGCGCTCAGGGAACAAAAGCTCCTGAAAGCAAACCCGAGCGGATTACTCACCCCGGCCCATGGAAAGGGCGGTGTAATTCCGCGTGGGGCAAAGACACTTGAGAATCACTACACCTGGCCTCTCCCCCAGAAGATCAACAAGAAATCCAGCCAAGACCAAGTTCACCTACCAAGGAGTGTGGTTTCAATACCAAGGAGAGCAGCAGAATTCCAGAGGAGGAGAAAGCCAAGCACGGAACTCATGGCTTTTTCCCTGTGATTTTTTTTAGTCTTCCAGGTAATTTAATTTTTTCTTTTTCATTTTGCGTTTTTTTTTTCTTGCCTTTGGGTAAAATTTTTTTTTTAACTTTTACCTTTTTCTTTTTTAACGTTTTTTAACTAGTTTATCTAATATATATATTTTTTCTTTTTTATATTTTTCTTATGTGTTTTCTTTTTTTAAAATTCTTTTCTTTTCTTTTCTTTTTTCTTTTTTATTTCTGTCTTCCTTTTTGAACTTCTTTTTATCCCCTTTCTCCCCCTTCACAATTTGGGATCTCTTCTAATTTGGTTAAAGCATATTTTCCTGGGGTTGTTGCCACCCTTTTAGTATTTTACTTGCTCCTTCATATACTCTTATCTGGACAAAATGACAAGACGGAAAAATTCAACGCAAAAAAGAGAACAAGAGGCAGTACCGAAGGATAGGGACCTAATCAATACAGACATTGGTAATATGTCAGATCTAGAGTTCAGAATGACAATTCTCAAGGTTCTAGCCAGGCTCAAAAAAGGCATGGAAGATATGAGAGAAACCCTCTCGAGAGATATAAAAGCCCATTCTGGAGAAATAAAAGAACAAAAATCTAACCAAGTTGAAATCAAAAAAGCGATTAATGAGGTGCAATAAAAAATGGAGGCTCTCTCTGCTAGGATAAATGAGACAGAAGAAAGAATTAGTGATATAGAAGACCAAATGACAGAGAATAAAGAAGCTGAGCAAAAGAGGGTCAAACAGCTACTGGACCACGAGGGGAGAATTCGAGAGATAAGTGACACCATACAACAAAACAACATTAGAATAATTGGGATTCCAGAAGAAGAAGAAAGAGAGAGGGGAGCAGATGGTATACTGAAGAGAATTATTGGGGAGAATTTCCCCAATATGGCAAAGGGAACGAGCATCAAAATTCAGGAGGTTCAGAAACGCCCCTCAAAATCAATAAGAATAGGCCAACACCCCGTCACCTAATAGTAAAATTTACAAGTCTCAGTGACAAAGAGAAAATCCTGAAAGCAGCCCTGGAAAAGAAGTCTGTAACATACAATGGTAAAAATATTAGATTGGCAGCTGACCTATCCACAGAGACCTGGCAGGCCAGAAAGAGCTGGCATGAAATTTTCAGAGCACTAAACGAGAAAAACATGCAGCCAAGAATACCATATCCAGCTAGGCTTTCATTGAAAATAGAAGGAGAGATTAAAAGCTTCCAGGACAAACAAAAACTGAAAGAATTTGCAAACACCAAACCAGCTCTACAGGAAATATTGAAAGGGGTCCTCTAAGCAAAGAGAGAGGCTACAAGTGGTAGATGAGAAAGGAACAGAGACCATATACAGTAACAGTCACCTGACAGGCAATACAATGGCACTAAATTCATATCTCTCAATAGTTACCCTGAATGTTAATGGGCTAAATGCCCCTGTCAAGAGACACAGGGTATCAGAATGGATAAAAAAAACAAAACCCATCTATATGTTGCCTCCAAGAAACTCATTTTAAGCCCGAAGACACCTCCAGATTTAAAGTGAGGGGGTGGAAAAGAATTTACCATGCTAATGGACATCAGAAGAAAGCAGGAGTGGCAATCCTTATATCAGATCAATTAGATTTTAAGCCAAAGACTATAATAAGAGATCAGGAAGGACACTATATCATACTATATCATACTCAAAGGGTCTGCCCAACAGGAAGATTTAACCATTTTAAATATCTATGCCCCCAACGTGGGAGCAGCCAACTATATAAACCAATTAATAACAAAATCAAAGAAACACATCAACAATAATACAATAATAGTAGGGGACTTTAACACTCCCCTCACTGAAATGGACAGATCATCCAAGCCAAAGATCAGCAAGGAAATAAAGGCCTTAAACGACACACTGGACCAGATGGACATCACAGATATATTCAGAACATTTCATCCCAAAGCAACAGAATACACATTCTTCTCTAGTGCACATGGAACATTCTCCAGAATAGATCACATCCTCGGTCCTAAATCAGGACTCAACCAGTATCAAAAGATTGAGATCATTCCCTGCATATTTTCAGACCACAATGCTCTAAAGCTAGAACTCAACCACAAAAGGAAGTTTGGAAAGAACCCAAATACATGCAGACTAAACAGCATCCTTCTAAAGAATGAATGGGTCAACCGGGAAATTAAAGAAGAATTGAAAAAAATCATGGAAACAAATGATAATGAAAATACAACAGTTCAAAATCTGTGGGGCACAACAAAGGCAGTCCTGAGAGGAAAATATATAGCGGTACAAGCCTTTCTCAAGAAACAAGAAACGTCTCAGGTACACAACCTAACCCTACACCTAAAGGAGCTGCAGAAAGAACAAGAAAGAAACCCTAAGCCCAGCAGGAGAAGAGAAATCATAAAGATCAGAGCAGAAATCAATGAAATAGAAACCAAAAAGACAATAGAACAAATCAACGAAACTAGGAGCTGGTTCTTTGAAATAATTAATAAAATTGATAAACCCCTGGCCCGACTTATCAAAAAGAAAAGAGAAAGGACCCAAATAAATAAAATCATGAATGAAAGAGGAGAGATCACAACTAACACCAAAGAAATACAAACTATTATAAGAACATACTATGAGCAAGTCTACGGCAATAAATTTGACAATCTGGAAGAAATGGATGCATTCCTAGAAACATATAAACTACCACAACTAAACCAGGAAGAAGTAGAAAGCCTGAACAGACCCATAACCAGTAAGGAGATTGAAACAGTCATTAAAAATCTCCAAACAAACAAAAGCCCAGGGCCAGACGGCTTCCCGGGGGAATTCTACCAAACATTAAAGAAGAACTAATTCCTATTCTCCTGAAACTGTTCCAAAAAATAGAAATGGAAGGAAAACTTCCAAACTCATTTAATGAGGCCAGCATCACCTTGATCCCAAAACCAGACCAGGATCCCATCAAAAAAGAGAGCTATAGACCAATATCCTTGATGAACACAGATGCGAAAATACTCAACAAAATACTAGCTAATAGGATTCAACAATACATTAAAAGGATTATTCACCACAACCAAGTGGGATTTATTCCAGGGCTGCAAGGTTGGTTCAACATCCGCAAATCAGTCAATGTGATACAACACATCAATAAAAGAAAGAACAAGAGCCATATGATACTCTCAATAGATGCTGAAAAAGCATTTGACAAAGTACAGCATCCCTTCCTGATCAAAACTCTTCAAAGTGTAGGGATAGAGGGCATATACCTCAATATCATCAAAGCCATCTATGAAAAACCCACCGCAAATATCATTCTCAATGGAGAAAAACTGAAAGCTTTTCCGCTAAGGTCAGGAACACGGCAGGGATGTCCCTTATCACCACTGCTATTCAACATAGTACTAGAGGTCCTAGCCTCAGCAATCAGACAACAAAAGGAAATTAAAGGCATCCAAATCGGCAAAGAAGAAGTCAAATTATCACTCTTCACAGATGATATGATACTATATGTGGAAACCCAAAAGACTCCACTCCAAAACTGCTAGGACTTATACAGGAATTCAGTAAATTGTCAGGATATAAAATCAATGCGCAGAAATCAGTTGCATTTCTCTACACCAACAGCAAGACAGAAGAAAGAGAAATTAAGGAGTCCATCCCATTTACAATTGCATCCAAAACCATAAGATACCTAGGAATATACCTAACCAAAGAGGCACAGAATCTATACTCAGAAAACTATAAAGTACTCATGAAAGAAATTGAGGAAGACACAAAGAAATGGAAAAATGTTCGATGCTCCTGGATTGGAAGAATAAATATTGTGAAAATGTCTATGCTACCTAAAGCAATCTACACATTTAATGCAATTCCTATCAAAGTACCATCCATCTTTTTCAAAGAAATGGAGCAAATAATTCTAAAATTTATATGGAACCAGAAAAGACCTCGAATAGCCAAAGGGATATTGAAAAAGAAAGCCAACGTTGGTGGCATCACAATTCCGGACTTCAAGCTCTATTACAAAGCGGTCATCATCAAGACAGCATGATACTGGCACAAAAACAGACCCATAGATCAATAGAACAGAATAGAGAGCCCAGAAATAGACCCTCAACTCTATGGTCAACTAATCTTCGACAAAGCAGGAAAGAATGTCCAATGGAAAAAAGACAGCCTCTTCAATAAATGGTGCTGGGAAAATTGGACGGCCACATGCAGAAAAATGAAATTGGACCATTTCCTTACACCACACACAAAAATAGACTCAAAGTGGATGACGGACCTCAATGTGCGAAAGGAATCCATCAAAATCCTTGAGGAGAACACGGGCAGCAACCTCTTCGACCTCAGCCGCAGCAACATCTTCCTAGGAACAACGCAAAAGGCAAGGGAAGCAAGGGCAAAAATGAACTATTGGGATTTCATCAAGATCAAAAGCTTTTGCACAGCAAAGGAAACAGTTAACAAAATCAAAAGACAACTGACAGAATGGGAGAAGATATTTGCAAACGACATATCAGATAAAGGACTAGTGTCCAGAATCTATAAAGTACTTAGCAAACTCAACACCCAAAGAACAAATAATCCAATCAAGAAATGGGCAGAGGACATGAACAGACATTTCTGCAAAGAAGACATCCAGATTGCCAACAGACACATGAAAAAGTGCTCCATATCACTCTGCATCAGGGAAATACAAATCAAAACCACAATGCGATATCACCTCACACCAGTCAGAATGGCTAAAATCAACAAGTCAGGAAATGACAGATGCTGGCGAGGATGTGGAGAAAGGGGAACACTCCTACACTGTTGGTGGGAATGCAAGCTGGTGCAACCTCTCTGGAAAACAGCATGGAGGTTCCTCAAAATGTTGAAAATAGAACTGCCCTATGACCCAGCAATTGCACTACTGGGTATTTACCCTAAAGATACAAACGTAGTGATCCAAAGGGGCACGTGTACTCAAATGTTTATAGCAGCAATGTCCACAATAGCCAAACTATGGAAAGAACCTAGATGTCCATCAACAGATGAATGGATCAAGAAGATGTGGTATATATACACAATGGAATACTATGCAGCCATCAAAAGAAATGAAATCTTGCCATTTGCGACAACATGGATGGAACTAGAGCATATCATGCTTAGCGAAATAAGTCAATCAGAGAAAGACAACTATCATATCATCTCCCTGATATGAGGAAGTGGTGATGCAACATGGGGGCTTAAGTGGGTACGAGAAGAATAAATGAAAGAAGATGGGATTGGGAGGGAGACAAACCATAAGTGACTCTTAATCTCAGAAAACAAACTGAGGGTTGCTGGGGGGAGGGGGTTTGGGAGAAGGGGGTGGTATTATGGACATTGGGGAGGGTATGTGTTTTGGTGAGTGCTGTGAAGTTTGTAAACCTGGTGATTCACAGACCTGTACCCCTGGGGATAAAAATATATGTTTATAAAAAATAAAAAATTATATTAAAAAAAAAAGCTGTTTATAGGGCACCTGGGTGGCTCAGTGGATTAAGCCGCTGCCTTCGGCTCAAGTCATGATCTCAGGGTCCTGGGATGGAGTCCCACATTGGGCTCTCTGCTCAGCAGAAAGTCTGCTTCCTCCTCTCTCTCTCTGCCTGCCTTCTGTCTACTTGTGATTTCTCTCTGTCAAATAAATAAATAAAATCTTTAAAAAAAAAGCTGTTTATAATTAATGTTCCTTAATCTTAGGTATTATTTAGAAAGGGTCAATATCTGACCAAATCAGATTTGAAGCAATGTTCCTTAAATTATAAAACTCTTTATTTTTTTAAACACTTTATTTTTCCAAGTTCTTAAACACTTCTCAGCCTGTAGGTTTGTTGAATAAATAAATACTAAGAAAATGTTCATCATACTTCTCAGCTGAGACTAATTAATGCACATGTACAAAAATGAGAAATTTATACATGAAAATTAAGCAAAACCAGGATATTAAGTTGATGGGTGCAGGTTGTATCTTAAGACCTGTGTTTATGATATCATGATACCCTCATCTCTGCTGAACCACAGACCACAGAGATGACAAACAAACTGGAGAGATGTCCTTGATATGACCTTTAGATCAATAAGACATTCCTGCACCTGCAGCTTAGTTTAGTGTCACAAAGAAGAGTATATACCAGTTTCAGAAGAGTACCACAAAGAGCTTGTATAGATCAATGCAGGTCCTGTCTGTGGAAAGACCAGTCCCTCCCCAAAAGAATCTACATGCCTTCTTTTCACAGAGCTTAATGCGTTGCTCATATTGTCTTTTCAGTATCTCTGTCCTTGACTAGAGCTTCCCTTAATGAGAATAAAGAACAGTGAAGACAGCATAATTTGTAACAGAAGTTTGCTAGTTTAAAAAGTTGAGGAAGGGCCCCTGGGTGGCTCAGTGGGTTAAGCCGCTGCCTTCGGCTCAGGTCATGATCTCAGGGTCCTGGGATCGAGTCCCGCATCGGGCTCTCTGCTCAGCAGGGAGCCTGCTTCCTCCTCTCTCTCTCTGCTTGCCTCTCTGCCTACTTGTGATCTCTCTCTGTCAAATAAATAAATAAAAAATCTTTAAAAAAAAAGTTGAGGAAGATTCATATTAAAAATTCCAGATTTGGGGGGTGCCTGGGTGGCTCAGTGGGTTAAAGCCTCTGCCTTTGGATCAGGTCATGATCTCAGGGTCCTGGGATTGAGCCCTGCATCGGGCTCTCTACTCAGCCCGGAGCCTGCTTCCTTCTCTCTCTCTGCCTGCTTCTCTGCATACTTGTGTTCTCTATCTGATAAATACATACAATCTTTAAATAAATCAATAAATTTTAAAAATTAAAATTCCAGATTTTTTAGAGTACCTCTTAAAACATCAGATGTGCTAACTATACTTGGGGCCACACACCTGCCTGGCAGCAATTGGCTGAAGCAGAGGGGTGCTGCCCTCCTTGCGCTCCCCAGTCCTTACCATTCCCTAGTGTTTGCCCCTGATCAGCTTTGGCCATTTTTGTTCCTGCCTTACCTCATGAGCATTTTATTCGAACCCTTTGGTTTAAGTGTGAGAACTCTGCTATTAGACTACCCAGATTTAAATCCCAACACTTCCTAGTTGTATGACCCTGGGCATATTACTTTCTTCCCTCTCCTTGCTCTTTTGTTTTCTCCTTGAAAAGTTATAATAATTTTCACTACTTTATAGAGTTGTTGGGGAAATTAAAAATAACATGGACATCAAGTACAGAGGCCAGTGAATCCATAAATGTACTTATTATTAAGGAAAACACACAGACACACACGAGTGGGGCTAGATTAAACCCCCTCTGCCCCACTGCATTAGATGTGTAGAGCTACCTCAGAGGCTTTCAGCCTTAGGCCAAGGGAACATGGGCCACAGCCCCAGTAGCACAATCTGGATAGGCTGCTGGGGATCTTGAGTGAGGTGGACCCAGGTTGAAACTCAGTGCATTGTATCAGTTATGGCTGGCATTCTCCTCGAAGTCCCGGGACCGTTCTTATACCTAGCTATACTTTACAGTCACCTGCGGAGAGTCTCAAAACTAAAGAAAACAATGCCCAAGCCCTACACCAAACCAAGCAAGTCAGATCTATTGAAGTGGATCTAGATATATCTTTAAAGCTCCCTAGGTGATTCTAATGTACAGACAGGCTTGAGAACCACTGTTCCATGGCACAGAGAGCACCAGCCCTCCCCAGCCACGTCTAGGACTCTCAAAAGATCCAAGACAGGGGTTCACATTTTTAAAAATGAGCAGCTTAGGAAGCATTAAAATCCAGAAATTACTGATTCATCTGGCAGAAAATATTCATTTTGTAAACATGTCTGCATTTTGGATTAAGTGAGTTACATTTTTTAAAAATAGGAAGATCATTGTTTGCGACTGTGGTATTTCATCAAGTGTATCCCCACACAAATGTGTGGATACACTTAAATGCCTCTTTTAAGTGCATTCCACAGACTGAGGGAAAAGAATTTTGAGTTTTCGGAAGGTGACTGAATTTAGCAATACCACATTAAGTAATTAAAGGTTGGCATATAAAGCTAGTTTTACTTAATAGTGAGACAACTTTAAATTTTTATAAAGAAGTCATAGCTTTCTACTTAAAAATAACAAAATCATCAATAGTTTTGCAGGAAATATAGAGCAACATCATTAAAATGTTGCTAATATATGTGTAAGTTCTATGCTAATTTGGCTAAACAGTTTAAATGCTTATCAAACTACATGTATAGAAAATAAAATATTAGTATTATTCTTTAGCAGTCTTTAATTAGATCTGAAAATTTTTAATTATTAAAATATCTAAGATTTAGATGTTTTTAAGATAGATTTAAAGATCATTCTTAGGCAAAATTTAGGTTGAGAGATAACTAATTTGGAGAAAACTCTATTTTGAGGAAATCTAATATTCTTTGTAGTCACTAAATTAGGATGCCACGTATATTTAAATGTAAATTTAGATGTGCCCCACTTATTTTAGCATAAATCTTTTAAATCAAATATTAACACTTTTTGAATTTCTTTTTCCATATCTGTATCTCATGTACTAATTTCCTTCTCCTTTCCCCCAAACAAAGTTACAAACCCAGATCTCTATAGGATAGGGAAATCACACAAAACAGCAAAGTAGTGGCAGGCAGTCAGGTCCCCAGGCAGAGGCCACAAAACAGCAGCCTGGAAATCTGGTCCATACACATGAATGGTTTGCTTCTTTTGCATTTAAAAAATTTGGAAAACTCAGATAAAAATCCTGAATTCCAGCTTATTCTGGAAAAGCAGGAGCTCCTGGAACATTGGGGTCATAGTCTTTAGCAAGAGTTGACTGGACGTGAGTATCGCTGCCCCTTTGGATGGGGCACAGACTCCCTCCACCTGACCAGTTATCACCACCTGCTTGTTATGTATGCGTTGCCTGCTTTACCTCTGGAAGCTTCTGAGTTTCCAACAAAAGGATAAACTAATCAAGTAAGAGACCTCAAACTCAGGCCCAAGACTCCACAACCAAGGTAGGGGCCTAGAAGACAAAAAAAAAAAAAGAGTGGTGGGCAACAACCCTGGGAAACAAAGAAGACACACAAAGTCTACTATACATATTTTGGGGAGTCAGGAGATGGTGTGGTTCAATGGAAAGAAAAGAGTGGGGGAACATCTGTGCTTGAATCATGGGCTCTCCCACTATCATTGGTGGGACCTTGGGTGGAGCTTGCCCTCTGTGGATAATGGGCTACCAATTTCTCTCTGAGTGAAGAGTCACTAGGGTGATGAGTGCACCGTGTCATGCACATTCAGGGCTTAGGAGATGTAGGGAGTAGTAGGCGAAAGAACATTGGATTTGGTAGCAAAATCTGGCTTTGAATCCCAGCTGTACTCCACCATCTCCGTGAGCTTCAGTTTCCTCCTTGGAGGCAACATTCCTGGAGTAAGGACAGAAGGGTTGCCAGGAGAATGTCTGCTATGGAGTGCATTGACTTTCACCAAACCTCTATCATCATCAGTCCTACTTCTCTGATTCCAGTCCTTGTCCCACTGCAGGGGGAAGTGAAGGAGCCCTGGCTAGAACTGAGGCCAGGCAGATGCTAGGTGGCTGCGGACTCTGTAGCATTTTAGAAATTAAAAAGAATGGGAAGAGAGACAATCCAAAAACTGTATGGCTAGAAGGCAGAAGTGTTCAAATATTTTCTGTGGTATCAGAATGAGGCATCCATGATGTGTGGAGGCAAAAGGTGAACAGGAAGATGGAGGGTGGTCATTCAAATGAAAAAAAGTATCTTTGAGTACCTGCTATTCTGCCTTATGGGACAGCAAAGACATTGGGTATATTTATGTACGTGGGAATAGCCACATGTATACACACACACACACACACACACACTCACACTCACATACACACACACAAAAAATTTCTGGTCCTCCAAAATTCCCAATGAAAAAGACAGACACATTCAAATACCTAATATGAGGCTTGTATTAATAAGAACAGTCTAGAAAGAAGGATGATCGAGTAGGAAAGGAAGAAGTCAAATGCAGGTGGGGAAACTCTGAACAGATGCTTAGAAAAGGTGGAGTTTGAACATCACAGACCAAGAAGGGTTTCCAAAAAGAGGAAGAAATGGGGTATCAAGTATCTTGAAAAGGCAACAATCTGAGGCCAGACCCAAGGGCAGCAGCTACCAGATCTATGTGGGAACAGTCAGTCCAGTGCATGAGAGGAGGGCTTGGGGAACAAGGCAGGAGATGAACTTGAAATATACCTGGAGAGGAACTGTCAGTCTACAACTTCATCCTGGACACATTCATTCTGGACACAGCTTTCCCCAGAGAGAGATAACCTCAGAATCCCTGCAGAAGTACAGCAGGTTGGAAAGAAATAATAAATATCTTAAAGGTGCCCAACCAGGACAGAGGAAAAGAATCGGGCTTTATGATGTCAATAGTGGCTCTGAATTGATCTATTTAGCGTTGCTAGCTAACGGTCTCACTAGCTTACCTTCTGGGGAATGTTGACCAGCTTTACATAGTTCTGGAAAGATGAAGATATTGATAATAAAAGGAGAGCAAACATAAACACATCAGAAATGAGTGATTCTATTCATCTTCAACTTTGGTTTCAGTGACTTCTAAACTCTGACACATTATCTCTATTCCCCTGACCAGAGCTGGAAAGGCCACAGTATCACTTGGATTTCACAGCTTTGCTGTTCTTCTTGGACCCCAGGTTGCTGGCACCGTGTTCCAGAATTTCCTACGGTGCCAGGAACGCAAGCTGGTGCCAGGGATGCAAAGTCAAACCCCTGCCTTTGGAAGGTTACAGAAGGAGAGAAGCAAAATAAATGGAAATCAATGGCTTAAATCCAGTGAGATAAATCAATGCTCCAAGAAGTGTTACAGAGAGCTCAGAGACCAATCCAACTATTGTATCTACATGCTCCCTGCATGCTCAGGCAGTACAGTGTCCTGACAAAGAGCAGAAGCTCAACTCTAAGAGGTGGTTCAAATCCCAGCTGTGCCACTGATCAGCTGGGTGATTCCAGGGCAATCACTTAATCTCTCTGTGCCTCAATGTCCCAACCATAAGAAAGGCAGAATAAGCGAGCCTACCTCATAGGATCACTGTGAGAATTAAAAGAATTTACACACATGTTGCACTTAATACTGTGTGTTGCACACTAAAATATTGTCATTAGTATAACCTGATTAGCCCAAAAGAGAGCCTAGAAAAATGTTAATCTTTCCTGCATTTCTCCTGTCTCCAGTCAAAAGAAGCATTATGAAAATGAACCTTTTTCTCAATACACATTTGCCAACCAAGTGAAATTAACCTTGAACTTCCATCTCCCAAGTGACAGCTGCCTGAGATCTTTCCACCACTACATGAGTCTTGCTATTCATCAAGCTTCCTGAAAGCTTCCAGCAGAGCTGTTCCCTGCAAGAAACCTCATGGTCCTGATAACAGAATTAAAGAGATATCATTCTGGATATTTCTGGTGGGAAGCACTGGTTGTATGCGAGGTTGGAGCAGCTCCACACCCCAGATAAATTGTGGACCATAGCCAAGCCCAAATACCCTGTCCGGACATTGCACTCAAATTGCCTCCAATGGCCTAGCTGCTCCTCTCCCTTCCAAATGTGTGGTCATGCCAGGGAAGAGAGATTCCTTCCCGATTCCCCTTCAGCCGCCTACACTTAGCACCCTCCACAGGATTCTCTGCCTCTGGTTTTGGGATTCTCAGGCTTCACGGTTTAGCAGTGAGAAGCCTGCTGTTCCAGACTAAAACGTTGTTTTCTCATCCCTGAAAAGAAGGAAAAATAAGTTTTGTCAGCACACAAGTAGACTTACTTGTCAGCTACTCTGATCTTGGCATTTAGATCCAAAGTGGTACCTTCTCAATAACTCATCAGGTTTTTAAAAAGATAACTTGGTGGTGCCTGGATGGCTCAGTGGTTAAGCAACTGCCTTTGGCTCAGGTCATGATCCTGGAGTCCCAGGATCAAGTCCAGCATCTGGCTCTCAGCTCCACAGGGAGTCTATTTCTCCCTCTAACCTTCTCCTCTCTCATGCTCTTGCTCACTGTTTCTCTCTCAAATGAATAAATAATATCTTTAAAAAAAGATAACTTGGTAATATCCAACACAAATGTGTCAGTATCAATGGTCAGTATAATCTGAAAACTGTATGTTCAAATTAAAGCAAACATGGCCAGTGGGATTAATATTTACAACATAATATCCAAAAATTAGAAATAACAATTCTTGAAGAAGAAAAATCAAATTTCCCACGATGGTACTTCTTTAACAAAAGCATCGCCTTTATTCTCATCCCTCTAAATAAAAATCTGTTAATTAGCTTGTGGGCAAAGCTGGCCAAATGCTGATGAGTATTCAGGATGCTATTGTGTTTGGCTTTGAAAACAAGTCATGATTAGGAAATCAACATGGGAAGCATACTTCAAACATCCAAAAGCATTTTCTCTGCTTAGCAACTGGCAAGAACTTAGTGTGTTTTCTCTGCTTCTGTGTCATGTTGCTCTGGTCCCTGGAACTATGTGGTGGCTGCAAAAGGAAAGGAGGGGGGGAACAAAACCAAACAAAAAAACTTCTGCATTGAAACAGCGGCACAAATTTAGCCTGAAAGCTGCTGTGTGGGGACTTGTGCAACCGGGCTCCATGCCCACCAGTTACTAGCCAAGGAAGGGTATGGCGGTGGGGCCCCTCCCGCTCGCAGCACTTGGTTTCCTCCTCACCCCGCAGTGCAGCAAGGGACCTTCAGCATTTCCTCTTCTGGGATGGCTGGGAATTGACTGTTTTTATGAAATGAGCATGACCTAGAAAAGCATTCAGCATGATCCGCTTGTGCACTTGAAAGAGTCCTCAGCTGTACTTCCCATCACAAAGTGTTTGAGCTCCTGTTTATTAAAGCACAGCTTGAACCAGAGGACGCGTCAGTCTTCCAGGTGAACAGCAACAGATCTTTGGCACGGAATCACCACAACTCCCGGCTTGCATTTTTACATGGGAAGTCAGAAGATTAATTTCTTATAAGCTACCAAAAGTAGTTAAATAAATGCAAACTGGAAGGAATGATTGTATTTAATCAGGCATACACTAATAAAAGTACACATATGCAGATATGTATCTATACCTATCAGAATCACACAAGAACACCATGCTCTGGACCAAAGTCCAAACGAAATCTTGAAATTCAATACTACCACCACCACGTTCTGTCGTAAAATGCTTCTCTGTTCAGTCAAAAAAAAAAAAAAAAAGTCCAAAGATTATTTATTAAAAATGATGTGTTTGACACTGAGCTAGCTTCTGAGGAACCAATGATAAGTCAACAATGATTTCATGAGTTGATGGTCCAGAAGAGGAAACTGATACATATAAAAATATTTGCATTACAGTATGTTCCATGTAAATTTATTTTCAAGGTTCAGAAGTAGATGGAGTATCAGATCTTTCTGAGCATGTAAAGGGTAACATGAAAAGGCTAAGAGACTGATGTCTTAAAGGAGGGTTCTAAAGAAATGGATAGAAATTCTTCAGATAGAGAAGAACTCTTAAGATAGTGGGAACAGCAGAGGTGCTTGAGTGGCTAAATTGGTTAAGCATCTGCCTTCCGCTCAGGCCATGATCTCAGGTTCCTGGGATCAAGTCCTGCATTGGGCTCCCTGCTCAGTTGAAAGCCTGATTCTCCCCTTCTCTCTGCCCCTCCTCCCCCCCATTCATGTGTATGCTCTTTCTGTCAAATAAATAAATAAAATCTTAAAAAAAAAAATAGAGAGAACAGCAGGAACAGGAATAAAGATGTGATGACACATATTCCCAAAGCAGGACAGAGCACAGAGGTACACTAATGTACTACTTTACACATATTAACTCAATCCTCATAACAATCCTATGACTTAGGCACTAACATAATCCCCACTTTACAGTTGTGAAAGTTGAAGGAAATAAAATTTGAGTGTAGAGCCCACATCCCTAATAGCTACAATAACATTTAAGGGGTTATCAAAGAGTGAATAACACAACAAAAAACTACCTATATTTCTGAAGCATAAAATCCAAGGGGTCTGGCAGAAGGGAAAGGACAGGGAAAGACTGCTGCTAGAAATCTGTTGTGGGGAGAGGGGGATCTCAGAAGCACCCTGAGGCCAGCTTCACTGCTTCAAACTCCTGTGGCATTCTAGGTCCATGAACATGGTCAGTTCTGTGCATAGAATGTTCACGATCACGGAGGGTGGGGACTTACCTGAGTCCAGAATGGTGTCAGGCACCTCAATGAGGAAGCTAGTACAATAACTCAGGTATAAGAATTTAAATGAAGTGACAGTGAAGATGGAGCGGTGGAAGGTATTGCAAAACATGTGCACATTCTAGCATCACTGCACCAGCATGGCTGGGTGATGAAGGGGGACATAGGCATCTACACATCTGTGCAACTGAGTCAGTTAAAGGGAGCATTTAGTCTTTTTGCATGAAAGCCCTTTGGGGCCAGAGTGAAACAGTTTCTTTCCTCCCCCACTGATTCCTAATCATTGGTATGCAAATACCAGATTCAGGATCTGTTTTCATTAAAGTAATGTTTGTTTGTTTGTTTGTTTAAATTAAATTTATTTATTTTCAGCATAACAGTATTCATTATTTTTGCACCACACCCAGTGCTAAAGTAATGTTTGTTTTTAAAGTACACAAACTTAAAATTTTAGGAATTAGCCTATCTGCTTTAAAAAAACAAACTCTATGGTCTAGAGAAAGTAAATGTTCTGTGGATGCCTTTCAGTATTGTCTAAAGGGGTCAGTAAAAAAAAAAAAAAAAAAAAAAGATAAAAATGAAAACTTAATAATGTGGTTCAATTCAAATAAAGACTTGAGTACCTACATACCAGAACTGAGGTATTCCAAGAAATACCACAGAGGAGATGCTAAAGGCCAGGCCAAAGCTGAGCTTCAGGTTCTTTGGAGAGTACGCAAGTAACCGTGATATAAATCAGGGAATAATAAGCAAGTAAGAACATTCGGGGTGGGAGGGGGGTGTGTGCAGGGGTGGGCAGTTAAAGGAAAACATAATTCCATCCCAGTTTGAGGATTGGAAAAATTTTGTAAAGTAAGTAGCATTTTGGATTGGTTTTAAGAGGTTGTTTACCTGAAGAAGGATATATAGCCCCGTACTGTACACCATTCTTATACATAAATATACGAGACTACTCATGTAATCATCAACTGCTACCTGGCTCTCTCCCAAACTCCCAAGTAGAATGAAAGAATGAAGATTCTTCCCCCCTGTAAAGAATGAAGATTCTAATATTTTTTCAAATTTCTTTAGCTGTGACATTCCCCCAACCAACTGCATCTCTGGTAAAACAGCAGGAGCTTTAGAGCCATAGTAAAAATTAAAGTATGATAGCAAAGTTGTACTAAGCATCTACTATGTACTGAACACATTTAACCCTCATCTATGTGACAGCCACTCTTACTATCCACACTTTTCGATGGGGGAACAGAGGCATGGAGACACGTAAGTCTCCAAAGTGACACAGCTGGCAAATGTTGCAGCTGGACTCAATCTAGTCAATCCTTTCTTTGTTCATTGATAAAAGAAGGGATAGATAATAAACTCCACCACCCAAGTTTGTTGTGATGACTAAGTCAGATAGTGTGTATAAAGTACCCAGCTGAGAATTGGGCATTAGCAGACATTCATTTCCTAATGGCTATAATTGTTATTTCATCTCATTTTAGCAACTAGGTCATTTCCCACCAGTCAGATCTCCAATGAAAGCTCACACGTAGCCCTACTGCATGCCCAGGGCTCGCTGGCATCAGGGCTCCTAAATGCATCCAGCTGAGGCCATCTGGTTCACATACATCTTAAGGCTATCAAGAGTGTCATATTTTACATTCTCAGACATCTTCTAATGACACTGAAGGTCATTAGTCAAAATGCCTACAAATCACAACATTACTGACAAGTTGGCACCCATCACAGCTTGAACACCCCCAATACACAGAGAACTCATTATCTTGAAGGTATTTATTCCAAAGTTGTTTATTTCCCTATTGTCAATGAAAGTCATAAGAAAGATCATAGAACTAAATTTCTTCATAGAACTAAATCTACTCCTCGGACTTCCAGTTAGTGGCTGTTGCCTTCCCTCTAGACAATTCTTGCTTTTGACTATCTTGTCTCCTTTATTCAATGGGAGGGTTGATCAGCTTCAGTTCCATTGTCTCTTTTGCCTGCAATATTCTTCCCAGACCATTTGCTACCCTGTTTACCAACCCTGGCCATTCTCTTCTCTGTAATTATCTCTAAAAATATGGCCTCCAGAACAAAGGGAAATGCACTGATGGAGGTGACACCTCCATCCAGTGTCACCTGTCTTTACCAACACCTTCCTGGTAAGACCACATTTACTTTCCTAACAGTCTTCTAATACTGTTCCCTTCTTTTAGGGGCTTGTTTAAAACACAGAACATCTCTTTCCCACTAATTATAGAATTGCAGAAATTTGGATTTTTGCCTTTAAACTTTACTTTCTCACTCTCAGGCCAGCACATCTCCCTATCATAATCCTTCTGTTGCCTATTTCTGTTATCAACCACATTACTGTCTACCTAATTCCATCCAGTTGCCCTCTGTGGTTCACCCAGGTTGATGAAGGAAGACGAAGAAATAAAGAAAACCATGCCCAGTGCTCTATGACACTCTAACGGAGGCTTCCTTCCCTCTTATCTGTAGCATCTCTACTTTGGGAATGACCACTGATTACTTATTGCTCTGAGACTATGCTGGGGTTTTACTCTCATTTGTCCTTTTTACACTTTTTTTTAGAAAACTCAATCCTATTTTCTTTGCTGATCAAAAGCCTACTTTTATTCAATTCCTGCCAATTGTACAAAGGGTTACCAGTTCCCATATTACTGTTCTGTTCCAAGAGAAAAAGGAGGGGGTCATTTGGGGGGAAGGCTGTGCTTTTCATGTCTGGCAGTGGAAATGGTAACCTTCTTCATCTCAAGTCTTCCCCCTCTTCTTTATCCCAGTGTGCTTTAAGCTCTAAGAAAATGGCACTTATTGTTTCTTGAACATGCCAAACCTCTCTCATATCTGTGCCTCTGTATTACACTACTCTCTGCACAGAAGATCTTTCCTTCCACTTTTTTGCCCAAATTACTATACATTCTTCATGTCTCCCTTCAATGTTATCTGCTGTGAACAACTTCCTGGACTCCCTTAGGCAGAAAGAGTTGCTCTGATCCTACTTTGCTCAGGTTTACTGATATTATATTGTATCTGTCTATAGCTGGTATTCCCAGTACACTTGATCTCCTCCAGGGAAGAGCCAAGTCTCTGAAAATGGAAGGCCCACAATAATGTTTACCTCACGAAAAACACTCAGTAAATGTTTGCTGAATAAATACATGAATAGGAAGATGCAAAAGACATCATGGTATTCAAAAAAAAAAAAATACTAGGAATGAAAGGAACAAGGATAAACCAAGATAGAAAATGCATGGCATTTGTTCATAAACATAGATATTTTAAGCTTGGTAGTTGAAAAGATTCTTTAATCTTTTTATATATCCTGATTCTTTAGAGTTAACAACCACAAAGCACAAACTACGAACCATCTGAAATTAATTTAAATCTCCATGTCACTCACTTTTTTGTTGTTCAAGAGCTACACTTTACCAAAAAAGAAAAAAAAAAAAGTCTGGTATATCAAAGTCAAACTTTTCCATATGGTATTGGCACTTACAGTAAATTTGCTGGGGATGGAAAGTAATCAGACCTGGCCTATTTGGAATAGCTTTATCATTGTAGTTTTTAAAATAAATAATCCAAATGTTACGGCAAAGAGGCAAAGAACAAGGAAATTCCTCAAGTTGATTAGCTGTGAAGGAAAAAATATTGTAATTTTAGTACCCATTAATTTATATTACAGTAAATGATTTAATGCAGCTCTAAAACATAGCTCATCAAATAGAAAATATGTACTCTAACACTGTTCTCAAGTTACACACATGGATAATTGATAAGTTCTATCCTAACAAGTGATTCACTGAAGCTTAGAACCCTAAGGTATGATAATAGTACACAGAAACTTCAGTTGTTTATTACTATCCTTTTGTTTATCAAGAAAAGTGATTTTCTTTCTCATGCTATTTGTAAAACAATAAACAATAGCTCTGGGCAGATGAAATATTTTCCAACAAACTGTTATTTATTCAACAGGAATGTCTAATTAAAAAGATATTCCCTATTTTTTGTCCTTAAAGACTGGAGTACAAACTCTATGATTAATTTAGAATGTTTTTTGAAAAGCCAAGCATATGTGCTTTAAAATTTCTAAATGAACAATCAATGTATATTTCTTGAATAATTAAACTATAAACTCTGCTTGGTAGGCATTATGATGAGAAAGAGAAACACATACACCCTAGTCATTACACTCTAAAACGGCATATAGGCTACTTGCAGACACAAAACTAATGCAATGCAAAATAGCCATAAAACAATTCAAAACCACCCAACAGAAAGGGGTACCTACTTTTATCAAAGACATTTATAAGAATGCTAACTATCCATATTAGTCAACAAGAGGAAACTACTCCAATGTCCATCAAGAACAGAATGGATAAATTGTGATACACTCACAGAATGGGATACAATGTAGCAATTAAAAAACTACAGGTAAATTACACAAACAGTGGTATGTGAAAAATAGGAGACACAAAACAGTTTACCTTTAACATGAGTTTAACTGCATGGTTCTCCTTACAGGTACATTTTTACAGTATAGTACAGTGACTGTGTTTTCTCTTTCGTGTGATTTTAACATGGCTCAAGCTTCTCATGGCACAGTGGTCTCAGAATAGGTATACTTCTACATGGTGGCTGGCTTCGAGGCGAAGCATCACAAAAGCAAATCTTCCTTCAAGCTGCACAGCTTCTTAAGACCTAGATCTAGGAGTCTTTGGTCAACAGCAACTTACAGGGCCAGCTCAGAGTCAAAGAAAGGATGCCACAAAGGTGTGACCACTGGGAGGGAAAGTTCCTTGGGGAGACAACTTTGGAAATCAGCTGCGGCAGTGCATTATTATTTAAGCAAATACTTAAAAATATATGAGACATAATTCATGTATTCATTTCAAAAAAACCAGTTACTGAATTCCTGATAAATACTGGGAACATTAAATGAATAAGATATGGTTGAAAAGATATAATTACATGCTAAAATATAATACTTACTTAGGCACTACTTCCTTGCCCTACTTATTGATGATAATCTCCATCGAACACTTTGTTCAACACCATTGCCCTCACCTTTTCCTATATTTAGTTTATTCTGACTATCATGTACTTGGAAATGTAAGAGATTTTTTTAAAAAGATGTATACTAACATTTATTTGTTTCACTTTAAATGCATTTGGTCATTCATTCATTCTCTAGGTTCACTATAGGATTGGCAGTGCATTATGAACTAATTATAGACAATAAAAATAGGAGAAAGGCACAGTTTCTGCTTAAAGATACGTAGAGAAAATACAATGAAAAGGACATAGAGACAGAAAAGCACAGGCTATGCACTCACAACGTTCACCAGATCTATCAGTTCATTTGTTGTTGCTATTTTTTAAAGATTTTATTTATTTGATAGAGGGAAACATAGCGAGAGAGGGAACACAAGCAGGGAGAGTGGAAGAGGGAGAAGCAGGCTTCCCGCTGAGCAGGGAGCCTGATGTGGGGCTCAATCCCAGGACCCTGGGATCATGACCTAAGCTGAAAGCAGATGCTTAACGACTGAGCCACCTAGGTGCTCCAGTTCATTTGTTCATAAGAGTTCAAAAGACTAGGAGGCTCTAACCACAAGAGGCCATGAGTTTGGACTGGTTCTCAGTAAGTCACTGAGCTCTTTTACATTTTTTAGAGAGAAAAGAATAAAGTAAAAGCCGTACATTCATTAGGAAATTTAATTTCTTAGCAAGGAAAAATTGAGAGATAATAAAAGCAAAAACCAGTTCAGAGAGCTCCAGAAAGAGGAACAAACGTGGAAACCAGGGAGTGGCAGAAACAGCCAGGAACAAAGAAATCAGGTGCTGGTTCTGAGACATAGCAATTAGGATACAATAGAGACTGGCTTGAACACAAAAACTGTCCATTTTTGTACCTGTTTCTACAACTAAATTAATATCTAATTGTTTATGCCCTCACATGAACAGGGAGTAAAACTGAAAGAGACCTAAGCAGTAAATGGATTTGAAACAATTATCTTTAAAATGGCATCATTATATTGTCTCTGATTAGAACAGGCATAACTACTCACTGTAGTAAAGCTAAGTCACTTCTTTGTATTAGTTTTGTACAACCAGTCCCAAACAAATTCTCAGAATTTGCATGATTAATAATGGGAACATTTTGCCAACCTCACAGTTGACCAATCACACTATTTTAACCTACTACAAAAACATTATTTAAAAAATCAACTCCCTTTCATTCATCCTTTTGTTATTCCTTATTTGGGAAAATTAACTCCAAACCTTAATAAAATAGAATATTTCTGGGTAATATTTAAGCTAACTGGTCTCATGCCATGTTCTAAGATACATTTATTAAAATATAAAGTGTATATATTTATATAGAGAGATATATTAAATATATTTTTAGAACATGACATAAAAATGCTCATAAATTTATACCTTCAAAATGTATACCTTTTACTTTTTCAACCTAATAATCGTGCTTTTTCTTCTTAACCAAGACATGAGGAAAATTCTATTTCAACAATGTAAGTCCAGAGTAGTATTACAAAAGCAACTCTCAGAGAGGAGCTTTCAAACATGAGGTTCTTATAATTTGAATTATTTTAAGAAAGCTGTTTATCAGAACACAGCAAAGCAAATTTTAGTAATATTTGACCTTTTCTCCAATTGTTCCTTCTCCCTAAATGCAGAAAGGTAAATTTTTAAGTGCAATTATATAACTCAGAGAACATTTTCTTGATTACTTATTGCATATATTACAATCAGCCAGTAAGATACTTAACATCTACTAGGTAACAGCATAAGCTAGGTTCTGTGGAAAGCATAAAGAAAAAAATGAGTTAAGTTTTACAATAAGTGCAAGCACTTTGAGGGGCGCCTGGGTGGCTCAGTAGTTAAGCATCTGCTTTGAACTCAGATCATTCCAGGGTCCTGGGATCGAGCCCCATATCATTCTCCCTGCTCAGTGGGAGGCCTGCTTCCACTCCCACTTCTCCTGCTTGTGTTTTTTCCCTCTCTTTCTGTGTATCTTTCTGTCAAATAAGTAAATAAAATCTTAAAGAAAGAAAGAAGAGAAGAAAGAAAGGAGAAGAAAGGAAAGGAAGGAAGAACAAACTTTGAAAGCGATGGAAAAAGTGCTGCATTTAGCATTAATCCTTACATCGCAGTTCTATTTCACATTTTACTCTCACTATCTGTGTGCTCTGAAATTCTTACTAGTATTATTGATCCCAAATGTAAAATGACTGATTTGCCTTATTATCAGGCACAAATACAATAATGATTTGTAAACTGTGATGTCCAAACAAATAATTACTACAGAAACCACATGATGATGATGATGCAAGACATCATCAAATGATGTCATCAAATGATGATGCAAGAAAAGCAGCATTGAAATGATGAAATTTGTGATATGAACAACAAAACATTGGGAGGTGCTGAAAGGCAAGATTGGTATGGGACATCTTTATAGAAATGTGATATTTGAATCAAGTCTTACAAGGCAAGTGGAATATGGACATCCAAGAAGAGAGAAGAGTTTATCCCAACAGAAAGAAGAGCATGAGCAGAGACAATCAGATAAGTCAGCAAGATAACTGATTAGATTACTTAAGAAACAAACTAACCCTACAGGAGAGATTTGTTAGGGGTAGCCATGGTAAGTGTGAACAGATACGGTAAGGAGATTTTTATGAAGGTTCTAGAATGTCAACTGGAGAAATTAGGACGTGTGAGCCTCAAGGAGGTGAGGTCTGTCTTTGGCAAAATAAATAAATAAATAAATAAATAAAAGGATGAAAATAGTGTTTTAGGGAAACTAATCTGGGCATGTTTGTTGGATGGTTATCACTCTGCCCGCTCTGTCATTGTTACATCTCCCCTGAACAAAGGGAGATCAATTCATTATGTAAGTAGCAGCATCCTGGACACATTTAGAAATGTCTAAACACAATCAGAAGAGGGAATCAATAGGGCATTGGGACTGGTTTAATAGGGGATAAAAAACAAGAAGACCAAAAGACACTGAGCCTTCCAGTCTAGGGAAATTGGAAAATGCCAATTATAAGAAGGTAGTAGGGCCCAAGAGAGGAAAAATAATGACAGAATTGGAGGCAAAAGTGAAACATATGGTGCAATGTCCCATATATAGAAGACATGACTTTAGGACTCGACCTCTTAACTGGAATGATATATTTGACTTTAGTTTTATTTATGTAAAGGTAATTGTAGAGGCCATGATGAGTTGATAAGTTTATTAAAAAGACATAAAATTTATATAAAAAAGGGAAGGAAAAGCCAAGAACGAGAGTTGAAAGCAAAGGGGGATATTATAGACTTTCATCAATGAACCCAAGGGATGCTACCCAAGGAGGAAACTTCAAAAGAGTAACACTGATGAGCAATGTCAAATGCCACAGGGAAGCAAAAGGAGATCCTACTAGGGCAGAGTTAAAATATATGGTTAAAAGATGGTCATGGGGAAAAGGTTAGGAGTCTTTCTTCTGCAAAGAAGGGTCAAGAAGCCAGGTTGGGGGGCGTCTGGGTGGCTCAGTGGGTTAAAGCCTCTGCTTTTGGTTTGGGTCATGGTCACAGGGTCCTGGGATCAAGCCCCGCATCGGGCTCTCTGCTAAGCAGGGAGCCTGCTTTCCTTCCTCTCTCTCTGCCTACTTGTGATCTCTGTCTGTGAAATAAAAAAAAAAAAAAAAAAAAAAAAAAAAAGCCAGGTTGGGAAAGGCTTCAAACAGGGCAAGAAAGCAGTCAGTGCAACAGTAAATACGTACAACAATGTGGTCTGAAAGGAGTCTGAAAGCATTGCGAGAGAATTTCCACAGCAGCTGCAAGAAGCAATGGAATCCACAGGAGGTTTCACTCATATTTTTCAACACAAAAGACCTACCTAATCTGATAGTGTAAGGTATTTCCATAGAAAGATATAAACTAAAATGACACTTTTTCTGCCTCTTCATATATAGTAATAGCCTACATTCTGTGGAGATCACCAGTAGACTTCATTTATAAGAATTACTAGAACTGGAAATCAAACTTCTACTATTACAGCCAAAAGAAAGGACATCTGAGCCTCTCACAATGGTGAACTTTAATTGTGTGTTTAGACATAGGGATTGGATGAAAATAAAACCAAATCATTAAGGACATCACATCAAACAAGTGGTTTCATATAAATCAGTTTCTTGAATTTCAAATCTCCCTTGGCATACATATGCTTATGTTCACAAATTGGCACTTAGAAAATAACCTTCCATTTTTCATCACAACAAAGGGCTTTGGAAAATACATCGGCCTCCTATGGGAATCCTCTTAAGACTTTAAAATATTAATTTCTACAACATCCTTATTTCCCAAAGTAGTATACTTCCTTTCCCACACCAAATGTACTTTCCACTAATCACTGTTGTCTTATTACATTGCTCAGAGACATGGAAAATAATTAGTTGACTGCTTCTTTTTTTTTTTTTTTAAGATTTTATTTATTTATTTGACAGAGAGAGATCACAAGTACACAGAGAGGTAGGCAGAGAGAGAGAGGGAAGCAGGCTCCCTGCTGAGCAGAGAGCCCGATGTGGGACTCGATCCCAGGACCCTGAGATCATGACCTGAGCCGAAGGCAGCAGCTTAACCCACTGAGCCACCCAGGCGCCCAGTTGACTGCTTTCTAAGACAAATCGAAAGTTTAACAATATCTCCTCCACTATGGTATTTCTCAGTAATTTTTAAAAGTATTATTGGGTAATCACTGAATGACATCTCCTTATAAATGCAGCCCCTTAGCTAATTTCATTTCTCTTTAGCATCTTCTTCAATGTTTACTTGCCTCTTAGTTTTATGAGTTAATTTTGTCAGCATATCCTTTCTCATCATCCATTTTATTATCAATATCTACTTTGTTAAACTCTTAGAATTTATAGATCAGACTCAAATTTGTAACCCTTTACTAGATTTCTAATACCTTTCCAATGCATTGTGTATGTTTTAAGTTTTCTTAACAAAGGGTTTAAATACACACACATACACATATACACATATATATGTCTTATATGATATTGAGTATGAGTCACACCAATCGATTCAAAAGACATTTATGAACACCTACTATGTGCTAAGCATTGTTTTAGAGGTTGTGCGAGTAGCCATAAACAAGCAGTCATGGATCTCCTTCCTTTCCTAATGAACTCGCTTCCTAGTGGGAAAAGAACAAACAAGATAACCGAGGTATTTAGTAGGTCAGCAGGTGCTTTAGAGAAATTAAAGCAGTAAAGGTGGGTGAGTAATGTTGTGTTGAAAAGGGAAGAGATACAACTTGGTACACAGTGGTCAGGGTGGGCATGAGAGAACCTGGGGGAAGAGCATTCCAAGCCAAGAGAACAATACTGCAAAGTTCCTGACGCAGGAGCTTGCCCAGCATTGTTGAGGATCAGCAAAGGGGTGACTGTGATCAGAGGAAGGCAAGCTGGAAAAATAGCAGGAAATGAGATTGAGATGTAACAGAGAAGACTGCAGATCACAAGGTCTCACAGGCCATTAGAGGGACATGGCTTTTACTCTGAAGGAGATGAAAAGTATTTGGAGGGCTTAAACCAAGAGTGAAATGATTTGACATGCTCATAAAGAATTACCCAGCTACCCTGGTTGTAGGGATCCAGGGAAACCAAGCAGGAAGCTGCTGTGTCAGGATAACAGCAGTGGACAGAGGTAGTGAAAAATGGTTAAAGTGTGAATTTTTTAAAGTCCTTATTTTAATGCCAGTTAGTTAACATACAGTGTCATATTAGTTTCAGGTGTCCACTACAGTGATTCAACAATTCCATATGTCAGGGCGCCTGGGTGACTCAGTTGGTTAAGCATCTGCTTTCAATTCAGGCCATGACCCCAGGGTCTTGGGATTGAGCCCTGCATTGGGCTCTCTGCTCTGTGGGCTAGGGGTGGGGGGCTACTTCTCCCTCTCTCCCTCTGTCACTGCCCCTGCTTATGCTCTCTCTGTCATATAAATAAATAAAATCTTTAAAAAATAAACTCTTCCTTACACTGCCCAGTGCTCATCATAGCAATTGTACTCCTTAATCCCCATCACCTGTTTCACTGATGCCCCCCCCCACCTCCCCTCTGGTAACCAACAGTTTGTTCTCCATAGTTATGTCTATTTCTTGGTTTGTTTCTCTTTCTCTCTCTTTTTTAGGCCCTTTTGCTCATTTGTTTCTTAAATTTCACATGTGAGTGAAATCATACAACATTTGCCTTTCCCTGACTTATTTTGTTTAGCATTAATACTCTCTAGCTTCATACATGTCCTTGCAAATGGCAAGACTTAATTTTTTTTTTATATTCCAGTGTTGTGTGTGTGTGTGTGTGTGTGTGTGTACATATACCACTTTTTCTTTATCCATTCATCAACCAATAGACACTTGGGCTGCTTCCATATCCTGGCATTGGTAAACAATGCTGCTATAAACATAGGGTTACGTGTATCCCTTTTGAATTAGTGTTTTTCTATTATTTGGGTAAATACTCAGTAGTGTGATTGCTGAATCATAGGGTAGTTTTATTTTTAAATTTCTAAGGAACCACTGTACAGTTTTCCACAGTCTCTGCGGCACTTACATCCCTAGCAACAGTGCAAGAAGTTTCCTTTTTGTCCACATCCTCACCAACACCTGCTGTTTCTTCTGTTTTTGATCTTAGCCATTCTGAAAGGTCTGAGGTGATATCCCATTCTGATTTTAATTTGCACTTCCCTGATGATGAGTGATGTTGAACGTTTTTTCATGTCTGTTGGTCATGTGGATAACTGCTTTAGAGAAATGTCTGTTCCTGTCTTCTGCCCATTTCTGATCGGATTATTTGGTTTTTAGGATTGAGTTGTATAGTTCTTAATACATTTTGGATACTAAGACTTTATCAGATATGTCATTTGCAAATATCTCTTTCCATCCAGCATGTTGTCTTTTAGTTTTATGGTTTCTTTGTTGTGCAGATACATTTTATTTTTTAATTAATTTTTATTTTTTATAAACATATATTTTTTAAAAGCTTTTAAAGAATATTATTCTTTTCACACTTATTTTTGTGATTTTTATAGTAGTTTAACACATTGTTCGATCATTTTTACTTTGGAGTTACATTTATATTCTCCATTGTATTTTGAAAAATTACCCACAGCAGTGATGGACCTTTATTTTTCTGTACTTGGATTTTACTTTTTTATTTTTTTTCAGTGTTCCAAGATTCATTGTTTATGTACCACACCCAGTGTTCCATGCAATACGTGCCCTCTTTAATTAGATGCATTTTATTTTGAGTAAGTCCCACTAATTTATTTTTCCTTCTGTTTCCCTTACCTCAGGAGACATACCTAGAAAAAAGCTGCTATGGCCAATGTCAGTGAAATTATTGCCTGTCTTCTCTTCTAGGATTTTTATGGTTTTGTATCTCACAAATAAGGTCTTTCCTCAACTTTTAGTTGATTTTTGGGTATGGTATAAAAAAGTGGTCCAGAGGCACCTGGGTGGCTCAGCGGGTTAAGCCTCTCCCTTCAGCTCAGGTAATGATCTCAGGGTCCTGGGATCAAGCCCCATGTCTGGATCTCTGCTCAGCAGGAAACATGCTTCCCCCTCCCTCTCTGCCTGCCTCTCCGCCTACCTGTGATCTCTGTTTCTCTCTGTTAAATAAATAAATAAAATCTTTAAAAATAAAAGTGGTCCAATTTTATTCTTTGCATGTAGCTGTCTAGTTTTCCCAACACCATTTGTTGTAGAGACTTTTTCCTATTGCATATTGTTGCCTCCTTTTTCATAGACCAATTTTTGGGCTTTCCATCCTGTTTCATTGATCTATGTGTCCATTTTTTGTGCCAGTAGCATACTGTTTTGATGACATAAGCTTTTTAAATAGGTTGAAATCTGGAATTATGATACCTCCAGCATTGTTTCACATTTTCATGATTGCTAGGGCTATTCAAAGTCTTGTGGTTCCATAAAAATTTTAGAATTGTTTGTTCTACATTGAAAAATGTTGTTAGTATTTTGATAGGGATTACATTAAATGTGTAGATTGCTTTGGGTAGCATAGACATTTTAATGTATTTGTTCTAATCCATGAGGATGCACTGTCTTTCCCTATCTTTGGGTCATCTTCAATTTCTTTTATCAGTGTTTTACAGTATTTAGAGTATAGGTTTATTACTAGATACCTTATAATTTTTGGTGCAGTTGTAAATGGAATTGTTGTCTTGCTTTCTCTTTCAGTTGCTTCACTATAGAAATGCAACAGATTTCTGTACTTTGATTTATATCCTGCAACTTTATGGAATTCACTTATTCATTCTAGCAGTTTTTTGTTGGAGTCTTTAGGGCTTTCTATATATAATATCGTGCCATCTGCAAATAGTGAAAGTTATACTTCTTCCTTACCAATTTGGATGTCTTTTATTTCTTTTTGTTGTCTGATTGCTGTGGCTAGGACTTCCAATACCATGTTGAATAAAAGTGGTGAAAGTGAACATCCTTGTCTTGTTCCTGACCTTAGTGGAAAAGCTCTCAGTTTTTCCCCATTAAGAATGATGGTAGCTGTGGGTTTTTCACAGATGTTGAGGTATGTTCCCTCTAAGCCTACTTTGTTGAGGGTTTTTATCATGAACATATGTAAAGTCTGGATTTTCTTTTTTTTTTTTTTAATAGAGCTAACAGGATTTGCCACTATTAAATGTAATGTCATCTCAGAGCTCTCTCTCTTTTCAAGCAAGCATGCCCACAACTTAAACCACACTTATCAACTTTTTAGCAGCATATTGGAAAATAAATTATTCATCTCAATCCCTGATTGTTATATATTGTTAATGTTATTTTATTCATTTCCTTTTATTTTTCTACCTTACCTACACATTCAAATCAGCTATGAAGCCTTTTAAAAATACTAATTCTTGACTCTCCACTCTCTCTCCCCATCCCAAGATTCTAATTAAGGTGGTCTGGAGTGGGGGCCTCAGCATATTCTCCACTCATTTAATCTTTTGACGTTTGTTGGGCTTCATCGGTTGGTCTCTTCCAGTCTTACCTATGCCCAATGAAGCCATTCCTACAACCTATTGCTAAAAGACTTTCTGCCAGATGACCCTTCTTGAATCAAGGCCCAATACTGTGACTTCTGCTCAAAAAACTCCCTACCTCTCCACTGTCTACCAATAGCTCTAAATGAATCTGGCATTCAAGGCCACTCAACCATCTGACCCTAGGCTACCTTGACCACCCACGGCTCCCTTACACCAATCCTTTGGTCAGACCACTTTAATCACTGTTCTACAAAAACAAAACCATAAAATAAGACAGTCTTTCCAGCAACTTCCATCAAAAGTATAATCTAATCAAAAACCATAGGCCTTTCCTCTTTGACACTAGCATGACAGAGGAAGGAGAATCTGTTTGCATTAGGTAAATTAGTATAAGAACATAACTGATAAATCCTTCAGACAGTGGAAACTCTACTAGGTCAACAGGTGGAGGAAGGGAGCCCTGAACCATTGGTCTCTGTCCTGACCCTCCAGGCTCTAGTCTAGCAGGTTCTGAGGATCCTTGCCTCAATTGCATCACAATCTTAGAAGAGGAGAATGGTCTTCTCTTGATGCATTTCGCATTTCTTACTCTGAAATCAAAAGAGGATTACCTCCTGATCGAGAAAACATGAGTTTATAGCTACTAGTGTGAGAACTCTTAACTCCGAGTTATTTTTAGTGTATTTTCCCAAACTGGCAGGCCAGCGCAATGGCCATGAGGGATTGGCAAGGCTGAGAACTACAAAGTAAAATGTCAGCCTTTATTTGTAAATTGGTTCCATCAGAGACATAGAAGCGTGAAAACAGATTAGGGGTATTGTTCTTTTTACTGGGATAATTAATCCCATGTTGTTGAAAGGCTGATGATCATTATAGTATTTCTTCATGTGAACAAGAATAGCTCTCATTTGAGGTTTTGGGGTTTGGGTTTTTTGTTTTTTTTTTTTTACTCATTTTTGTTTTCAGTTTGGGGTGGCAGTTTGAAAACTAAGTTGTATCTGGACCTTATACTGTCTTATGTGAAATTCAGAGATTATGACTCTGTGAAAAAGACCTTAACCTCTCAACAACTGTTACTCAAACATACAACATCAAGTTAATAAACAAAACCACTTTGCTCTTTGGTTTCCCAAAATGGAGATAACTGATTTCTCTCTTAATTTTTCTTCCATACTTCCTGAATTTCTAAACAAATTATAGCAACGGTATAAATAAAAAGGAGAAGAAATATTCCAGGTCCTGGGAATTAGAACAAATCAAGCCATAGAAACTTGAAATGTAAGATGTTAAGACAAGGCTGGCTCAGATGATAGGCGGAAGATTCTCTAACTCTGTTGCTTTTGTTTGGAGCAACTCACTTCATCTGTGTCTACCTGAGACCAAAAATGAACTGAAAGAAGACCCTTCTAACATTTCCACAGGGGTAGCCAAGTGAACCTGCTGATCAAAATAAACAGCAAACCTCAAACAAGTGGTCAGGAAAAGTTTTCAAGCTTTTCCAAATGGCACAGTTTGTCGCTAAGACCAGACTTGAGCTATCAAGGAAGTTCTTCGAGTCTGATAAATATTCTTCAAAATTATACAAGAATCATAAAACATTAGTAAAGCTTTCTAGGTGAAAAAAAATGCATTAAGGGAGTAACTATGAACCAAATGGTTTAAATGATTATTCTAATCATCTAATGAAATAAGTTTAATGAAGCAGTCAAAATCGACCTCATCTTGGATTACAAATATTGATCCTAATCTTTATCATTATGGGATTATCTATCCCTCAGAAGTTACCATAAGCCTAAAGCCCATACTCAAAGCTACCTGGTCTGTCTAGGAAAACTGCTAGAGGAACCTGAAAGTGAATGGGGAGAGGGAATGACTAGACCAGAGGGCACAGGAAGGGCTAAGGAGTAGAAGCTACATTTCTCAAGTGTAAAAGATGGTGGAAATCCCCCGAAGCTGCTCCTTGGCTCTGTGTCACAGACTGCAGACCTCAGCTGTGTTAACCCTTGACCCCAGATCCTTTTGGGACCTCTGAAATGTCCAGATGTTATCTTAGACCAAATTCTAAACCCAGCCTTGTTTCCCAGGGATCACCTCACCCACATTCACTCTATTCTTGATTAAGGAGCCCCATCAGCCCTCAGCTCCTCCTCTGGGGGCTTCAGGATTGGATGAGGACTAAGAAACTGAGCAGAGTGGAGCAGAAAATCTCAAAGCCCCCATGGAAGAGTTACCGATGGCACTGAACATTCTGCTACAGAGTTAACAGAATGTTCATTCTGTATCTGATCTCCCTCCTTGCATTGTATCTTGCATTATCTCATTAGACAAATGTACTTGCCTTTAAAGCTCACTGTGTGTATTCTGTACACATTCTTGTGATTAGTGTGGTACAATGGCTGCTAGCATGAAGGTTGATTTTGTCCCAGTTTTGTCAGAACCATACCACACACTCAAAACCAGTACCACTGATAATGATAGATAAGAATCCCAAGCTTTTTCTTACTTTGAAACAATCATGCAGACAAGTCACAAACAGCATAAAGAAGTGAATGGAAGAGATTTTGACTTTCTCTGGTAATTGTGTTTGCACTTCCTTTTCATGTTTATGATGTATTAGCCATAGAATGGTCTCTAAAGAGAAACGGAAGAGGAAAGCACAGAACCTTATCAAAAAATACAGCCAGCTGAGTCCCTTTCCCTAAGTTATACTTTTTAAAAGTCTAATGTAAGTATAATTACTCACCAATTTCTATTCTGAAGTTGGTAATGACGATAGCAATAAATCTCTTTCCATTCCTTTGTGCTACAAATTCAGTGAACTAAAGAATGAAACTCCACAAAAGGTTGCTTTAAAAATATCATTTATAGAACTAACCCGGAAAAAAATTTCAGCACCAGAATCTAAGCTCCCAGACTCTATTAACAATAACGCAAGAAACAAGGCCTCAGGATGCTGAGGGAAAAGGGAGTGTTTTCCACAGTCCTGAAGTGACCCTTTCCCTCCCCCACAGTCTCTGGCTGTGGCTCCCAATGACACTTTATAGGCCACAGAGGGACCCTCCAGCTGTCCACACTTCTCCAGGGAGTCACTTCCACAGGGCCATAAGGGAGCTAATACTATCAGAACAAGGAATGGGGAGGGGTTGCAAGGTACACTCGTTACCCTTCCTTTTTCTCTCAGGGGAAGACCTTAATGGATAAAATGGAAGAAAGCATTCCATACCTTAGCTTTTAACTCATCTGGGATTATCTAAGGTAACAGTTATAAAACTGGCTTGAGATCCTGCTGCACCTTCAGATCCTCAACCTGTCACCCCCACCCTCGTTGCTTAATGCTTTAGTCCACTCACAGCTGAAGGACACTTCATTTCCAGCAGAAGCCTCCCCGAGGTGGTGCACTGCTCAGCTGGCTGGTTCCCACCAGTGATGGATTCTAACCCTGGCTGCAATTCCCACTAGACACAAAGCTGCCAGGATATGAAACTGTATTGACAAACACTCTACAAAATAAGCTTCTCAATGGCATAAACATGTAACTGTGACAGGGTGAGGTAGGTATATTGTTAGTTTGCTGAACCTCCAAAAAAACATATGCCTACTCTATTAAAGTCAGGGTACTGAGAAATGACAGCTAAAGAATTAACTAGTTAAAGCCTTAAGTCTTACACTCACTAAGCTATTGCTAATCTGTTCCATTAAATTCATTAGCAATGTATATCTGGGTTTAATTTCATCATTAAATTATAATTATACTAAAGAGCTGAACAAGAAACCTGAGTAGCACTTTCCTCTTAGGTACTGCCTGAGTTAGAGTGTAAAAAAATAAAAATAAAAAAGTTATTTTTAAATATTCTTAGAGCCTTGCAGAAAGGAGAGACTTTCTGCCTTTCCAACCTATATAAAATGTAAAAACATATACAGATTTTTATTCTCCATCTGCTTCACTCATTCTCATTGCCATTTAAACTAGCTAATATACCAAACATTTCACTCGTTTACCGGGTAGCTACTGTTTTAGAAAGGGAGCTCCATGAAACAGGGGATTTTTAACTCCTCCTCCCAGCCTAGCACAGTGATTGGCATGCAATACGTGCTTAATGAATATGCCCTGGAATATTAAGAATCAAAACTGGTGCACCTGTGTGGCTCAGTTGGCTAAGTGTCTGCCTTTGGCTCAGGTCATGATTCTGGAGCCCCAGGATCAAGCCCCACAGGGGGCTCCCTGCTCAGCTGGGAATCTGCTTCTCTCTTTGCTCCTCACCCCGCTCATGCTCTCTCCCTCTCACTTTCTCTCGCTCTCAGATGGATAAATAAAATCTTAAAAAAATATATCTGGGGGTGCCTGGGTGGCTCTGTCGCTTAGGCATCTGACTCTTCATTTCGGCAGGGGTGGTCTCCACTGATCCTGGAATCAGGCTCCGTGCTCAATGGGGAGTCTGCTTAAGATTCTCTCTTTCCCTCTCTCAAATAAATAAATAAGTCTTTAAAAAAGGAATCAGGAGTGCCTAGGTGGCTCAGTCCTTAAGCATCTGCCCTGCGACGCATCGGGTTCCCTGCTTAGCGGGAAGCCTGCTTCTTCCTCTCCCACTCCCCCTGCTCCCCTGCTTCTCTTCCTTCTTTTGCTGTGTTTCTCTCTGTCAAATAAATAAATAAAATCTTTAAAAAAAAAAAAAGAATCAAAATACCTGAATCTTGTGCTTTTAAAACAATTATTGAAGAGACTAAATCATAAGGCTTAGTATAAAAAAGAGGTATTTTTTTAATTGACCTGAGACATAAATTGCACTGTTAAAAGGTTTTTCAAATGTAAGTTGGTTTTGAAATAAATTTAAAAATCACTCCAATTCCATTCCGTAGTAATTTTTGTTTGTTTTTTGTTTTTTGTTTTACTGATTGCTTAGTTCTGTCTTTACTTATTACAAAATTACTACAGATTTCACTTGGCAAAAATTAAATTCTAGAAAAGAAAATTCTAGAATATCGCAGAATAATTGGAACTTTAATACTGACAAGCTGGAAAAGAAATGGTGTGTAGAAAGAATATGTAATACAATATAGTAAAGCTATAATTTTCTCTTTAAATCTAGTTAGCAGACTTTTTCATTTTTAAGATTTTATTCAAATATCCTGGCTGACTTCCTGGACCTCTCATTTAGGTTTGTGTATATTTTTCTGATGCCATTAAAGTTGAATCTGAACCAAATACTCAACTATAGAAATGTGAATGTTTAAAATGAAGTTGTCAACTAAACTTTCAAATTTTTTGATAACCTAACTCATTAAATTCCTTATAATTAAGTCAATTTTAAATGTAAAATAATTTTTTTTAAAAACAGCCCTAAAGCCCAAAGAATATTTGCTATCCTCAGAAAATTTCACCATACAGAGAAGGTACAATTTATATGTGAGAATTATTATTTCAAAATATACATGAGAAACATCAACTTCTCATATTTTACTTGAAAGCTATATTCATCTATCAATAGCATGATTCCCTTCTGGACTCTAAGATTACACAGCTGTGCTAACTGTCCTTGCTAGAATAAGAAAATAAGAAAAATGGCCCCACCTATATAACATGGCTTATTTATCAAACGTCATTCTGGGATTACTACAATGCCTGTTCCTCTCCCTTGTCTATCCTATCAAAAGAAGTAGTCCTGGCAAATAGAGTACTTCCAGGAATAACAATCATTTGAATTATAGTTCACTTCCTCTGTGTTTTAATTACATTAATGCTTTCTACCAATGCCAATTATACAATATCCACTGAATGCAGAACAATACATACATTTTGAAGAGTGAGGATGTGTGTGTGTGTGCGTGTGCATGTGTGTATTTAATCCCTGCTTCAAATAGCATATGATTTAATCATATAGAGGACACACATGAGCCACTTTCAACACATAAAACCAAGAGTAAGTAGAAAGTAATTAAGCACATAGAGATCCAAAAGTATCCACACTGAAATCACCCTTAGCAATGATGTACACTAACAGATATCTAACAGTAGAACTAAGGTTGTCTATTTTTAAATGATTCATTGCATTTCCTCATTTCTGTCCTGGAAACTCTTGACTTCTGGGTAATTGTTGGCTCCTGAGTGCGTGCCTGGCTCTGACCCCTGTCTTGGATTGACCATGAGATTCTTGTTGCTCCTTTGCTCTTGTTCCTTTGCCTGAAATGAACTACTGTTCCTTCCTGACTTCTAGCTTCTGTGTACTTCCGGAGTCAACAAGTTCTGCGCCCTGATCCCAACATCTGCCTTGGTTTTCCGAGTCCTGATTAATAACAGTGCTCCCACAATCTAGAAATGCCTGGGCCAGTAAATCACCAGCAGAACCTCTTGGAATAGCTGCACAATGGATCAGCTCAGAATCCCCCCTCTCTCATTGAGGAACTAACCAGAGTATACTTAGGTATTTGTTACAATGATACAAGCCTTGAAAGAAGTTGTGAGTTATACATGAATATCCAGTGCCTGACATAGAACAAAGACATATTAAATGATGTCCGTATTTATCTGGGACAGTTTTATCATTTGTTTGAGACTTCAGAAAAAAAAAAAAAAAGTTTAATTACACAAAATTTCCAAACCCTCTCTTCATTCTTCCTGTAGTGAAAACCAATGGGGGGATAAAAAACACAAAAACCAAACCAAACAAACAAAAAACAAAAACACAAAAACCCTTTACGTTGCTCTTACAAACATGTGTGAAAAGATAGATAAATATTAGATAGATTTCTATATGGACAAGAATATATTAGTTTAGGGGGAAATAATCCAAATTATATGTTAAGTAGAACAGATTCTTATAGTTAAGGAACCCAAGAATTAATATAAATGATTTTCTGAGATCCAAGCCTAGGGGCACCTGGGTAGCTCAATCATTAAGCATCTGCCTTCGGCTCAGGTCATGATCCCAGGGTCCTAAGATTGAGCCCCACATCAGGTTCCCTGCTCAGCTGGAAGCCTGCTTCTCCCTGTCCTGTCCCTCCTGCTTGTGCTCCCTCTCTTGCTGAGTCTCTGTCAAATAAATAAATAAAGTCTTCAAAAAAAAAAAAAAAGAACCAATCCTAAGGTTTTACTGGAGCCTAAAGTGTGGCAGAAATTACACCTTGCTCCTCAATATTAATTTTCTACTTCTTTATATTAGTGCAGAACTCCCCAAATTTCAGTCGTACACATGGCTACCCAACTAGATAGCACATTTCCAGTCTCCCTCACAGCTGGTTCAGCCATGTAGTGACGTTCTGGCCAAGGGGATGAGAGTGAAAGTGATGTGTGGGATTTGCCTCTGTCCCCTTACAGCTGAAATGAGAAAGGGGTCTGTAAGCCAGCTTCGACCATCTGGACAAGAAGACCCTTGTGTATTGGTTCTCCAACCTTCTGCACATTGGAACCACCTGGAGAAACTATATAAAATACTGATGCCTGGCTCTCTCTCCTCTAGACTTTGATTTAATGGGTCCTAGGGGATGGTGGAGCAATAAGATAGAAGGAACAGGATACTCAATGACCTGATAGAGCTGAGCTGCTTACTCCGCTGAAATACTGTTAGGCAATCGAACTGAAAAATTAAATAACCAGAGCTCCAAGACAGAACACACACAAAAAAAGCCATGTTGATTACATACGGCTTTCAGAGTCACAAACAATCCGTGTTGTTTAAACTGCTGTTGTACCTCAGTGAAAGCAGCTGAACAAACGTTCTTATAAATATACATAACGAACACACAAATTCTGGTCTTCAGGAAAAAAAAATATAGAAGCATAGGTTAAAAATAATACTGTTCTTTTTCTAACAACAAAAAAAGAAAGTTTACCAAGAGCAAAAGAGAGTGTAGTTTTAGTGTAATCCAGGGAAATCGCTGGTGAGCTTTTCATTAAAGAAAAGCTAGAAATAAATTTAAAACGTTAGGATTACTCAGTTAAGACAAAGGCAGAAAAATATATTAAACTTTGCCAATTCATTAATAATTTGCATAAATTAGTGAAAAATTGGAAGCACAATGTAAAAATGTCAAAAAAGATGATGTTAAGACAGAGTTAAGTAAATACTGACTTATTTTTACAGGCCCATTTTTGACAGGATACCAGTTAGACTGTTTTAATAAAGAAATGGACTCTTTCTGTTTTGTTGTTCTATTATCCTCAACATGTGACTCCATGTCAATGAAATCATTGTCCAAAATGGCTGCTTCATTTCCTACCATCATATCCTCACACCACCCAGGGAGAAGGGAGAGAGTGCATACTCCTCCATTATCAAGGTACACCTTGGAAGTTACCCATGCCACTTCTGCTCACAACCCACTGCCCAGACCATATTCATAGGCCCACACTTAACTGCAAGGGAGGCTGAGACATGCAATCTTAAGTTAGATAATCGTGTCCTGAGCTAAAACTTTTATCACTATGGAAGAAAAGAATATTGGACATTGGGAGCAATTAGAAATCTCTGCCAGACATCTCATTATTCAAGAGATACTAGAAAACCTGGCATAGAGTGTTTAGAATATGCAAAAAATTTTTAGGAGAATAAATATATGAATACAAAAATATTCCTAAATAACATACAAAAATATATTAAAGTCACACAAAATCCAACACACAGATACACAGTGTAGAAAATGAAAATTCCCTTTGCTTCCATAATTTTAGTTCTGGGGAAATAATGAATTATTAAAGCAATCTTGGAATCGGCAAGTATGGGACTAACATCTAGGTGATAAAATGTCTTTCCATAGCTCTCCTCCAAGTGTTACTGACAGAAAAAAAAACTTTGGAATGGGAGATGTTATTTCTGGAATCCTAAGATTTCTTTCTTTGGGGCAATAGTCTCAAACAAGAAAAAAACTAGAAACCAAAGGAACATGAGAGCGAGGCCAAGGTGAAGCATTACAAGGCATCAAAGGAAAACATCCGCATTTCTTGCGCAATCACTGAAAATGTGTCACCTTCTATAAAGCCTCTTCTACTGTCAAGAAGACAACTTAAATAGATAATTAAAAGAACAAAAGTAGCAAAGCAAAGTCAAACACAGATATCAACTCTTAGGCGACTCTCTCAGAGAAACAAAGTTTTAAAATAAATAAAAATGGGGGCACCTTGGTGGCTCAGTGGGTTAAAGCCTCTGCTTTCGGCTCAGGTCATGATCCCAGGGTCCTGGGAACGAGCCCCACATGGGGCTCTCTGCTCAGCAGGGAGCCTGCTTTCCTGCCTCTCTGCCTACTTGTGATCTCTGTCAAATAAATTTAAAAAAATTTTTTTTAATAAATAAAAATGTTTACTCATTCATATTCTATATTACTGCATTTTTGCTATTAACCCAGAGAATATTTTTATGTCAGTATTCTAAATTTAACCAGATGCCGTCATTTCTAAGTATTACACCATTTAACCTTTCCAATTGAAGGGGTTGTCTTTTAATGGAAAATACTCATTTCACATTGATGACAGAACATAATGTCCTTGGCTTAGCTATTCTCTAAAAACACAGGTCCTTTTCCATACAGTATGCTTAGCTATATGGTAAGGCTAAACTACTACAAATTTATGCATGGAATCAAAGTCTGAAGTCATCTATACTAACTAGAGATGTTTAAAAACCATAACCTCAACTTAACATATCAATTTTCTTAAAATTACAATCATTGAATTCAATGGTTGTGAATAAAATTCAATGATTGTTCATGAGAATGGGAAAAATTGAAAAAAAGTTTTTATAAGATGTCTCAGGATTTGAATGAATATACTCAACACCATTTGAAAAGTGACCCAACCATAGTTTTAAGCAAAGAAACACATATTAAGGGGTGATTTTGAATTTGTTATTGTTTGAGGCAATAATATAATAAGTCAAAGAAATCTTGGTTTTAATATAGCTAATGCAATTATAATACACTGAGAATAAAAATTCATCTATTATGAAAAGTAAGTATTATAGATAAGAATTTTAAAGAATTCATGTAAACAGAAACAACTATTTTTAGGTCAAACTAATTTTACTCAAAACTCAAAAACATAACAATTTTATTTGGAATTAAAGGATAAACCAGGAATATAATAAGAGAACACTCAACAGAACAATGCTAAAAGACAGTACTGAGAAAAAATGTAATGTTATCAAAATGTTGTCAGATAAATCAATGTTTCGTTTCAAATTGTATGCACAGTAATTGCTGTGTGCCTTAAATGTAATAGTACAGATGTTCTACACAATTTGTGTCATGGTTTAAAAAAATGATTATGTCATTATTTCCAAGATTTGAACCTAGTCATAATATAAGAAATCAGGTGAAGGCATTTCTCTATTTTGATTTCTAAATTGATATGTTGCATTAAGAAAGTCACATTTAAAAGAATACGTATGGGGCGCTTGGGTGGTTCATTCAGTTAAAAGCTTCTGCCTTCGGCTCTGGCTCAGGTCATGATCCCATGATCCTAGGGTCCTAGGATTGAGTCGTTCCCCCCTCTACCCTCGTTGAGCTCCCTGCTTAGTAGAAGAATCTACTTCTCCCTCTCCATCTATCTCTCCCCCCTCTGCTCATGCTCTCTCTCCCCCACGCTTTCAAATAAATAAATAAATAAAATCTTTTAAAATAATAATAAAAATAAATAAAAGAATGATTACACAAAGACAGTCAGACATCCAACATCAGATACCTGAGTTCAGTTCCCCTTACTGTTCTTGAAAGTGTATGTTTCAAATCTTTATCATTGTCTTCATAGGCCTTACTCTCAGCAAAAACAAACAAAACAGAACACAAAGAAAATAGTTCAATTTCATAGAAAAGTAAAGGTCATCAGGCAGAAACCTCCAACCCCCCTCTCCTCTAAAATAACTCTGGGCATTGCATCCTTTGTTCCTCCCAGAGGCAAACTACTCTGCACCTTCCACAGCACACACACCCCCAACCACATCTCCCACACCCTTACTGCTTCCTCTCCTCCTCTAAGACCACACCTCCCCTGCATTCCTGAAGGCCCCTCCAGCCTCCTCAGGACCTTTCTATTAAAACTTATCTATTAAAACCTCCAGTATGCTTCCAGGCTGGAAGAGAAAGGGCCCAGAAGCAGGCTAGGTGGCCTCAACAACCACCAGACTCTATCTGTGAGGCAGGAAGAGAAAGGAAAAAGAGGAAAGCCTTACTACCTATCAGGACTGTACCTACAGAAGCTGATTTGAACTTGACGCCAGCCTGTGAGATATTATTAAATGTGTTTTCCAAATATGAAACCAAGAATAAAGAGGCTATGTAATTTGCCCCAAGTTACATACAGTTTGTAAGTATCAGTGCCAGAACTTTAACCCAGGTCCTCAGATTCCCTAAACCCATGCTCTGCACCATGCACCGCACCCTACTGTCCCAGCAGGGCCGCTGGTGAGTGTGCAAAAGGAGGCACAAAGGCCATCCCAGCAGTTCCTCACATGCTACACTAAAGAAGCAGCAGAATTTTAAAAGTATCCAAGACAGCCGGCTCACTCTTGGCGTTACAGTCTGCAACGATGTGTTGTTGTGGGTGTTTCGTGGCATTGAATCTTGCCAAGGATCTTCTTTATCTCCTGGTGACATGGCAGTTCCTCAAACATCCCTGGACAAAAATCACCTGCTTCTGTTACTAACCTACTTCTCCCCTTGCATTTACTGACAAAGACTCAGGAGAGTTTTTCCACTGGTCTTCAGCCCTCAGCTTCCACTGGGGTCTCACCTCATTCTCTGTCAGTCTTCTGCTCACACATACTCCTGAACTAAAGCCCAATGACAGGCATTTAATTGACAAATCCAGGGGCCTTTCCAGTCTTCCCACCACCTACTTCTCAAAAGTTCTAAGGAAGACTCTCTTCTGGGTACTAGGTCCTTCCTTGGATTTCAAGAGATCACTCTCTCCTGGTTCTTTGTTTCAAACTTTGATGGCTCAGTCTGAGTCACCAGCGCAGTCTATTTCGTTCTCCATCCTTCAAATGCTGGCTTTCCAACAACCTACCCTCTGTCTATATGGCTTTTTTCCTCAAGTTCTTCCCCTTAGGGCATCTCATCCACCTAATGACTTCAAAAAATATAAGTTAATTTCTATAACTCTAATTTTTGCCCCAAATTCTTTCTTAACTTTCATATTCATATCTTCAAAAAGCAGCAGAATTTGCAGCCCAGCAGGTCCAAAACCAAATTCACCTTTTTCCTCCTCCCAATGCTCTTCTGCCCCTTGTATCCGTCTTGTTTTCAAACTACAGGCTCAAGTTCCACACAATGCTCTCCCTTCTACAGAAACTTCCACTTCTGAAGGAACACACATACCAAAAGTTCCACCCAAGGATGTCTCCTAGTTGGTGGGTGTTTGTTTGCCTGTTTGTGGTTTGGTTTGGTTTTTATTCTGTTTTGATTTGTTTATCTTCTTCATTGCTTCTGTCTTAAATCAGACATTCCACATTTCTTACCTGGACCAATGCAATGGCAGAAGCTCCCAATGGGTAACCAGACTCCAGTCTTCATTCCTCAATCCTACTGACAGAACTCTCTTGCTGAGAAACAAAGCTTATCTCAGTAGATACTATTCTTATATTAATGGCATTATAATAAGGTACAGCTATGCAGATGAAACCATAAGACTAAAGATACCTTCCTCTGTATAGGGAGTAGGCTCTGGCCATAATGATTAATATTCCAAATATCTGAATTATGAATGAACTAAGGTGTATTCACTACGAGACTCAAGACATCCTAAGGGCAGAGTCCTGAGGCCATTCTCATACATACATGTTCAAGTTAATGTTTAGAAAACAAAGCACTCCCCCAAGTCAGCCCAGGAGTAACTACCTTGGGGCTTAGGATAAAAATAGGTCTGAGTCTCCGGGACCTAAAAGATCACTTTGTTCGGAGCAGGAATCTGTATTATACAAATTGGATTATGTTTGTGTTTCATGCTGTTTCTAGGATTACCGGCCTCTGTTCTTCCCTACTCAAGAATAATGTTTTGAAGATTATAACATGTCCCAGATTAAGAGAAGCAAGGAAAGGTCTTCTCCGTATGCTTATATGGATTGCTGATGACCAGAGGTCGTAGACATAGGGAATGAAGAGAAGGAATCAGGTGAAATTCAGAGACAGTGATTCAGGAAATGTTGGCCTAGTAACTTTATCCCACAAGACATCCCTTTCTAGTGCCAACTTTGGCGGTCTCAAATTTGTTTATTACTAACAGGACAGTAGGTGTCCCCTCACAAGTCAGGATTCTTCAAATAGGGATGCCTGGGTGACTCAGTTAAGTGTCTGCCTTTGGCTCAGGTCATGCTCAGTGGAGAGTCTGTTTCTCCCTCTGTCCCTCCCCCTGCTCATGTTCTCTCCCCCACTCTCTCTTTTAAATAGATTAAAAAAATCTTTAAAAATAAAAAAAAAAATTAAAAAAAAAAGAATTCTTGGGGCATCTGGGTGGCTCAGCTTGTTAAGTAACTGTCTTCAGCTCAGGTCATGATTATGGAGTCCCAGGATTGAGTCCAGCATCGGGCTTCTGCTCAGCAGGGAGTCTGCTTCTCCCCTCCTCATTCTCTCTCTCTTCCTCTCATTCTCTCTCTCAAATGAATAATAAAAATAGAGAGAAAGAAAGAAAGGGAGAAAGAATTCTTAAACATACAATCCTTCTCAAACTAGACTGAACTTACTTCACCTCTTACCAATACCCAAAAGTATCCAAAGAGGATATAGAACCTATCAATTCCCATCAACAGAGAATTGTCAACATCGCCTACACAACGTGATGCCAGCAGCCCCAAAATGTCATATAAAGGTCACACGGAACACACTGCTCTTTCCGGGTGGATAGTTAGCTGTCTTCCCAGTCCTCCCACTGAAGGGGACCCTTAATGTCTCCATGCAACTTTGTTTATTACTCTATCATTGCCTCGCCCACATGGCATTGAGGGTTAGGATGGCAGTATATGAATTTGACGGTCACACAGTTGAGCCAGTATCGCACAAACCTAAACATAATGTGTTGAATTAGTTTATCCTTGCCTGGAAAAAGTTAGATTGTGACTGAAGGAAGTTGTTTTTGGAATCATTCAAACTGTGTGTTTGCTTTTGTTTGATTTGTTTGTTTCCCTGTGCACCTATTTACACACCACTATATTTAGGCCAAGAAAATTGTACCTAAGAGAAAAATGCACCACTCCTGTTCTCTTGGAGTTTATTATCTAGTTAAGAGGCTTTTCTAACTGCTTTAGCAAAGGCACAAATCAGAAGAAGGTGGGGCTATGCTAGGAGAGGTTCAGTGGAAAGCCTGAAGCCATCCAATTCAGTTTCTGCTCACCCTCTATGAGGGACAAACCACAGAACCCTGAAGCCAAACCACAGAACCCTGGAACCCTAGAGAGCACCATTTGAAAGAGTAAGGGGCACATATATTAACCCAAATCAGATAATAAATATGCAATTGTTTACTGTAAACTGTAAAATAGCATACTAACTATTGTTGTTTTGTAGACTGCAAAGTGTTCTTGCAGTCTTAAGTCAACTGAGCATGTATAAGAATATCACAGGGCACACCTGGGTGGCTCAATTGGTTAAGCGTCTGCCTTTGGCTCAGGTCATGATTCCAGGGTTCAAGTCCCACACTGGGTTCCCTGCTCCACGGGGAGTCTGCTTCTCCCTCTGCCTACCGTTCCCCCTGCTTGTGTGTGTATTTGCACTCTCTCTCTCTCTCTCTGACAAGTAAATAAATAAAATCTTTTAAAAAATAAGAATATCATGGGAAGAAGGACTGCATGAAAAGAAGGAGAAACACCGGAATATCACCGGAATATCACACATGCAAAAATTAGACATTAAGGCTGACCAGTATAGGTACCTCTGTGTAGCAATTGTAGCATCAGAAGAAATAACAGTAACCATATATAGGGCACTCCTGTAAGTCAGGGACTGGGCAGAGCCCAAAGCATCCATCATCTCATCCTTATAGCAACCTTGAGAAATGCTATTGTTTCCCCATTTTACAGATGAAGAAAATGGGGCTGGAAAAGTTTAGGAATGTGTCCAAAATTAACTAGTATATTAGAAACAGCACTCAGATTCTAGGCTATCTGAGGTCAATCCCTAGACAGGTAACAAATTTCAACATCTTTTGTTTATGACAAGACATGTAACTCAAAGTCTTTGTCTTCATGTGCCCGCAACATGGAGGAACAGCACATTCTGATTTGCCAGGAACACCCCAGGGTTACATCTGTTTCCCAGTGTAATTATTAACAGCACTCCCTTTCACTCTCAGAAGTGTCCCATTTTAGACAAAAACATTCAGAGCCATCCAGCCACAATGCCATAGTGAAATGTGTCTACAAGATTTTCCAGGCCTAGCGCAAAATAAAAGTGTGAGGCCTTTTGCTCAAAAACCAGGGGGAAATGTGTTATTAAAGGTACCGAAATAGGGGCACCTGGTGACTCAGTTGGTTAAGCCTCTGCCTTCAGCTCACGTCATGATCCCAGGGTCAGGGAATTGAGCCCCGCATTGGGCTCCCTCCTCAGCAGGAAGCCCGCTTCTCCCTCTCCCTCTCCTCATGCTTGTGTTCCCTCTCTCATTGTCTCTGTCAAATAAATAAAATCTTTAAAAAAATAAAAGAGGTACTGAAATATAAAGCTTTTCTCTTTCTTTCATATATTAGCTCTACTCACACTCTACTGTCCCAATGGACTTCACTTGTACAAACACAAGTTCAAAGATAAAACGAGCACAAATTTCAAGACATTGGTAGCAGAGCTCTAAACCAAGTTCCAGGTCCTTCTGAGCATGAAGCCCAGAGCAAAGTGCAGAGCATGCACACCCATGAAGCTGGCCCTGCTCTGCTTTTCTTCTGTTCACTCAGATGGGTCTGGGAAGACATCCTGATCTTGGTATGGCTTATGATTTCACAAGCACTGCACAAAATTCTGGGGGAAAACAGACAAGTAAAATATGGGCCTGTCTTGAAGAAGCTTACATTCTAATAGAATGAGACCAAAGTAAACACATACATGTATAAGCCTCCTTTGGTGCAGGGAAGAAGAAACTACAAAGCAGTGAGCACTGTTGACTGGGATGGGGTAGTGGGGGACAGCAGAGAGGACAGGTTTATGAAGTTTCCTGAAGGGAACGGAGCCCTGAAAACCCAGTGAAAATACAAAAGGATAGAAGGGCTAGCAAGAAACAAAAGAAGCCAGAGATCCCATGGGAAGAGAGAATCACTCTATATACCAGCTCTCTGTGGGGTGGGAGTGGGGAAAGTTGTTCTCGCTTTAAAAAATGAAAGGGTTGGAAATGAGAACAAAAAGGAATTAGAAGTAGAAAAGATCTTAGGGGTACCTGGGTGACTCTGTCAGTTAAGCATCTGACTTAAATGCTCAGGTCTTAGTCTCAGAGTCCTAGAATCGAATCCCAGTCAGGCTTCCCCTAGCAGGGAGTCTGCTTCTCCTTTTCCTCTTCCCTCTGTCTCTCCCCTGGTTCATGATCATGTGATCTTTTTCTTTCTCTCTCAAATAAAATTTTTAAAAATCTTTAAAAGAAAAAGAAGTATAAAAGATCTTAGTATGAAAAGTTTTTCCCTTCAGGTCATATGATCATTTAATCAAGAGAAAAAATACCATTTTGTTTGATTATTTATGGGCTTGAAGTAAAAAATATGTTCTTGATAAAACTAAAAATACATTTTATATCTCTTCATAATAAGATAAGAGTTACCCTTCATGCGTGTTAATGGCTGAAACAATGACAGAAATCTAAAACAATGACTAATCTAACAAATATTTATATTGACTTAGAAATGCACTATCAGATTTTTTACAACAAATGTGCCCCTTATTTAATACTTGTGTTAACTTTTTTTAAAAATCACTTTTATGGTTTGTCTACATTTCTTATCAGTCCTTCAAGATGGGACTCCTAGAAAAAGAACTGCCAGGCCAAAGAGTTTGAATATTTTTTTTTTAAAGATTTTATTTATTTATTTGACAGAGAGAAATCACAAGTAGATGGAGAGGCAGTCAGAGAGAGAGAGAGAGGGAAGCAGGCTCCCTGCCGAGCAGAGAGCCCGATGCGGGACTCGATCCCAGGACCCCGAGATCATGACCTGAGCCGAAGGCAGCGGCTTAACCCACTGAGCCACCCAGGCGCCCCAGAGTTTGAATATTTTTAAAGCTTGGTATATTATTAGCTTATGCTAGAGTTAGGACTAGATTGACTACATCAACAGAAGGTGACCAAGTAATAATACATGCGTATTCAGTGTTACTATAAATAATAATGAAAAAATAAATACTCAGAAAAGAAAATCTAAACGTGTATTACAAGTAGATCTGAGGCTTTCAATGATTATGATTAAAAAGAAGTCAGGGTAAACTTTTGTTTAGGATGACAGGCCAATTAGTGTGTTTGTGTGTGTGTGAACAGTTTGTGCATAAGTATGGGACGTATGTGCACAAAATAATGGGCAAAGAAAAATAAAAGTGGAAGAGTCCATAATTTCTGAATGAAATAAGAAGAATGAAATCATTAAATGAACTACTTGTAAATAGGTACATATAATTTATTTTAACCTCCCACAATTTCTTTTTTTTTCTTTTTTTTTAAGATTTTATTTGTTTATTTGTCAGAGAGAAAGATCACAAGCAGGAGAAGCAGCAGGCAGAGAGAGAAGCGCAAAGACTCCAATGTGGGGCACAATCCCAGGACCCTGGGATCATGACCAGAACCAAAGACAGATGCTTAACCAACTGAGCCACCCATGTGTCCCCTCCCACAATTTTTTACCCAACTCTATCAATAAGTTTTCAACTTTAATAATCAAGTCATATATTAAATAAATTTTAATAATCAACTCATATATTAAATAAAGATCAACAAATTGGTTTTTGATGTAGATTAGGTTAGCTATTTCTACAATTCAGGACTCTGCACAGTACTTTTTTCAAATACCTCTAGAAAGAAGTAACTAATACAGTTTAAGTAGTGGCTCAGATTTTTCAAAAGTCAAAGGACTTTGTTACCAATGAAGTTTCATGAAAGGCAAATCTGAAGCTATTAAAAGTCAAATCTCCACCTCACATCAGTCAGAATGGCTAGTATCAAAAAAAAAAAAAAAACAAAAAATAACAAGTATTGATAAAGACATGGAGGAAAGGAAACCCTCATGCACTGTTGGTGGTAATGTAAATTTGTGGGGCCCTTATGGAAAATAGTATGGAAGTTCCTCAAATAACTAAAAATAGAAGTGTCATATGATCTGTAACTCCAGTTCTGGGCGTTTGTCTGAGGAAAATGAAAACACCAATTTAAAAAGATATATGTACACCTATGTTTGTTGCAGCATTATTTACAGTATGTAAGCAACTTAAGCATCCATCTATAGATCAATTGATCTAGAAGATGTAGTATGGAATAGAATATGAAATTCACAATGGAATATTACTCAGCCATTAAAAAGCATTAAATCTGACCATTTGTGACAACACAGATTGACAGTATTATGCCAAGTGAAGTAAGTCAGACAGAAAGACACTATATAATTTCATTTACAGTGGAATCTAAAAAACAAAACAAGCAAACATATAACAAAAAGAGAAACAGATTCATAAATACAGAGAACAAACAAGTAGTTGCCAGCAGGGAGGGTGGTGGGGGGGATAAGTGAAACAGATGAAGAGGATTAAGAGGTACACACTTCTGATTATAAAATAAGTCATAGAAACATACAACATAGGGAATATAGTCTATAACATTGTAATAACTTTGTAAAAAAAAAAGTCAAATCTTAAAACCATGCTTTTTTGACATTGCTGCATGGAAGTGTACAACAATTCAATTTATCATCAATTACCCATATATTCTCAAATATCTAAATATTTCCAAAGAATGTGGCCCCAGGTACACTCAGTATACCTGAGTATACTGATTTTAATTTGAGAAGTCAACCAGAAGTCAGTCTGTGTTGAAACATTGTTCTCTCCTTCTTGACACAGCGAGGAAGTGAATTCCTCTACCATAATTATAAGCAGAAAGTTTACATCTTACAGAACACTGAGCTGGAAGTTTTGGCCTTTGAAACATTTCCCTTTGGACCAGGAGGGCATGCAACACGGAGGTGGAAGGAGCAGAAGGTTTGAAGATGTGAGTTAGATTGCAAAGGCTAAGAGCTCCTCAGTCCTATGCTCTCCCAGGCATCTGGGTGGAAAGCAGCCAATGCTCAAACTCTTTTGTCTTTGCAACAATGAATAGAAAAAAAATTCAATTTCTGAGTGATGTCTCAGAAGTTTCTTTCACTCAGCTTTGCCCCTTCTGGCTCTAAAATGAATGAAACGTTTCCAGAGCAGGCTTCCAATACGTCAAGCTGAAACTTTGAAACAAAGTTCCTGCCAGTTCTTTCTATGAAATCTTGAAGTTTTTTTGACACTAGTTTTATTATACTGCTCTCCTGGGCTCAGTGTGAACAGAGAATCCAGAAGCTGAGCGGGGGGCAAATTTAAACCAGGGATGGAGGATGGGGTGTAGGAGACTGCAGGGTTAGAACAGGGTGAGCACCACAGGTGGCTTTAATATCCAACAGCTGCTAGAGATCATAACCCCACTGCTCGTTCTCTACCCGCCGCCAGAATCCTGTGTTTTAAAGATTATTGTAACTAAAGGGACTTCGCTGCCATCTAATCTGAATAATGAACTCAAGCTCCAAAACAATCAAGGATTTTTTTTTTCTTTTAACTAAATGTACCTGAATGTAGTAGACTGAGTTTAATCACCAAGCCAAAGTCTTAAAATCCCAGGGGAAGAGGAGAACAGGGTAAAAAAAATTACAAAAGGCAGCCGGGGACGGGGTAAAGAGTGAGGAAAGATGGGGTAAGCAGGGATTCCCGGGACAAGAGTCTTCTCCCATTGGAGCTAACTTTTCAAGCCCGCATATGTCCAAGGCCCTGGCAAACTTATTCCGTGTCCAGGCGTGAAACAGTCCCGCCCGGGGTCCACGCGCGGGCGAGCAGAGTGTCCGTGCGCGGGTTCATGGTCCCGCGACGCCGGGAGCGGTGCCCCGTCCCCCCGCAGACAATGCCACGCGCCCGCGGCCGCTCGGGGATCCGCGCCCCGCGCCGCCCGCCACACCCTGCGTCGCCGCGCGGGGACACACTCACCGACACCAGGAACTCCAGCGTGCCCACAGAGTCCCGCTCGGTCTTCTGGAGCTCGCTGAGCACGCACACGCGCAGGCGAAGCTGTTTCTCCAGGTCCTTGGCGCTCTCGGCTCGGCCGTCCCCGCGGCTCTCGTCGGTCATGGTGGGCGGCGAGACGCAGGGCTGCTGTGCTGCGCGCTATCCCGCGCGCCAACCGGTGCCCGGCCCCGCGCCGGCCAGAGGGGAAAGTTGTTACCTCCGAGAAGCCCGAGGAGGTACGGGCGACTTTACATGCTGGGGAGAGGCTGGGTGGGTGGGAGAGGAGAGTGCGCTCGCTGGAACTCCGGCGCGGGAGGCGCGAGGCTCTGGGCAGACAACTCCCGGGAGAGGTGGCCCGGGTCCGGGACCTGCACGCCGAGCCCCGCGGTTCCGGCCTCACGCGGCCTGGGCTGGCGGGGAGGCAGCTCCGACAGCCACAGCGGTGACTTGGACATTAATCAAATGCTTTGTATCCATGTGACTCCGACCCTTTACCCTTCGCCAAATCTCAGGAAAAAGGAAACAACCCTGGGGAAGTGTGTTGCATGCCAGCTAACTAAACACACACACACACACACACACACACACACACACACACACGGAGTCAGCACTTGAGTTGGAACTAATTGGAGATTCCCAAACCTAGGAGGACGTACTCCAAGACACAGCTCGAGGGTTGCTTCTATGACTCCCGCCTATTGTTTAGCTTTAATGTGTTTTGTACAAATCCTGAAAGCAAAGACACAAGTCCCCACGATTACATAACTGGATGGGAACAAAACAACCATGGTATTGACCCTCCCATCTTTGAAAAGAAACACATTGATTTTTGGTTTTGTTTGGGCACAAAATAGGTTTGCTTTTAAAAGACCCCCAACCGAGAATAATTCACCAGGCAGATACCCTCCCGCCTGCGCTTGGAAAGTCAATTAGCATAATAAATGAAGACACTATGGGAAAGTGACAGCCCTGGCCCAAACAACAGACTCCAGATAGAATGAGCATCCCCATTGCACTGTGCTGTTTTGGAGGGATGCTTTGCATGCCTATGACTTTTTTCCAATAGCAAGATAATATGAAATTCAATCACAGGCAAAAATACTTGTGCCAATTTCGTTTCTAAGAGTTGCTATGATTTAACAGTGTCACTAAATGAGCAGCTTTGTCTAAAGCTCTTATTGAGTGGTTATCAAAAGATATGTAGATACACATAAAGGTATATAGATACAGATATATTCTTAGGATTTGAAAAAGGAGAGAAACACAGAGCATGTCCTGATTGGAATGTGTATATTTATTGCCTTTTCTCACTTGGATACAGAATCAGAAGCTAATGAGCACTGAACATTTACAATTCCAACCAGAATAATCCATATATACTTTTGTCTTTATATTATCCACATTGATTTTTCAGTGTCATTTTTTTCCTACTTAGAACTTGAAGTACTCCACACTAATGACATTTAAATAAATTGAAGAGTGAATGGTTTTGATGAAAGAAAGTAGCATGTTAATTTTTTCCAATAGTTGAAAGCATTAGCAAAACTCTAAAAATAAAAGATATTTTCCACATTACTTACATTAAAATAATTATCAGAGATATCTTTTCAGAGCATGATGAATCCCTACGTCCCTCAAAGAGCAAAGAGGGAGTGAAATATTCTTCTTTTATTAAGGGCACAGCTTTTGAATGTGTGAGGAGCTGATGGACAAGATATGATTTTCCTTTGTTTTGTGCATGCCTATCTACAGGTAGCTCTGAGCAAAGGACAAATAAGCAAATGGCTTCACACCTTGTGACAGAAGCACAAAAAAGGAGGAGCCTTAAAGAGCAGATCTCATAACCCCTAGTAAACAATAAACAAAAGTAACAAGGGGAGGACAAAGGAAATACACATCCAACAATGAATGGGAAAATCAAACATGGTTTAGCTTTTTCACAATGTACCACAAGCAGCAAGGAATGAATGCATTTCCTCCTCCTTACATCTACCCTTCTCCAATGTAAAAATTAATTATATAAATCACGTTTTCCATTCAGGCATTCTTACAGATAAATATATATATATATTTCTAACCAATTACTCCCCCCAAGTTTGAGAGCTGTTTATGCCATTATCCTTCTATCAAAAATAGTTTATATACAACCCACTAGAGCTTCAGCCTCATCTCTGAGAGTAATATATTGAGCTTAAATCTCCAGTGGGGTTTTACCTATCCAAACCATTTGCCTTGAATCTACAAACATGTATTGAGTACTTCTATGTGCATTGCATAGACCTATGGCCTGAGGACCACAGCGACTTGATGTCTAGGCAAATATTTCTGAAGGTATTTCACAGACCATTACACGGAGGTCTTGTTAAACATTTCTGGGCCTCATCCTAAATGTATTGAATGAGAATCTCAGAGATGCAAACCCTAAACTCTTTTGACGGGTTTTCATATTTTTCTTAGCCCCACTACTATTTAAAAGCCACCATTCTAAGGAATTGTAATTGAGTATATAATATAAATATATAATATTTATATTATAAATATAAGTAATTCTGTTAAAAAGAAGCTGCAAGGCATGCTTTGAAAAAAAAAAAAGTGCAAGGACGTTAACAGAAAAATATGGAAGACATCCAATTGTCTCTCAGAAGTGCCCATGTAGAAATTATTATGATATTAACAGTTTCTCCCCATTCTTCTGTTCCTTAGTGTATTATTCCTCAACACCATTTATAATTAATGAATAGCTTCAGAACACCATGTAGTGCCTTCTGCCAGGCACCTCTCAGTGTCTTCTGTAGCCCTGGCAGGAGTTCTTAATTCCTTATCAAAGACTTAAGAGCATAAGAAAACAGGGTCAGAGTATCTGGAAACCTTCACTTTGATGGTAAATAAAGTCTTTCATAAACTCTGAATGTGTTGTATCCCTCCCCACTTCCTTTATTGAAACTTGAAGCTCTGTCTGCCAGGAAAAGGAAAGCAACAACAAAAATGATGGACAGGATCCAGTTTTTTCCTGAAATACTAATGAGGTTGAAGCATCCAATAAAAAAGCGATGGGAAAAAAGAAGATAGTGAGAAAAGGCTAAGTGGTAAACTAGCCCAGCCATTAGGTTTATTTCATATGCATGTACTGTTCGGTTTAGAATCTATTATTATGAGGTTCAAAGAGCCAAAGTACAATGCACAGTAGGTTTTCTTTGGTCAGACTTAGAGAAGAACAACTCCTGGACAGAAAAATACAAGATGGTCTCTTTAAAAAAAAAAAAAAAAAAAAAAAAAGAGTTCCCAACTTCTATTTCTGATAGAGATCATTTTAGCTTGCCTGCCATTCTGGTACTAGTGTTTGCCCAGGTGAAGTAATAAATCAGATTGATGTGGAAGTCATTAAAAGACAATAGCACTGGCTAAAAAAAAGAAAGAAAGATCACTTCTTTGCACAGCCATCTTGCTAAACAGAGAATTCTAGGAGTTAGACTTTTTTATTTACAAGTAAAATTGATTCTGGCATTTCCCTTACTACTCCAGCCTATGATAGATGATTCTAGACTATACTCGTACAAAAATAAAGGTATGTTGGAGCTGTATAAAGCATAATGAAGAGTCTTGGACAAGAAATAATTCTAAAAATACTTATTACTTTAGGATTTTAGAATGTGTATTACCTAAAAGAAAAAATATAGTTTCACAGCCATATTTTAATTTTAGATACAATGTTCATGGCATAGCAAACTAAATAAATGTTTGAATATAATTTCTTTAGGAAGATTCTCAAGTTTTTTTTTTTTTTTAAAGATTTTATCCATTTATTTGACAGAGAGAGAGACCACAAGTAGGCAGAGAGGCAGAAGAAAGAGGGAGGAAGAAGCAGGCTCCCCGCTGAGCAGAGAGCCCAATGCGGGGCTTGATCCTAGGACCCTGGGATCATGACCCGAGCCGAAGGCAGAGGCCTCAACCCACTGAGCCACCCAGGAGCCCCAAGACTCTCAAGTTCTTAAAAGTGTGGTCCTTTCTACACTAACTTGATCAACCCCAAATCATCCTCACAGCCATAATCTAACATGTAATGGATAATCACTTTCCTCATTATGGAAACTTAAACAACTGTTAGGTTCATAATCAAAGGAGCATGACTGATACAAAAAGAAAGACATACAAAGCTTTTTTTCGTGCCAAGCATCGAGAATCAAACCGATCTTTCAGGGCCACCTCTTAAAGAGAGGGCGGCCTCCCCCAGCCTCACAGACTAACTTTTATAGAGCAAAGGCTATGTGGTTGAGTGTGGCCACACACAGGTGGCCAATGAGATTGCAACACACAGAGAAAGCTGCACAGTCATGCTAGGTCACACACAAGTGGCCAATTGTATTACAATTCACCCCATAGTAGCTATTTGAACTAGTCTATCTCCTTGGTCAGAATCGCACCCAAAAGGCACCCAAAAGGTGGGGCCCACACTCCTTGGTAGCTAGGAGACAACATACAAGTACTCCACTGATTGGATGTCTCCACTTGACCCGACTCATCCCTGCATTCAAGCTCTGTTATCTCCACCTGACCTGACCCACCCTTGTATTTGGGCTCTGTTATCAGGAACTGGTTGGCCATATTTTACTGGTTCCCAGGACTTCCTTTTAAGTAAGTTCCCCTTGAGGGGGGTGGGGGTTGGGTCTGTTTAAGTTTACTACATAAAAAACAAAATGGCTGTTCTACCAAGGTGGAGCCACTCTGGCTAAATAGGTCCTTATACAACCATGCCTGCAAAATAAACAGCCAGTTTTTGTCTATGGTTAATCCCAGAAGAATACTGTTCTTACAGTGTACCATCTGCCTGCTTAGCTCCCTTTAAAAATCCTCTCCAACCTCATAAACTGCAAGCTATACCTTATTTCCCTCCTCCCCATAAAAACTTCTACCCGGTTGTCTTGTTGCCTCTATTAACACCCTCTCCTGTGTCCTCCAAGGTTTTCACTCTAATATATATAAATGTACATGAAGTATATAATATATGTAATATTTTATTATTATCAATATATATATGTAATTTATAAAAAATATATGTCTTTCATGTCATTGCCTGTGTGTCTTATCCTGGTTTTCTTAGAAAGCAGAGAGGAGACAATAGCTAACATGAAGATAATATATATGGTAATGTGATTCTAGGGAAGAAAGAGTGAAACAGAGAAAAAGGGAAAACCAATACAAGAATACAAAATAGAGTTTACCATTCCAGTGGGAAACTAGATGCTCTCTTCTACAGGACCTTCTGAGTAGTCTTATGAAATACATCTCAGAACTATCCTGGGGGAAGAAAGAGGGAAGAATTTATTCATTATTTCCTATTCCCAGATGGTCAAGGATTGCTCATAAGGCATTCATAGGACTTTATACTTGCATGGTGCCCTTGCGTGAATGCTTAGAGGTTTGCACAGATAAGACTGGAGTCAGGAAGCAAGAAGGGTGAGGCACTCTTAGATTCTTCCTGTATGAAGTTGGTGAGAGCATTTGAGGAACTGCATCCATGGTCATCAAGAATAAGAGAAGAGGTCAAGAGAGTTTTTCCTGGAATACAAGAAGGGTTTGAATCTGCTTCAAATACCTCAAGATAAAGGCAAATGTCATTTATGACCCAGCCTTTCAGGGTTTATTTCATGCCACTCCCACCTTGGCAAAGGAACCCCAGCCATGCAGGAGTACTTTCAGAATTCTTAAATGCCAAGATCCATAGCACAGTCCTTTTTCCTTATCATAGCATCCATTACGTTCATTATAATTGCCAGATCACTTGATGGAATTCTTTAGCAGACCACAGTATCTTCAAGGAAAAGACAGTGTCACCACAGCTTCTCCAGAATCTGGCATACAGTCTTGTTAAATATATATTTGTTGGTCAAATGAATGAATGAATGAATTGCAATGGAACTCTTTAATCATTCTCTCTAAACATAAATGGTCTTTGTTTAGACTTGGTTTTTTGCTTCTCCTCTAACATTCTTCAGGAGAAGGCAAGATAGATACCCTTTTATTTTCTCAGAGAAAAATGGTGTATATGTAAATAACTGTCACTGTGAATTATGAGCCTGTTTAAGGAACAAGAAGAAACTACAAATATTAAATTTCTTATATTCTCAAAGAAGTATCATTCATTTCCCCTGAAATGTGGCAATCACATAATTAAAATCAATAAACACTATTCCTAAACCAAACATGGAAAACTGAAAGAAATACATGATAATAAATTCAGGAAAGAAATCACATTACTGGGCGCCTGGGTGGCTCAGTGGGTTAAGCCGCTGCCTTCGGCTCAGGTCATGATCTCAGAGTCCTGGGATCGAGTCCCACATCGGGCTCTCTGCTGAGCAGAGAGCCTGCTTCCCTCTCTCTCTCTCTGCCTGCCTCTCCATCTACTTGTGATTTCTCTCTGTCAAATAAATAAATAAAATCTTTAAAAAAAAAAAAAAAAAGAAATCACATTACCAAAGCAGAAAAGCAAGTTTACTGAAAACAGATATATAATGTATTAGGCTAGAGAATTCCTGTAAACCCCCTTATATTCTACCTTCCCAACACAGATTTTCTTATTGTGAACATCTTGCATTAGTGTGGCACGCTTGCTACAATTAATCAGACAATATGTATAAATTATTATTAATGAAAATCTATAGTTTACATTAGAATACACTCCTTGTGTTGCACATTCTGTGTGTTTTAACATTAGAATACACTCCTTGTGTTGCACATTCTGTGTGTTTTAACAGATGTATGATATAGGGGCGCCTGGGAGGCTTAGTCTGTTAAGCGTCTAACTCTAGATTTTGGCTCAGGTCATGATCTCAGGGTCCAGAGATTGAGCCCTGCATCAGGCTCTGTGCTAAGAGGGGAGTCTGCTTCTCTGCCTCTCTCTCTCTCTCTGCCTCTTCCACCATGCTCTTTTGCTCTCTTTCTCTTCAATAAATAAGTAAATCTTTTTAAAAAAAATGGATGACATATATCCACCATTACAGGTCAGAAAATAATTTCTAAAAGTGCCCTGCTCTCTACGTATTTCCTTCTCTCTCTGTTCCCCCATCCTGGCAATTACTGATCTTTTTACTGTCTCTGTAGTTTTGTCTTTTACAGAGTGACATATAGTTGGAATCATACATTATGTACATTTTCAGACAAGCTTCTTCCACTTAGTAATCTGCATTTAAGTTTCCTCCATCTCTCTTCATGGCTTGATAGCTCATTTCTTTTTATCACTGAATAAAATTCCATTATCAGGATGTACTAGCTTATCAACTTACCTGTAGAAGGACATCTTGAATGTTTCCAAGTTTTGGCAATTAGGAAGAAAGCTACTATGAACATTATTGGGCAGGTTTTATACAGATAGAACATTTCAACTCCTTCAAGTAAATACCAAGGAGTATGACTGCTGGATCACAAGATGAGAGTGTATTTCTGCCAAACTGTTCTGAAGAGACTGTATCATTTTTTATTCCCATCAGCTGTGAACGAATATTCCTGTTGTTCCACATCCTCACCAGCCTTTGGCGGTATCAGGATTTTGGATTTGGGCCATTCTAATTGGTATGTAGTTGCACTCTATTGTTGTTTTATTCCCTAGTGCCATACAAGACTGAATATCTTTTCATATGCTTACTTGTCTTCTGTATATCCTCTTTCATAATCTGTCTGTTAAGGTCTTTGGTCCATTTTTAACTAGGTTGTTTTCTTTTTATTGAGCTATAAGAGCTATTTGTATATCTTGTACAATAGTCCTTTTATCAGATGTGTCTTTTGCAAATAATTTCTCCCAGTTTGTGGCTCGTCTTTTTATTCTTTTGACTTTGTCTTTTGGCAGAGAAGATCTTGATTTTAATGAAGTCCAACTTATCAAGTTTTTCTTTCATAGATCACATTTTTGGCACTCTATCCGAAATATGTTTGGATTTATCATTGTCACACCCAAAGTCACTCAGATTTTCTCTTAGGTTGTCTTCTCAGATGTTTAGCTTTGCATTTTACATTCAGACCCATGATCCATGAGTTAATATTTTTGAGGGGTGTAAGGTCTTTGTCTATATTTGTGGGGGGTTTTTTGGTTTGTTTTTTGCATTGGTTGTCCAGTTGTTCCTGCATGATTTGATAAAAAGATTATCCTTTCTCTATTAAATTGCCTTTGCTCCTTTACCAAAGATCAATTGATAATGTTTGTGTGGGTCTTTTTCTGGACTCTTTATTCTCTTTCCTTGATCTATTTGTCTATTCTTTCCCCAGTACCACACTGTATTGATTACTCTAGATTTATACTATGGCTTAAAGTTACTCCTCTGACTTTGTTCTTTGCCATATCGAATTGACTATTTTGGGTCTTTTGCCTCTCCATATCAACTTTAGAATAGTTTTTTCAATATTCACAAGTTAGCTTGCTGAGATTTTGTTTGGAATTATGTTGAATCTATATATCAAGTTAGAAAGAACTGACATACTTACAATATGGAATATTTCTACCCATGAACATAGAATATCTCTTCATTTATTTGGATCTTCATTGATTTCTTTCATCAGAGTTTCATTATGTTTCTTATATAGATATTACATATACTTTGTTAACATTATACTTAAGTATAATTTTTGGTACAAAAAATAAGAACAAAGCTGCTATAAACTTTAGTGTGCAGGTTTTTGTGTGGACATGAGATTTACCAGTAAATGGTCTTGTGTTTTTTATTTCAAATTTTAATTATTCATTGTTAGTATAGAAGAAAGCAATTAGATTTTTATTTTAGCCTAGTATCCTTCTAGCTTGTTTTAATCACTTACTAGTAACAGGAGGTTTTTATTGTTATTGTTTTAGATTTCCACATAGACAGTCATGTCATCCTACAGCAAGGACAGTTTTATTTCTTCCTTCCTAATCTGTATACTTTTAATTTTCTTTTCTTATTTTATTGCATTAGCTAGGATTTAATACAATATAAAATAGAAGGGTGAGAGCATGTATCCTTGCCGTATTCTTGATCTTAGTGGGAAAGCATCTAGTTGCTCACCATTAAGTATGATATTAGTTGTAGGTTTTCAAGGATGTTCTTTATCAAGTTGAGAGAGGGTATGCCCATTTTTGATAGTTGTTTTAATTCTTATATTGGCAACATCTGTAAATAAGCAGCACACTTAAAATACTCCTTCCTGTTACAGAAAAGTTATGCAATGTCTCCTGACTACCCACTGTATTACATGAGACTATTAACAATTCTGCCTTTCTTTCTTTGACTCACCACCTACCACCTTTACCTTTTAATCAGTATCTTTAGTTTTGTACTGTCAGGATTGATAATATTTATCGTGTATTCTGTAACTACATTTAAGACACCCACGTTTCTTTTTAAAAGTTTAAAATCAATTAACAGTGTATATATTATATGACTACTTAAATAATGCTCATTGCATAAATAAGTAGTACAATAAAATTGTACTTCTTTCTCTTTAGGTCCAAATTCATAACACTCAGGACACTCAGGGACCTCTTCTAGGTTAAATGGATTCTGTTTCATAACACACTATCGATTGCTGTAAGACCTACATGACATTTGGTTTCTTTCATATCTGAACCATGACTTTATTACACAGTCTGTTAGGTTTGGGTTTTATTTTCTATTTTTGGTAGAGATTCTAATTTTCTGTGAAAAGAAGAAGTATATCCTTTCTTTGGAAAATCATTAATATTCTCCAGCCCCTTAGGTACTATCTGTTGCTCTGTTTTGTTTTTATTCTGTTCATTCTTCTTGAAGCCCTTGATTTCATTCCCACACTGGACTGATTGATTAAGTACCTGATCAAAACAGTCATCCTGGGATTGGTCTTCCAAGGCCTTCAGGTGAATTCCACAATCTCTCTTTTCAGAGTCTTTTCTCTTGGTATATTCATTTTCTATGGCTACCATAACTAAGTTTTAACATCTCACAGTACTGGAAGCTGAAAGAATAAGATCAAGAGGTTAAAAAGGTTGATTTCTTCTAAGGTCCGTGAGGGAGAATCTGGTCATCCCTCTCTCCTATTGTTGGGTATTCTTAGATACTCCTTAGCTTGTAGGTGTGTTCTCTCCATGTCCTCACACTGTTTTTCTTCTGTGCATGTCTTTATTCCCTTTTTAGAAGGACACAGTCATATTGGATTGTGGTCTCTCCTAATGACCTCATCTTAAATTGATCTGAAAAACTTTGTTCCAAAGAAGGTCACATTCATAGGTACTGGGGACTAGAATGACAAAATCTTTTGGGGGCATACAATTCAACTGACAACACTTGATATCTACACCCATTTTACTGGATTATATCTCAAATGACTTCCTTTAGAAGAGTACATGAGATATAAATTTTCTGAGTCCTAGGATATCTAAAATGTAGTTATTTTGCCATGATGTATTTGCTTCAGAACTATTATCCATTAGAACTGTAAATACCATTGCTCATTTTTCTCTTACCAGTTGTGTTGGTGATTAGAAGTCCAGTGTGACTTTGACTCTCTATTCTTTGTAGATGACCTATTTTATCTATGTGAAAGTTTTTTGGAATTCTCTTTCTTTTGTGTTCTGACAGAAAGATTTCAGGCATACGTTTACATGTGGATTTTCTCTTAATTTACAAGAAACTTGATAGGCTCAAACAGAATAGTGTTTTCTGACCTCTGGGAAAGTTTTTTTGTAGTATTTCTTTAAAATTTCTTTCTCTTAGTGGGGCACCTGGGTGGCTCAGTTGGTTAAATGTCTGACTCTTAATCTCAACTCAGATCTTGATCTTAGGGTTGTGAGTTCAAACCCATTGAGCTCCATGCTAGGCATAGAAATTTTTAAAATTAAAATTTAAAATTTAAATTAAAATTTCTTTACCTTTGTTAATGTATGCCCATTTTTCTGGAAATCCTGTTAGTTGAGTTGGATCTCTTAGAATTATACTCTGAATATCTTATCTATTTCAAGTGTTCAATCTCCTTGTTTTGTTGTTGTTGCCTCTGTCTCATTCAATCTCTTTGTTTTTCTCTTTATGTTGTGCGAGAACTACTCACATTATATTCTAACCCTTCTTTAAATATTTCATTTGGCATATAATTAAATATATAATGAATGTTCCAATTTGTTCCTTGACTGTTCTTTCTTGTAGCATTCTGCTCTTGTACTTGGGGGTACTACCTTCTCAAATCTTTCTCTGAAATTTCTTTGTTTCTTCTAGCAACAATTTTTCTGTTGTTGTTGCTTTTTGGGGTTTTTTCTTTTTCTTTCTTTCTTTTTTTTTTTGTCTTGTCTTTCTTTTATCCAGTCCTTTTGTGATGTTGACAGTATATTCATTCCAATTAAGAAAAGGGAATGGGATTGTTTCTCTCTGTAGCAGGGATGCGTTTCCTCTATTTATGTGGGTTTGTTTTTCTACTTGGTTTCTCTCATTAATAGACATTTACTGAGACCTTTATATAGGTGTCTAGGACTTGTCTAAATGAGATGAATTATTTAATGGGTACAGGCAGGTAACAGGTCTTTAGCTGTGGAGGTCCCAACTGCCAAAATGGGAGAACTTTATTCTGGGGTGCTGGCACCAAAAGTTCCAATTCTGCCTATATCGATGCTTGCATCTTATTAGAGAAGAATCCTTAGGTGTTTTTAGTCTGAGACTGATGCTTGATTTTTACACTAAGCATCAGAAAACACAGAGAAGGGAAGCAAAGAAATGAGCATGTCAGGGAGAAAACATGAGGCTGCTGTGCAAATAGCCTTCTCAGATATGCCACTCTTCTTACTCTTGTCGCCTTTACCCACTCCAACTTTCCTCTAGGTCAACCTTCTCCTATTTTCTGCTCTACACCTGCCTCACTCTCTTTTTTTTTGTTGAAAATCTTCCATAAGTGGAAGATTTTTTTTTTACCTTTCATAAATGTGTTGAAATCTCTCTCCTGCTCATGTTTCTATTTTATTCCCTTTGCAGCAATGGGTGTTTTCTTTTACTCTTACTGAACGTTGGTAGTGGGGTTGAAGGGATTAAGGAAAAACACACACCCTCTGCCCATTATCTTGTACCACCTAGAAATACAAATTTCAAATTCTATGTAACACTGCTGCCAGTGGAACATTTAAATAAAAAAGTCTGTATTACCAAAAAGAGAAAACTAGTGGTGACTTCATATCTTGATTAACGACATGTATACATACACTTAAATAAGTGTACACACACAAGATGTGGTAGAACAAATAACCAGTTCTAAGAGGAAAGTTATGGAACTGAAATACACTAGATGGAAGAGTTTATATAATTTTTAAAAAATAGTAAGTGGCTCTTTGTTTTAAGATCTCGTTTATTTGTTTGACAGAGTGAGAGATCACAAGTAGGCAGAGAGGCAAGCAGAGAGAGAGGGGGAAGTAGCAGAAAGACTGATGCAGGGCTCAAACCCAGGACCCTGAGATCATGACCTGAGCCAAGGGCAGTGGCTTTAACTCACTGAGACACCCAGGCACCCCTACATAAGTTTTTAAAGATAATACTAGATAGTGGGTTACAGAACATGTGGTATTTTACAGCATAACTGACCTCATTCAACCATTGTAGGTACCTAATGCCCCTTAATGAATTCCCTATTTCCACATCATTTAGTAATTTCACAATTTGGTTGCTCCCATAAGGGATAGAGTCTTTTTTTCTCACTACCTTAAGTCTTAACTGACGTCGTGAATTGCCTTTTCCAAAAGAATGTGATAGAAGTGATGATCTATAAGTTCCAGAAATTAAGCCCTTGGAAGAAATTGTAACTTCCATTTTTGCCATCTTGAAAACCTGAGATCATCATCTAGACAAAAGCCCAGATTATCCTACTATAGGATTGGAAGCCACGTGGAGAAGAGCCAAAGTACCTTAACCAACAGTCATCATCAGTTGTCAGACATGAGAGTGATACCATCTGGGACTCTAGTTGCAAGTGAGCTGTCACATGACTGCAACCATATGAATGAGCTCAGGCAAGACCAAAAGAAGAAACACTCACGTGGTCTACTCACAAAATTAAGAAAAATAATAAATATTGATGTTTTAAGTCACTAAGTTTTGGAATGTATTTTTTTTTTCTTGAGCAATGGATTTTTAAAAACAACCTCTAACAGAAGTTCTGAACTTTGTGTCTAATTGAACATTTTTTAGGGGTGGGGGAGGGGCAGAGGGAAAGGGAGAGAAAGAATCTTAAGCAGGCTCACACCCAACATGACATGGGGCTCTGTCTTACAACCCTGAGATCATGACCTGAGCCAAAATCAAGAGTTCAATGTTTCACCAACTGAGCCACCAAAGTGACCTCTTATTGGGCCATTTTAATGGTACAGATTCATTTCTTCAGCAATTAATGTGACTGAAGGAATTCTGTATACTGATTGGCTTAGGTCTGAATTTTTGCTTTTCCTTGAACTAGTTAGTGTAGCAAGAAGTTGTCATGAGTGGCTTAGGTCAAACCAGGTCATCCCTAGCACTGAGGGTGAGTTCAAACCCGTGGAGTAGGAGTAAAGGGGATGCTACAGAGGCAATTACAATGTTTAGGACAGGTGGGAGGAGGCTAGTAACTCACCTTGGAAAAGTTTCTGTTCATGACCATTATTCATTGTTGCTTCTTTTGAAACCAACATTATCACTATGGAAACTGCTGGCACCTTTGCCCAACTTGCAACTATTAGAATCGTCACCTTTGAGTCTACCTAATCACTGCTGCCATTACTTCAAGCCATTGCTGCCAACATTATGAAACTACTCCATAGCTTCAGTAATCATGACTTTCAGCGTGAGCTGCAGCTACTGTCAAAGTGCTGGACTGCGTTCCAACCTAAACTGAGCTGAGAACAGGGTATAGAGAAGGTCTAACCAAGAAGGTAAAGTTGGAAAGACAGAAGACATGAGGCAGAAATAAAGGACAAATGGGGAAGAAGAGGAGAGTATCTGGCCCCACCTTGATTGCAAAGGCACAGAATTCACAGATGGTCTGGAAAAGGCTATGTATCCCTGCCATTAGAAGCACAGTAGCTTTGAGGTGACAAGAACAGCTTCAACTGCAAAATCATCTATAAAAGAGAGAAAAGTCAATGTCCAGTGGAGGAGCCGGAATTTTAGGAAGTACTCTGTGTTCTAGAACACTCGCCACAGCTGCCACCCAGAATGATCTGTGGGCCTGCCTTGGAAGTCAAACATCTGGATCCCTGAAGAGTGTCTCATTGCCTCCAGGATCTCATTCATACATTCCCTCAACAGCTGCCAGAGAGGATTTTCTCACTTTAACAACTGTGAAGCCCTAGGAGGTTCTGTGTATTCCCACTTCTTATGTTTGGCTGCTGCTTTGAAAGTGCTCTGCAGCTGCACCCGAGGTCAGGTTGACATGTGTAGTCTGTGGAATGAGGGGAGAGTGAAAAAGAAAAAGCTGGAAGGGAATATGCATATCCCAGGCAGATTTCTCTCAACTCTTTCATTCTGTCCTCTCACATTTGTATGCATTTGAATCATATTTTATTTTTTAAAATGTGGTGCCAACTTAATGGGTTCTACTTGATCATCAATATGTGCATCCATATTCATAAAAGCATTGGATGCCTAGTTTTCCTTTTTTGTGCTCTCCTTAACAAGTTTTATTATTAAAGTTAACCTGAATTCTTACCATAAATGAGAAATCATTTAGAAAAATGTGGTCTGGAATAATTTAAATAACATCGAAATTATCTGGATTAAACATGTGAGCTGGAAGTCAACCCATCTAATTGTAGTCCCTATTTAAATAGTAGTGATTAACCTAACTTGCAACATCTATTTATAGTCTCTTGTGAAAAAATTTGGTAGTTTACATTTTGCACAATAATCTTTTTTTTTTTTTAAGATTTTATTTATTTATTTGACAGAGATCACAAATAGGCAAAAGGCAGGCAGAGAGAAAGGAGGAAACAGGTTCCCTGCTGAGCAGAAAGCCCGATGTGGGGCTCTATCCCAAGACCCCAGGACCATGACCTGAGTTGAAGGCAGAGGCTTTAACCCACTGAGCCACCCAGGTGCCCCATGGCACAATAATCTTTATTACTCCCCAGCTTTTCATTTCATTGCCATATAATTGAATACAAAAATGCCATATTTTAATCTCTTCTATATCAATGTTGTGTCTTTTTTATTCCTTATATTTTATTTTATTTATTTATTTTTAAAAGATTTTATTTATTTGACAGACAGAGGTCACAAGTAGGCAGAGAGGCAGGCAGAGAGAGAGGGGGTAGGGAGCAGGCTCCCCACCAAGCAGAGAGCCCCATGTGGGGCTCCATCCCAGGACCCTTGAGATCATGACCTGAGCCTAAGGCAGAGGCTTTAACCCACTGAGCCACCCAGGTGCCCCTATTTCTAATAGTTTATATATTTGTTTTGTGTCCTTTTCTTCTTAACCAGGTTTGTGAGGAGGTTTTCTGTTTTACTGGTCTGTAAATTGATCTAGCTTTTGGAATTTCTAGTCTTTATACATTTTTTCCTCTTTAATTATTTTTACCTCTTTATTAATTTTATTTTCTTATTTTCATCACATTTCTCTTGCTGCTGTTTTTCTCATTTCCTAAGATAATTACTAAGATCCTATACAATCGATAATTTTTCTTTAATGGTGAAGCTATTTAAGGCTATACATCTTCCTATGCACAGTTTTTTTGTTTGTTTGTTTTGTTTTGTTTTGTTTTTTACATCTCAGTAATTTTAACTCTCTTCTTTACCTTGCTTCCTTAGCAGTTTTTAATTTCTATTTTGAGTTCTTCTTTGATCCAAGTGATTTAGGAGTGTGTTTTTTAATTTTCAAGTCACTAGTTTGGGTCATATATTTCATATTTTTTTAAAGATTTTATTTATTTATTTGACAGAGATCACAAGTAGGCAGAGAGGCAGGCAGAGAGAGAGGAGGAAGCAGACTCCCTGCTGAGCAGAGAGTCAGATGTGGGGCTCCATCCCAGGACCCTGGGATCATGACCTGAGTCTAAGGCAAAGGCTTTAACCCACTGAGCCACCCAGGTGCCCCTTTATTTTTAACTCTTAAAAAATGATAATTAGTGATCTCTGCTTTTGAAATATACATTCAGGGTGCCTGGGTGGCTCAGTGGGTTAAAGCCTCTGCCTTAGGCTCAGATCCCAGGGTCCTGGGATCATGCCCTACATTGGGGTTCTCTGCTCAGCAGGGAGCCTGTTTCCTCCTCTCTCTTTCTGCCTGCCTCTCTGCCTACTTGTGATCTCTGTCAGATAAAAAATAAATAAATAAAAATAAATCTTTAAAAAATACCTTCAGTATTTTTTTTCTTGATTTTATTCATTTGCCAGAGAGAGAAATAGTACACACAGCAGGCAGAGGTAGGGAGAGAAGCAGGCTCCCTGCAGAGCAAGGAGCCCAATGGGATACTTGATCCCAGGACCCTGGGATCATGACCTGAGCCAAAGGCAGCAGCTTAACCAACTGAGCCACCAAGGTGTCCCTACACTCAGTATTTATTTGTGGCAAACTTATTTGTGATAAAACTTTTTATAAAAGTCGTGCACTGATCATGTGGGAAAAAAAGCTTATTCTCAATATAGAGTGTTATATTATATATACATAAAATTAAGATTTTATGGATTATTTAATTGCATGATATCTTTAATTAATTTTTGTTTTCTCATTTTATCAGATTCTGAAAGAGCTATATCAAAATTCCCACTATAATTTATTATATTTTTATGTTCTTGCACCCTTTTGCATTATGCAGTATTTTTTATTATTGGCTTTAAGAATAATTCTTGAAATCAACCTATTTTTAGGCTTTTCTTCAATCCAATGTAATAGTGTCTGACTTTTAATAATAGAATTCTATTTAATAATAGAATTTAATAATAGAATTTAATAATGTTTAGAATTTTAATAATAATAACTGTATCAAAAGTATCAAGTAGGATTTATTTTAGGAATAGAAGGGAATTCAACATCAGAATATCCCAATTAACATAATTCCCTAATTAACACATTAAAGAAGAAACTGTTTTCATCATTTCAATACATTCTGAAATAGCACTTGATAAAAGGCAGCCAAAATTGTAATAAAAACTCTAAGAAAGCATTGAAATAAATGGCTTAAATATGGTAAAGTCTGTATTGGTAAATATTGAAAGAAGAGATTATCTTTTTGCTAAATGATTTATGGTATTATTAACAGGAAGATTTGATTCCTTTTTAAAAGATAAACATGCAACAATTAGTAGCTATATTCTGTATTGGGAATAATAAGCAATAAACAGAAATATGAAATATGTTCCATTTATAATGTGGTTAAAAACCTTCGATTTATTTCTAACAGTAAGGATAAAGTGCCAATTAGTTGAATATAATTAGAAGTTATTTGAGGTCATATAACAAGGTCTAAAAAGGGAAAGTCTTTCTATCATTAAAAAATATCTGGGAGCAGTAAACAAAAGATGTATGAAAAGTAGGGGAGAGATTTGCCTTGCAAATATTACAACTTAACATAAAGCCACCATAATCAAAAGAATGATATTAGCACATGAATAGGCTACTTTAACAGAGAATAGTCAATAGATACATTATAGTATATGTAGAAATTCAATATCTGACATAGGCAGTATTCAAATGTAATAAGGATGTTAACTAACTGGAATTTAAATAAAAACTTGTGAATTGAAAAAGAATGTAATAGGAAAATTAGGGTCTGCTTCTGGCCATTATGGAATAATAGGGACTGGATTTAACTTCTTTCACACTGTTCTGGAGCCTGGAAGTTCAGGATGGTTAGATTCTGGTGAGGACCCACTTCCTTTGTTGTGCAAAAGCTCTATTTTTGCTTTTATTTCCCTTGCCTGAGGAGACAGTTACAGAAAAATATTGCTAAGGCTGATATCCAAGAGATTACTGCCTCTATTTCCTTTTAGGAGTTTTATGGTTGCATGTCTCATTTAGGTCTATAGTCTATTTTGAGTTTATTTTTGTGTATGGTGGTCCAGTTTCATTCTTTTGCATGTAGCTGTCCAGTTTTCCAAGCACCATTTATTGAAAAGACTGTCTTTTCCTGATTGTATATTCTTGCCTCTTTTGCTGTAGATTAATTGACCTTATAAGCTGAGGCTTATTTCTACTCTTATTTTAAATTTTCTGAGAAGCAGAATCAGAAAGCATTCAGGTCAATAGATAAAGAAATTTTGTTTTTTGTATTAGAAAATCAGAAATTCTGAGACAAATAAGGGCACAACAAATAGAGTACTTGAAATTGGATAAATCTAGATGGTTTGGACTCTGAAACAGTTATGAATAAAAATGGCTACCCTACACTTAAGATGTGTTGAGAATCTGAAAATCCTATGGTATTTCCAGGGATTTGATTTTTTTTAAGAATGATAAGCAAAGGGGTGCCTGGGTGGCTCAGTTGTTAAGTGTCTACCTTTGGCTCAGGTCATGATCCCAGGGTCCTGGGATCGAGCCACACATCAGGCTCCCTGCTCTGTGGGAAACGTGCTTCTCCCTCTCCCATTCCCCCTACTTGTGTTCCCTCTCTCACTGTCTCTCTCTGTCAATAAATAAATAAAATCTTAAAAAAAAAAAAAAGAAAAAGAATGATAAGCAAACTTGAGAGCTCCATTAAAACTATCTTATGGTTTCCCTAATTGATAAGTGCAATGAAGGTGTCTTGATATTCGTAATGAACCCTTTTCAACCACACCTGAGTTTATATTTATGAGGTGACTTTTGAAAAGCTCCTGAGAAAAAGGACTGGTTGCCAGGGGAACCAGCCATGTGATTGGAGGGCTAGAACTTTCAATCCCACCCTCCTGACCTTCCTGGAAGGGTAAAGTGTCTAGAAGTTGAATGTCTTGCCAATGGCTAATGATTAAATCAAACGTGCTTATATAATGAAGCCTCCATAAAAACCCAAAAGGTGGGGTTCAGACAGCTTCTGGGTTGCTGAACACTTGGAAGCGCTGGGAGAGTGGCATGCTTGGAGATAGCATAGAAGTTGTGCCCCTTCTCTGGACCTTACACTGTATATTACTTCCATCTGGCTGTTCTGAGTTATATCCTTTTATAATAAACGAATAATATAGTCACTAAAACTTTCTCTGAGTTCTGTGAGCTGCTCTAGCAAAGTAATGAAACCCAAGGAGAAGGAAGGGCCTTGGAAGCTCCGATTTATTGTAGGTCAGAATCACAGGAGACAACCTAGACTTGTGATTAGACTTGAGGTGGGGGTTGGGGGGTTCTTGTAAGACTGAGCAATTAACCTCTGGGACCAGACACTGTCTTCAATTAGATAGTATCAGAATGAGTTGAATTGTAGGACATTGAGCTGGTATCCAAGACTTACTTGGTGATGAGGGAAAAGACATGTACACTGGAATTGGTGTCAGAATCATAGACCTTATGTCTGCAACCATAGATCTTGGGAGCTCTCTGCCACTCACGGAGCTCCCAGGGGAGTGAGCCGGTTCGATGGTGGGAGCAAACGGGTCACACACAATAACTGAAAGCGAAAGCTGTTTATTAGCGCATACCACACAATAGCTAATACAAGACAGACAACTCTAGCCGCATGGGCTAGGGAGAGGACCCAGGGTACTCCCGCCCGATCCCCTTCTCTGGAGCACACCTTTTGGGTGCATCGACCGGGAGGATGATCTGAGCGAGAGTGTCCCAAGAGCACACTCTGACAAGCAGAGGGCCAGTGTTGCTTATATGCCAGTTCAGTCACTGCGTCAAGGGCGCTTGCGGTTAATCTGCGGTCTGCTGTACGTGTGAGGCTGCTCGTCTGCTGCTGTTGATGTTGCTTGTAGCATGTACCCCATGTCCCGGTGGTCTATCTGCGGTCAGCTATAACATCCTGCATAACACCTTCTAGTTCATAACAGTTCTTGGAAGCCCTTTTGTCTGCTGAGAAGGTCTGCAACAGTGGGGCTCATGCTCACAGGCCTCCTCAGATCTTAAGCTCAAAATTTGGCTTATTTATAAGTAAAATGTTTTTATAGTGTTTTAAATTCAAACTATGCCTTAACTGTTGCCACAGGAAAGATATTTACTTATTAATGTTGACCTTAATCCCTAATCTTTATGAACAGAGCAAAGTATTTTTCACTTTATATTTCTTTTCTAGAATTCAAAATAACCTGCTAAAATAGAAAGCACTATTTTTGTTATGATTGACATGGTCTTTGAAAATTTAAAGGCATTGGAGAATATATCTGATAATTTCTTTTGAGATGTTTGAAGAATAGCTAATGCAAGCTTTTCTTTTTTAAGAAAAAATTTAGGGAAAATGTAGTCAAATTAAATGCCCTGGAAAATTTGCCCTTGATTTTGATCAGAAATTTCCAGTATACCAGTATTCCCAGGAGTTATTGCTCATGTTGTGGGAAGGAAAGGTTTTTAAATGCTCATTTTAGAAGAAACACTATTTTTATTAGACTCTAAGAAAACTTTTAGATGGATGAATGTGGGATTTTAAAAATGTACTTGTTTGTTTTTAGCCAAAAATGATGTCTTATGAAACTGCTTTAGGTCTTTTTCTGGGTTTCTCACTAAAGCAGAGATGAAAGCATATTTGGGAAGTCCAGACAATTCTTATTTTTCAAAAACTGACTAGGTTGGCATAGAAGCCTCCTAGTTAAGAAGAAAATAATGTTCTTGACACTTAAATTTGCCAATCTTTTTATACCTCTTACCCTCTTTCTATATTACCTTTACTGTAACTATAATCTCTGTCATCCTATCACCAGCCCCACCTTACCCCACACGTTCTGTTCCCCACCCCCATTCTTTGTGACTTTCCATGGACTTTTCCTCAGCTTTGTGAAACGTGCAGTCTAATTTCAGCTTCTAGGTGGTTCCCCAAGCTTTTCACTCCCTATTCTATTCATCTTCTATAAGCTTTCCTTTACACAAATGTAAGGCTGCTGTTAGGGTCCTCTGAAGAGACCTCACCTGACTTGCATTACCTGGCATAGTCTTCTTTGCCTTACATTTCCTCTGTTATGAGAAAATATTATTGGTTAGCCACAGGTTTTAACTTGATAAGTATTTGTGGAAAAGATAAAAGAAGATAATAGTAGGTCTTCCCTCAAGTCAAAATCAAGTTTATTAATGGCAATACTGACGCCACTAAAGACAAAAACTGGACAAAACAAGCAACCTAGAAATCAAATTTGCAACCCAAATCTTAAGAGATACTGGGGCAAAAGATATATTAATATACATACATACATACTAATTATTAGTATATTTACAAATATGGTAGATATTTTATTCAGACTAGGTTGGTGATATAAATACATCCATTTGCAATTAGTGACTGTGTTTTAAATAAAGGAACTGAAAATATTTATTTCATTTCAGAAGCGCAGTTAATTCAGAACAGTGTGGTTTCCTAATGAATGACATCTCATTTGGATTTCAATGGTCCTGGGTGTGTGTGTGTGTGTGTGTGTGTGTGTGTTATTATGACAAGACATGAAATATGTTCCTGATCATGATATATATATACTACATGATATATATGCTACATAGGAATACAAGCAAATAATCTTACCTTCTAATTGGAAGAAATAATGAAATATTTATGGTAATATGTGTTTTTGACATAAACTGAACAGAGTCAATCTCCTATCTTAAACAAATGATAAGCTTTTCATTCCCCTTGTGTCAGCTTTTGCATGATCAAATCTCTATGTCAAGGTAAGTCTAGTCTAGTCAAACTTCAAGCAAATTACCTTTGTTAGGGAAGTTGGATCAGAAATAAAATCTCTTTTCTTTCACATTGATGAGTTTATAACCAGAATTAACATTAGTAGGAATGCTTAGACTTTTCAAGTGGAGAATAGTCCCCTGCAGAAATGGCAGGGATATAAACCCAGAAAATCTCAGTTGTGCCACTTTATACTGTTTTCTTCAATTAAAGGTAAAATTACATCTCCAAAATAATGGGTTTGGGGAATAAAAATTTTTATACAGAATAGCTAAAGGCAAGTAGCCTAATTTTCATTGGAATGTAGTAAATAAGACTAAGAATAAAATTGTGGTTTTATGGATACATGCAATGTAAGGAAAGTAAGTGTATTAAAATTAAAATATCATTTCATAGAAATGAGCTTCCTGAACTGGTAAATGTGCTGTTCAAAGGAAAATATTTCAAAGGCATATTTTTTCTACATGATTAAGATCCTTTACAATTAAACCCTCTCTTGTAAAATATTCTTCAATTTCAAAGGCATTGCTAGTCAGGAAATGCCCCTGGATTCCTTGGTGACACTTCTCATTTTTTTTTCCAGTAATAGGAAATTACAATACTGAAATACAACAGAGCCCACACATCCGTTTGCCACTTTTGCTGTAGGTACTCAATTGATGCAAGATGTGTCTGTTGAAGCTTGGGGGAGGTGGCACAAAGCAAAGGAATGCCACCAACAAACAGAGGCACCAATTCCATAGACAATATCATAAGAGAAGAGAAGAAAAATAAAATAGTCAATTTGTATTCACTTTAAAATTTATATGCATATATGAGTATGTCTGTGAAAGAGTGTATTTTGTCTGAGAACAAAGGTCCTCAGTAATTATTGGTTGACTGATCAATTTTTTTTTTGCAAAACAGGAATCTCTCTTGAGAAATGGCATTGAAATAGTCACCTCTAATTCAAAAGGTAGTTTTCCTATTAATGTTATCTGGATCAAAATATTCAATCTATTTACTTAATTTGCTCAATGTTTCTGCTATATGAATTAAATATATGTATTGAGAAAAGCATAACACTCTTTTTTTTTTCCATTTTATTTTATTTTATTTCTTTTCAGTGTTCCAAAATGAATTGTTTATGCATCACACCCAGTGCTCCATGCAATATGTGCCTTTCATAATACCCACCTATAGGCTCACCCAACCCCCTAACCCCTCACCTCCAAGACCCTCAGTTTGTTTCTCAGAGTCCACAGTCTCTCATGGTTTGTCTCCCCCTCAAATTTCCTGCATTTCACTTTTCCTCTCCATTTCCCAGTGTCCTCTGTGTAATTTCTTATGCTCCACATGTAAGTGAAACCATATGATACTTGACTCTCTCTGCTTGACTTATTTCACTCAGCATAATCTCTTCTAGTCCCATCCATGTTGATATAAAATATAGGTCTTCATCCTATCTTTTATGCCTCCTATGGTGGCATCATACTCCATTGTATATATGGACCATATCTTCTTTATCCATTTACTGGTTGAAGGACATCTTTGTTCTTTCCAAGGTTTGGCCACAATGGTCATTGCTGCTATGAACGTTGGGGTAGAGATGGCTCTTCTTTCCACTACATCTATATCTTTGGGGTAAATATGCAGTAGTGCTATTGCAGGTCATAGGTAGCTCTATTTTTTATTTTTTGAGGAATTTCCACACTGTTTCCCAAAGTGGCCGTACCAACTTGCATTCCCACCAACAGTGTAAGAGCGCTCCCCTTTCTCCACACCCTCTCCAACACATGTTTGTTGTTTACTGTCTTGTTAAATTTGGCCATTCTAACTGGTGTAAGGTGGTATCTCAATGTGGTTTTGAGTAGAATCTCCCTGATGGCTAATTTTGATGAACATTTTTTCATGTGTCTGTTAGCCATTTCTGTGTCTTCTTTGGAGAATTGTCTGTTCATGTCTTCTGCCCATTTTCTGATGTGATTATCCATTGTTTGTGTGTTAAGTTTAAGGAGTTCTTTACAGATCGTGGATATCAGTCCTTTGTCTGTGGTGTCATTTGCAAATATCTTCTCCCATTCTGTGGGTTGTCTCTTTGTTTTGTTCACTGTTTCCTTTGCTTGTGCAGAAGCTTTTGATCTTGATGAAGTCCCAAAAGTTCATTTTCACTTTTGTTTCCTTTGCCTTTGGAGACATGTCTTAAAAGACATTGCTGTGGTCGATGTCGAAGATTATTGCCTATGTTCTCCTCTATGATTCTGATGGATTCCTGCCTCATGTTGAAGTCTTTGATCCATTTCGAGTTTATCTTTGTGTATGGTGTAAGAGAATGGTCAAGTTTCATTCTTCTACACAGAGCTGACCAATTTGCCCAGCACTATTTATTGAAGAGTCTGTCTTTTTTGTACTGTATGTTTTTTCCTGCTTTGTTGAAGATTTTTTGACCATGGACTTGAGGTTGCATATCTGGACTCTTTACTCTGTTCCATCGGTCTATATATCTGTTTTTATGCCAGTACTATGCTGTCTTAGTGATCACAGCTTTGTAGTCAAGCTTGAAACCAGGCAACGGGATTCCCCCCAGTTTTGTTTTTCTTTTTCAATATTTCCTTAGCAATTTCGGGTCTCTTCTGGTTCCATACAAATTTTTAAATTGTTTGTTCCAGCTCTTTGAAAAATGCCAGTGGAATTTTGATCAGGATTAACACTGAAAGTATAGATAGCTCTTGGCAGTATAGACATTTTAACAATGTTTATTCTTCTGATCCATGAGCATGGAATGCTCTTCCGTCCTTTTATGTCTTCTTCAATTTCTTTCATGAGGGTTCTAGAGTTCCTCGAGTACAGATCCTTTACCTCTTTGGTTAGGTTTATTCCAGCGTATCTTATGGTTCTTGCTGCTATAGTAAATGTAATCGATTCTCTAATTTCCCTTTATATATTTTTATTGTTAGTGTATAAGAAAGCAACTGGTTTCTGTACATTGATTTTGTATCCTGCCACATTACTGAATTGCTATATGAGTTCTAGTAGTTTGGGGGTGGAGTCTTTGGATTTTCCATATAAAGTATTATGTCATCTGCAAAGAGAGAGAGTTTGACTTCTTCATTGCCAATAATACTCTTTCAATGATGCCTTCATTATCAAACACTCAAAATAGTTTCACAGCTTCAATGTATTAGATTTATCCTGTGATTTAGACACTGTGGCAAACACTTCATGGGATTCTAGAAATAAACACACAGTAGCTATTAATACTCCATTTCATCTACTTGCTTGTTTGTTTGTTTGTTTCAGAGATAGAGCAAGTGGGAAGAAGAGCAGAGGGAGAGGGTCAGACACATGCTGAGCATGGAGCCCAGCATGGGGCTTGATCTCACAACCCTGAGATCATCACCTGAGCTGAAATCCAGAGCTGGACACTTAACCAACTGACCCACTAAAGCACCCCAGTATTACATTTTATAGATTAAAACATTAAGGTTGTGCCCAAGTTCTCAGAGTGAATTGGTAGCAAATCTTGGTTTTACTCCAGTGTGTCTGATCTGAAAATAAATTTGTTCATCTATGCAAGGAGTTTTCAAAGGGTGCTTCTCTGATCAAAGACAATAGCATTATCCAGAATCTTGTGATAAATGCAGATTCCCAGGCCCTATTCAGGGTCTACTGATTCAGCTATAAAGATAGGGCTCAGCGATCTGTTTTTTGTTTTTTGTTTTTGTTTTTGTTTTTTAAGCCAGCCCTCCTGGTACTTCTGATGCCTGTTCAAACTTGAGAATCACTGCTTTATTCAGTGCTACATTTTAATATATATTATCATATAATGATTGTTATATTATGACAAATATTCTTTGCTTGGCTAAACTTTAGTGAGGTTCTTGAAACTTCTCCTAGGTTCATCTGTGCACTTCCATATAAAATCCAGTTTTAGTAAGAACCCTGCCAAATGGTTTAACCCACACTCTATATCTTTGATATCTCCATCATCTTCAATATAGGATCAGATTCCTCCTTTTCTCCATCCCTCAGTTGATGTTTGATCACTCTGGCCTCTCTTTAACAAGAGTCCTGTTAGGTTCATTCACCCAACCCCCACCCCCTTACTTCTGGTGTTTCCTCTTAGTGATTTTCCATCCACTGATCCACTCCCCCTGCTCTTTGGCTATAAATTCTCATGTGCCCATGCTGTATGGAGAGAAATTAGAATAACTATGATTAATTTGTTAAAGGCTCTAATAGAAAAGAAATATGCAAAATAAGACAGGCAATTGCAGCAGAGTGGGAAATTATAAGATAGAATCAAATGGAAATGCCAGAGGTAAAAAACATAGTAACAGAGATAAAGAGTGACTCTGATAAAGTGATTTTGACTTCATTGGTGGCCTTGACAGAGCCTAGAAAAGAATCAGTGAACTGGAAGATAGGTCAATAGAAATTACTCAAGTTGAAAAACAATAAGGATAAACTGAAAAAAAAAAAATCAAAGATTACCCAATAGCTTGTGGAATAATATCAAATGGTATAACACATGCATAATTGGAATCTCAGAAGGGGAAGGAAAAGAGAGTGGTACAAAAGAGGAATATTTTCAAAATATTGGAGTATTTTCAAAATTAGTGCCTCTTTTTTCTGTAAGGCTTATAAACTGGAGTTTTATGTTAATATCGCCAGAGATAGGCAGGATTTTAAGTTTGTTGTTGCTGTGATTACCCTCAGTGCACTAATGATCAAATTCTTCTAATGATATCTTATGTTTAGGGTAAGGGTTAATTTGCCAGTGGGTTTCTCAACATCTTCTCCCTGGTTGGCCTAAGGTCTTTCCTTTGTATTGGTTTCCCATTGTACCTTCCACTTTTAATTGTATTCAACAGTTGTTAATGTGATGGTGGGGAAAAGGGCTTGTTTTCTGGTGTTCTAAATAAGCCTCAATGGAATGCAAGTGCAGGAGAATATGCCCTTCACAATGTTCCTGCATCTTCTTTATATGTAAAGTTGGACCTAGCACATATTCCTTCCCTCCACCAGGGGTAAAAGTGTTTTGTTTTGTTTTGTTTTGTTTTGTTTTCTTATTTGCCTCTCCCAGCTACAGTGGGCTACTACCACTACCCTCGAGCTATAGTTTTTGTTGCCCTTTTCCTAATGGATTAAGACTTTTGTTCCATAAAGGAGATAAGGGAGATAAATCTGGACAAAGCTGTGGCTGTGGCTGCTACTCTCTGCCCAAACCAGCACTTTAGGGAAGTTTTCTGAGGATTATCTTTGGTCTTCCCTGTCAGTACCTGAAAGAGCTCTTGCAAGGAAAAGCTGCAAGAGGATGAAACACTCACCCATGCCAACACCTGCTGCATGTCTGTAGCCTCCAGGGGCTTCATTTTCTCCTTCAAGTTCATACTTTGTCTTTAGCAATTCATTGCTAGCTGAATATTCAGACCAGCTTACATGGTGTTTGGTGGGGTCTGTCCAAGGTAAGCAAATGCCCAAATTTTATTTCACCCTGCACATGCCTCTCTCTCTAGATTTTAAGTAGTTTTCGTCCAGTGACCTTAATTCTTAGAAGGGCTCACAAAATGTCAGTAGTATGTAGTTTGTCCTTTCTTCCTATTTGGAGAGATGTTTTATCAGCTTTCTAATCTGAGCTGAAGGACTCATTTCCCTCCTTTAAAAGTCATTTGAAAATGCCTTTATCTTGTGATTGGCATTGACCAATAGAACATAGTGGAAGTGACATCCTTGGACTTTGAGATCAGGTTATAGGAGTGTGACAGCTTCCACTAACTACCTTTTAAAATCATGAGCCATTGTGTAAGAAATCTAGCCAGCACCACTGGAGAGAAAGGCCACATGTTAGAACACCAAGGTTCCCAACCAGTGAGTGAAGAATCCATCTTGGTAATACAATCCCTGCAATCTCATGTGTGAGACCCCAAGCAAGATCAGCAAAATAACTACCTAGCTGAGCACTAGCCAATACACATAATCATTACAAAATAATGAGATTGTTCTTTTGAGCTACTGTTATTTTGAAGTGGTTTGTTATTTAGCAATAGGTAATAAAGCTGTGTTCAGTAAATATTTGTAGTATAAATAAATAAAAATATTAGACATGTTAACCTCAACCATAAGCCTCTAAATATCACATCTTCCTCCTCCTAAAAGCATTGGTTAGCCAGAGGACTATTCAGAGGGGAAAAAAAATCAACCCAGAGAATCTAGTGAGTGAAAACTGTTGTTTTCGCTACTGCATCTAAAAGAGGATCAAGAATCTGTATAGAGGGGCACCTGGGTGGCTTAGTGGGTTAAAGCCTCTGCCTTCGGCTCAGGTCATGATCCCAGCGTCCTGGGATCGAGCCCCGCATAGGGCTCTCTGCTAAGTGGGGAAGCCTGCTTCCTCCTCTCTCTCTCTGCCTACTTGTGATCTCTGTCTGTCAAATAAAAAAATAAAATCTTTAAAAAAAAATAATAATCTGTATAGAGATGGAGAATCCATGTATTGTCTTGACCAAAGCATGCAATCAATATAAAGTAGCCAACATTAAGTTCAAAATTAATTTGGGTGGAACTGAGAGCCTTTCTCTTTGAATTTAAGAATCTTTCAAAGCCAATCTTTATAGATCATATTAAGATATTATTAATATTCCAAGAAAATTACCCCCAAAATGTATAATATCTAAAAAATTTCCACACTTATTCCAATTGTTAACTTGCCTGATTTACTTTTAAAAATATTTGTTTAAAGTTTTTACCACTCTGAAGAGTCAGAAAATGACCCAAAATTGTCAAAACCGATAATTTTTCCAACTCAGACAATAAATTATACCACATGCAATCATGTTTTCTAACCATAGCTGTTTTCTAACCATAGCCTCTCTTTGAGCTTAAAGTTTAACAAAGAAGGACTAATGAGATGAATGAGTCAAAGACTGGTCAGCACAAAACAAAAATAAATTCCAGGAATTTAGATAAATAGGGCAAGTTCACAATTGGGATAAATTTAGAAATCTCTCTGCAGTATAATATTAGTTCCCTTATCAAGTTTCCCTTAAAACAATTACTCTTATAAATTTTCTACTCCTGATGATAAGAAGAAAATTATAACCATAATACTATTAATTTTATAAGATGATGTTCTTGTCAGCCCCAGTCCTATGAAGCTGAAAGCTAATAAAGTGTGCCTTCCAACAGAGACTGATTTCTGGGGCTACAATTGAAGGAACTATATACACACTTTATGGCACATGGAATAAAAAATTTTTACACTCTAAATTTAACTTCCAGAATTTAATCTTTCACTTCCTAGTTTGCCTAGCTTAATTCAGCTGGCTGATAAGTGCAGGTATTACAACCATCAAGGCTGGAGAGTAATAATAGTACTTTATTTTAAGCAGTAAAAGTACCACTCATTTTGAGCCTTAGTTAAAACAATGGTCAAAGCAGTAACAACAAGTGAACAGAGGCAGCTGTGAGAATTTGTGCTTGGAATTTCCTGTGGATGTAGATCCTCCCCCCACCCCCGCTTTTTTTATGGTAATCAATGAATAAGACTTTGTTTATGTGCTATAATACTTCCTGTACAGGTGTAACTTGAAATTTAGGGAGGAACTTAAGAGAATATGAATCTACAATTTGTTTTATTATTACAGTTGATTGTGTTGTTGCTGAGATATTAAATTCTTTCTCAAAGAGAGCAATGTAAATGTAAATTGTATCATAGGAATCACCTTTGAGCTACAGTGATTTTTTTAAAAGAAAAATAATATAGGGTAAATACGGGGTTTGGGAGAAGAGGGTGGGATTATGGACATTGGGGAGGGTATGTGCTTTGGTGAGTGCTGTGAAGTGTGTAAACCTGGTGATTCACAGACCTGTACCCCTGGGGATAAAAATATATGTTTATAAAAAATAAAAATTAAAAAAAAAAAAGAAAAATAATATATAGTGTTTATAACTATCTATAAGACATTGTATAGAGTCTAGCTATTCTAATTCTTAGATACTTCCACTAAAAATTGTTACTGTTCCCAAAAATATGAACTTTGAGTCTCAAAAATATTAGGAATCTACTTGTTTCTAAAACAAAATTGATAGCCAAATTATGATATGAAACCAGTTACTCATAGCATGATGTTTTATTTCAGAATACTCTGTGATAATAATTAGGCTTACATCATTAATTAATAAATTAATTAATTCATAAATAAATACTTATTGTATTCTCACCATACGCCTGAGCTTCGCAAAGCTCTCAGGAAGCAGACAATTAGCAAAACTTAGTTTTTTCCTTTGAGAGTTTATGCCATAAGATCTCTGATGGTTTGTCCTGATGAATGATCTCTCCTCAGTGAGGCTACTAACATTCATTTACTCATTCATTCAATAAGAATGTATTAGGAACCTGGGCCAGGTCCTATTTTAAATACTTTATAAGTAGTGAATAGAGGGGAAAAAACTGTTCTCTTATTATAACTCATAACTCATTATAATTTACTATAACCCATAAGGTAGTGGAGAAAGCAATTAGCAAGATAAATAAATACAGTGTATAGAATATTACTTAGAGTTACTAAGGAGAAATACATAAATGATAGGGTTGCAATAACAGGGTAGCCAGAGAAGTCCACAGTGAAAGGATGACAGCATCAGTAAAAGCCTTAAGGAAGTGTGAGGGAAAAGAAGGAAGGTAGGTAAGTATCTGGGCAAAAAGCCTTCTGAGCAGAGATGGAGTAAGTGTCAAGGCCCTGAGGCAAAAAAATCTGGGAAGGCTGATGTGGCTGGAGCTGGTGATTGCAGAGAATGGCAGTAGGTGAGGTCCCAGGGAAAAGAGGGCCAGTTGTGCTGGGTTATGTCCACTAGAGTGAGGATTTGCGTGTTTGGGAGGCTGTTGGGTGGTTTTGAGTAGTGGGATGGTATGCTTGGACTTCAGTTGTACTGTTGACTCAACTGCATACATTTGCATCTTAGAACCCAGCAACAAAGGAATATATTCCTTTTCACTTAAAACACAACCAGTACAGCTTCATATGTAGACCTTTAAGAGTGGTTTAGATCTGGCACAGATGAGGCTGTCTGAAGAAAGGATAAATTAACTTCTCTCGAATAAAGTATTTCCTGTATTATTTTCAGTGTGCCCATAGTGAATGGAGACGTTCTGTGCCAAGGAATACAACACCAAGCACCATTTTTAGAAACTGCTTTAGGGGGTGTGTGTAGAGCCATGAAACTGTTTTTCAAATTTTGTGAAAATGCATCCTTTCAGCACTTCTCCCACCACCCCAAGGCAATCTATTTTTAAACAGTAAATCACCCCAAAATAATAATAACCATGGGATATTTTTCCCATGAGAATAGGTCAGCCTGAAAATGGTTGATATTCTCACCCACGGATTCTTTGTAGATGTGAGAGACTCACAACTGTCATTCCTATTAGACCTCAGAGTCCAGGTTTGGCTGATGGTGGCAATTTTGGTTTAAGTGGCTTTCCTAAAGTTACACACATAATTGCTAACCGTGGTGGAAGCATACCTGCTTAATAACGTCTCCTGAAGGAGCATCTGCCAGGTGCAGTCCTGTGTACTTTGGGTTCACTAACCATGAATGAAATTGTGCTTTAATTCTGTGATATAGGCATATTGTTCTCAGTTTGCAGGTCTACAAAGTGGGACTCATAGAGACCGAAAAACTTTTTAGGATCACAGCCAGCAGATGGTAGCTTTAGGGTTGCCTGACCACAAAGCCTCTCTTTTCTAACTAGACAATCCTCCTGTTTAGAAAACTATCAAGGATCCTTAGAGATCATGATGTCCTACACTCTCATTTTAAGTATGAAGGACCATGGTTCAATTTCATGATCTGAGGTTTAGTCATCTCATCTTTGGGACTTTCTGAATCTATACAAAATTTAGGGGCTCCTGGGTATCTCAGTCAGTTAAGCCTCTGCCTTTCACTCAGATCATAATCTCAGAGTCCTAGGATAGAGACCTGCTGACCAGAGACTGCTTCTCCCTCTGATCCTCCTTCCTCTCCTCTCTCTCTCTCCCACCATATCTTTTACAAATAAATAAATATAATCTTAAAAAAAAAGAACAAAAACTTAGAAACAATCCATTCTTAAAAATGAATAGCTAATTATCTGACCCATACAACAAAGTCTATATTTCCAATTAGAAATAGTCAGGGCACGTGTCTTCCCAGGAAGTATCTTAATAAGTTAGCTTTATCTTACACCATATGAACTTCAAAAGTAGTTTATAAATGTTAGCAAGGAGATAATTCTTTCCAGAAAGAAGAGAGTAAAACCCTTTAATCTTTTAAAAATACCCATATTCTTGGGCGCCTGGGTGGCTGAGTGGGTTAAGCCGCTGCCTTCGGCTCAGGTCATGATCTCAGGGTGCTGGGATCGAGTCCCACATCGGGCTCTCTGCTCAGCAGGGAGCCTGCTTCCTCCTCTCTCTCTGCCTGCCTCTCTGCATGCTTGTGATCTCTCTCTGTCAAATAAATAAATAAAATCTTTAAAAAAATAAAATAAAATAAAATACCCATATTCTTAGAAGTTTATTCTCATACATTGAACACCGTATTCCAGGGACTGACACTGGATCATATAAGGAAATATGATTCAATATTCAGTTCTCATTTGTTTTAAAATACAAGTTAAGTGATTAGTGATATTTGACAGCGTTGGCATTACAAGCAATTCCATATTTGAATTACTTTTTAAATTATCTTCACTAACCATTTGTAGAGTAGAATTTCAGAAGCTATTCCATAAGATGGGACCCTGACTCAACTCATCCACTGATTTTATTAAGGATGAACCTGGAAATTATTAGGATATACCTTAGCGATATCTCTGTTTACTCTTTTACTTACCCATGGAAGTACTAGTTGAGATAGAACTTCTCGGTAGAAGTCATTCAGTGATTTTAGGGAATTCACTAGCTCTTGATTATCTGTCAGCCTTTTTTCTGGAATAAATGTTATTATTTATATGAAAAACTATAGACTTGGCAATAGGAGAACATACTTTCAAAATCCAGATATATAAGTCTAGTATTCCAAGAAAACTCTGGAAGACTTTGCATACTGTGAATCAACATACATGAACATGCATGAACAAAAAAGAATAATGAGGACTCATTCAAAATTAGTCCTGGTACAGACATCTTCCTGGCTACACATTCATCCTCCTCCTGACAATAGTCAGTGATTTTAAGCATTTACTGGTATGCCATTTTAGGTAATGCTTTGAAATAAAATTCCATGTACAGATGGTATTGCTTTAGTATTGATGAAAGAAAAGGAGGACATACCAAAAGAGTGACCTGTACACTTGCGGATTTTTTTCAATCTTAAAATCAAACTAAGGAAACATACACATTTCATATATATGTATGACATGGTATCAGTCGTTTTAAATGACAATTAGAAGCTAATATAAAGCAAAGAGCTTTAACATATTCATCCAGTAAACATTTGCTTCATACTTACTGATCTATTTTGCTTCAGGCATTATACTCACCTGAGAAAAAAGAAATTTCATGAACCATCAGCTTACTGCCCTACTTTTGTAGTAATTATGATCTTGAGAGGAGAAGGGAGCATGATGGCAAAATATCAGGCTATTAGCTGACAAGGACTTGCATAAAGATAGCGCAGAGTTTGCATGGGGACACAAAGAAGGGATGTGGGACCTAGTATGGAAGATACAGAGCACTCAGATCAGGTTTTGTCTTGTACTGAAGAACAAATAGAAGAGTGAATGAATGATGATGTGGGTAGAGCAGTGGGAACTGAGTTTGGGGGTTGGGAGGCAGATAATTAATTCTGGAAAGGGGAAAGAGAAATCGTGCTTTAAAATTGCAAGTGTTTGGGATGAAAACAGTAGTTCTCAAACTTGAGCCTGCTTCAGAATCCCCTAGAGGGCTTAATTAACACACTAATCACTGGGCTCCATCCCAGTGTTTCTGATTCTGTGGGTGTGGGGTAGAAACCTTGAGGAATCTGCTTATCTGACAAGTTCCCAGGTAGTGCTGTGCTACTGGCCAGAGCATTCCATTCTAAAATACCTTGACTAGAACATAATGTGTGTGGTGAGTCAAGGCATGAGCAATGACTGGAGCCATAAATTTGGCTTCTTTTCCTTCCCAAAGGAGCTGAGGGGAAAGAGGTATCACTAAAGACTCTAAGGCAGAGAATGATAGGCTGCAATTTGAGTTTTAAGAAAGATTATTCTGGATTCATTGAAAATAATGGAGAACTGCAAGACTGAAGATTACTTTTGGTCTTCACAATAATTCAGGGGCAAGATGTATGTCATTGCAGGAATACAGAGAATTTCTTATTTGAAATTTGGGAAGAACTACAATCAAAGCTGAGTCCAGAAGGCCAGAGAGATGACTCTAAATGCATCACCAAACTAAGGTTCCACGAATATAAGAATCACAGAGACAAGTAAGGACAGAGAGCACAAAGGTCCTGGCTATGAACCAAACAGGTTCTTTTTATTCCTCCTCAGAAGGGTTTGCCATGTTCAGAATACCAAGGATGATAGGAGTAAGACCTCGGGAGGTATTGTCTTTAAGGAAATCAGTATTATTAGGACATTTTGAGATTCCATCAATTACTGATTTATATGGTAGGCTTTGAGTTTCAACTAAACTGGAAAATTACTCCATATTAGTCAATAAAGCTGAAGCACCAGCAAGATAATAAGGTGACCACAGTAATTATTTATATTCTCTAATATCCATGAGGATACTGGTTTGATCAAAGCTATAGTTTCCAAATTCTGCCATAGTCAAACACAAGAACTGTTTGTGTTACAACTATAATTGGAGCATTTAATCATAAATTGGGCAAAGTGAGGTCTTAAACTAACAGGATACAGTTATGAAGAATGTCAGGGAACCGCTGCTCTCATTAATCATACTAAAATAATCTGAGCCTCTAAAAAATGAAACAATGGCCAAAGGTACTTTCTTTTTTTTTTTTTTTTTTTTAAAGATTTTATTTATTTATTTTAGAGAGAGAGAGAGTGAGAGAGAGCATGAGCGAGGAGAAGGTCAGAGGGAGAAGCAGACTCCCCATGGAGCTGGGAGCCTGATGTGGGATTTGATCCTGCGATTCCGGGATCATGACCTGAGCCGAAGGCAGTCATCCAACCAACTGAGCCACCCAGGCATCCCCCAAAGGTACTTTCCATTTAAAGAATTACTATTATCTAGAGGAAATATGCCTCATTACACTGTATTGATTTCCAAAAACGGACAATTACAGTTTATACTAAAATAATCTTGGGAGTCTACAACAGATGCAGGAAAACAAATGTGCGCGCACACACAGAGACACACACAAATGGAGTTTGTTGCAAATGTGTATTTCTTTCTTTCTTTTTTTTTAAAGACTTTATTTATTTATTTGACAGACAAAGATCACAAGTAGGCAGAGAGGCAGGCAGAGACAGAGAGAGGGGAAGCAGGCTCCCTGCTGAGCAGAGAGCCCGATGTAGGGCTCGATCCCAGGACCCTGAGATCATGACCCAAGCTGAAGGGAGAGGTTCAACCCACTGAGCCACTCAAGCACCCCTGTGTATTTCTTTCTTAATGAAGAATGTGTTAAACATCCCACTAAAGAAATTAAACTTTTATTTTAATACTTCTTTCCATCACTTATTTACCATGATATGCTCACTAAGTTGCATGAAGATGTAACTTGCAAATATTTGGAAGTTATAGAAGAATGGGCTTTGAAACACATTTTAAATCCACCTAAATATTAGGGTGCCTGGGTGGCTCAGTGGGTTAAGCTACTACTGTCTTTGGCTCGCCATGATCCTGGAGTCCCAGGACTGAGTCCCCCATCTGGTTCCCTGCTTAGCAGGGAGTCTGTTTCTCCCTCTGACCCTCCCCCCACGCCTCCCCCATCTCATGCTCTCGCTCTCAAATAAATAAATAAATAAAACCATTATAAATAAATAAATAAATAGATAGATAAATAAATAAATAGACCTGCCTAAATATTTAAGGCTAGAGAAGTTTTAGGAGAGATGGAAAGAAATATCCATTTTCCAAAAGAAATAAGGTAGTTGGCAAATTGGCACAAGAACAATGTGAAATTGTCATTAATGCTAAGGAGAACTTCATTCTCATTAAAAGAAAAATACAAACTCCATCAAATGGTGTAAACTACGTTATTCAAGCACATTGATCACAGTGAGAAACTCAACAATTTTGAAAGCTCTCAAAAATGAGGAACCAACATTCCTCAAATAACAGACATTCCAAAAAGTAGCAAATCTCCATTTTCCTTTTCTTCTCCCTTTTATGTTTGTTTTCCTTCCCCCTGGCTCACAGTTGCAAACAAGGCTGCTAAGGAGGATTTTTACACCAACAGTGAGCAGTTCCTGATGTTGGAACACCTCTGGTCACTGCATTACCAGGTCCAATCACTTAAGCTTGTTAAAAATCAAAGCCATGTTCTCTTGCTGAGTTTCAAGATGAGATTCTGTATCAAATTTATGAACAACGGGGAGCAATGTGCAAATTAGAACACACTTTTTAGGACCTCACTTCCTCTTTGAGGGCTGGAAAAATGCCCAATTCTAGAAACTTCTCACTAATCTTGCAAAAACTGATTCAGTATATTTGGGCTGGGTTGAGGGGCAAATAAATTATTTCTTTGCTACAAATTCTTAGAATTACAGATTTGGAAGAGACCATAAAAGTTGTCCAAAGGTCTAAATGGCTTATTTAACTCTTCAGAGGCTTTGTCAAAACAGAAGCATAGAAGTTACCCTGTGCCCATTCTCTCATGCTGATATGAAATCTCATGAATTCTTTTGATGCTCAGGTTTGCTCTAAGAAGTAAACAAGTATTTCTGTCCCAAGGTAAGCTACACTAAAACAGAGACTATTCAAACCTGACTGCAGTGTTTCATAAGGTGGGAAGTCCTATCACCATTTTCTAAGAATAGGGAAAACATATGCTTCAACAGAAAACTATGCACAGTTTAAGGCTTCAGAGCACAATCTTCAGGGTTAACTGACTGAGGCCATAGACACTCTTTGGCCTTCATTGTCTTTAGGGTACTTTACAACTTTGTATTATAAAACACTAATAAGAGTGTGGTGATTAATATAGGAAGAAATTCTGTCCAGTGGAGGGAAGGCCCACCCCCATACCCCCACTCCCAGATGAGAGAGGGGCAGGGGTGGGGTGGGGTGGGGGGCGGTGGGAGGAAGGCTGTGTTGCATCCATTTGCAGTTACTCAGTATTCCTGATCCCTAACTGTCTCTGCTTTTTGATGTTTAAACTAGTTGTAACATCTTTTTTTTTCCTCATTTAATTAATAAGAAAATCTTTGGCCTATATTCATTTTATATTTCTATGAAAAGCATGATTTCACTTTAAAAAAATATTCTGTAACACAACTATACAACTGTGATTCCAAATTACAGTAACTGAACCCAATAATTTTCCTACTTGTGTTATTTTCATCAGACTATAATAGTAGTTAAAAATAGTGTAATTAATTTGTGAAAAAAAGCTTTTAATTTCAGTTATGTTCTCATTTACTATGCACTAAACAAAAAGTTTAAAGCTCCACTAAGTAGTTAATGAGAAATTAAAGTCTGTGTGTGTGTGTGTGTGTGTGTGTGTGTGTATGTGTGCACCTGCTGGGGGTAAAAATTAAGAAATTGATTACACACTTGGTATTAAAAACACTAAAATAGGGGGGTGCCTGGCTGGCTCAGGTGGTTAAGTGTCTTCCTTTGGCTCAAGTCATGATCCCAGGTGCTGGCATCGAGCCCTGCATGGGGCTTCCTGCTCAGTGGGAGAGTCTGCTTCTTCCAATCTCTCTGTCTCTCCCCCATTCCTCCTCTCTCTCTCTCTCTTCCTCTCAAGTAAATAAATAAAATAGTAAAAAATAATAATAATAAAAACACTAACGTAAGAACATAGGATTAGGATGTGAAATTGGCATATTGCAATGATTAAAATTCTAAAACCCTCCATCTGAGTTGTCAGAAAGGCAAAGTTAGGTTGAAACAGTCATCACATGGGACATAATATAAAACTCTTGGTTATCTTAAAATAACTTATTACCAACTCTAAAAAAAAAATTTAACACTCCATCTTCCAGCTTTCCTTCAGTTTGCATTGCAAATAGGCTTAATATTTAATTATTTTGACTATCATAAATAAAAAAGTAAAAGAAGTATTAGGTTTCTGCCTCACATTGTAGTATTTCTAGGTGGACTCATTTGACAATCATTTACTATGTGTAACACATCATGCTGAATATTATTACACTTTCTCTAAGATTAATTAACTTCAGTCTACAGAAGTCTAGCCCTGTCAATACACTGTAAGGTAATGAGAGACTATGATTTCACCACCTGCCTCTGGCACTAACCTAAGAAGAGAATTATGAAGAAAGTATCTAGCAATTCCCACAATCTACCTCCTCATCCAAAATAGGGATAAGTCCATCAAACAGGTGGTTATTTTAAGGAATAAAACTATATAATATATGTACAAAGTCACAAAATCTTGTCCATCTTTTAATTATTATTATGTCTAACTGGAAATATGTCCATTTCAGGAACACATAGATATCTAGAGGAAACTTTCGATCCTGACTGGGGACTTAATTATTAGGAGTATAATTATTATTACTGCCAGTTATTTTCCATACATCATTTCATCTAATGGTTACAATAACCCTATGGCATAAACATAATTGAAGCCAATTTATCCAAAACAGAAACCATCAGGACCAGACAGTTTCACTAATGGATTATACTAAACAGTTAAGAAAAAATTTTACCAATTCTCTACAATCTCTTTCAGAAGGTAGAGGCAGAGGGAATTTTTCCTGACTCGTGCTATGAAGCCAGCCTCTTACCTTTTTTTTTTTTTTTTTAAGATTTTATTTATTTATTTGACAGAGATCACAAGCAGGCATAGAGGCATGTGAGGCATGTGGGTGTTGCAAGGGTAAGCATGCTCCCCGCCAAGCAGGAGCCCGATGCAGGGGTCAATCCCAGGACCCTGGTATCATGACCTGAACCAAAGGCAGAGGCTTTAACCCACTGAGCCACCTAGGCGCCCCCAGCCTCTTACCTTAATACCAAAATTGTACAATAGAAAACTACAGATCTAAGCTCTCATAAACATATATACAAATCCCTAAAAAAAATTAACAAATGAAATCTAAATAAATGTGAAAACAATTATATACCATGACAAAGTGGAATTTATCCTAGATATGGAAGGCTGGTTGAATATTTGAAAATCAATTAATGCAATCCACATCAGTGGACTAAATAAGAAAAATCACATGATCATATCAATAGATGCAGAAAAAGCATTTAACAAAACCCAGTACCCATTCATGATTTTTTAAAACAATTAAAATGAGTTTTCTGTTGTTCTTTGAGTACAGATCCTTTACCTCTTGGGGTAGGTTTATTCCCAGGTATCTTATGGTTCTTGGTGCTATAGTAAATAGAATCAATTCTGTCATTTCCCTATTTGTATTTTCATTCTTAGTGTATAAAAAAGCAACTGATTTCTGTACACTGATTTTGTATCCTGCCACATTACTGAATTACTGTATGAGTTCTGGTAGTTTGGGGGTGGAGTCTTTTGTGTTCTCCATATAAAGTATCATGTCATCTGTGAAGAGAGAGAGTTTGACTTCTTCTCTGCCAATCTGAATACCTTTTATTTCTTTTTGTTGTCTGCTGTTGCTAGGACTTCTAGTACTATGTTGAATAACAGTGGCGAGAGTGGACATCCTTGTCATGTTCCTGATCTCAAAGGGAAGGCTATCAGCTTTTCCCCATTGAGGATGATATTCACTGTGGGTTTTTCATAGATAGATTTTATGAAGTTGAGTTATGTTCCCTCTGTCCCTATACTTTTAATCATTTTAATAAGGAACAGATGCTGTGCCTTGTCGAATGCTTTTTCTGCATCAATTGAGAGGAACATGTTGTTCTTCTCTCTGTTCTTATTGATTTGTTCTATCACATTGATTGATTTGCAAGTGTTGAACCAACCTTGAATCTCATGGATAAATCCCATCTGGTCATGGTGGATAATCTTTTTAATGTAGTGATGGATCCTATTAGCTAGGATCTTTTTGAGAATCTTGGCATCCATATTCACCAGGAAGAACTACAGAACACTCTTGAAAGGAACTGAAGAAGACAAAAAAAGATGGAAGAACATTCCATGCTCATGGATCAGAAGAATAAATACTGTTCAAATGTCTATACTGCCGAGAGCCATCTATACTTTCAATGCCAATCCTGATCAAAATTCCACTGGCATTTTTCAAAGAGCTGAAACAAACAGTCCTAAAATTTGTATGGAACCAGAAGAGACCTGAATTGCTAAGGAAATGTTGAAAAAGGAAAAAAAAAAAAAAAAAAAACTGGGAGTATTATGTTGCCTGATTTCAAGCTTGACTACAAATCTGTGATCACCAAGACAGCATGGTATTGGCACAAAAGCAGACACATAGACCAGTGGAATAGAGTAGAGAGCCCAGATATGGACTCTCAACTATACGGTCAAATAATCTTCAACAAAGCAGGAAAAAATATACAGTGAAAAAAAGACAGTCTCTTCAACAAATGTTGTTGGGAAAATTGGACAGCTGTGTGTAGAAGAATGAAACTCGACCATTCTCTTATACCACACATAAAGATAAACTTAAAATGGATAAAGGACCTCAATGTGAGGCAGGAATCTCTCAGAATCCTAGAGGAGAACATAGGCAGTATTGGCCTATGTATATTCGACATTGGCCACAGCAACTTCTTTCAAGACATGTCTCCAAAGGCAAAGGAAACAAAAGTGAAAATGAACTTTTGGGACTTCATCAAGATCAAAAACTCCTGCAGAGCAAAGGAAACAGTCAGCAAAACAAAGAAGCAACCCACAGAATGTGAGAAGATATTCGCAAATGACACTACAGACAAAGGGCTGATATCCAAGATCTATAAAGAACTCCTCAAACTCAACACACACAAAACAGACAATCATATAAAAAATTGGGCAGAAGACATGAACAGACACTTCTCCAAATAAGACATACAAATGGCTAACAGACACATGAAAAAATGTTCATTATCATTAGCCATCAGGGAGTTTCAAATCAAAACCACATTAAGATACACCACCTTACACCAGTTAGAGTGGCCAAAACTAACAAGACAGTAAACAACAGGTGTTGGAGAGGTTGTGGAGAAAGGGGAGTGCTCTTACACTGTTGGTGAGAATGCAAGTTGGTATAGCCACTTTGGAAAACAGTGTGGAGATTCCTTAGGAAATTAAACATAGAGCTACCCTATGACCCTGCAATTGCACTACTGTGTATTTACTCCAAAGATACAGATGTAGTGAAAAGAAGAGGCATCTCTACCCCCTGTGTTCATAGCAGCAATGGCCATAGTGGCCAAACTGGAAAGAACCAAGAAGCCCTTCAACCAGCGAGTGGATAAAGAAGATATGGTCCATATATACAATGGAATATTATGCCTCCATCAGAAATGATGAAGACCCAACTTTTATATCAACATGGGTGGGACTAGAAGAGATTATGCTGAGTGAAATAAGTCAAGCAGAGAGAGTCAAGTGTCGTATGGTTTTACTTCCTTGTGGACCATAAGGAATAACACGGAGAATGTGGGGGAGATGTGATTTGGGGGAAATCAGGGGGTGAGATAAACCATGGGAGACTGTGGACTCTGAAAAACAAACTGAGGGTTTTGGAGGGGAGGGGTTTGAGGAGTTGGGTGAGCCTGGTGATGGGTATTATGGAAGGCACATATTGCATGGAGCACTGCGTGTGGTGCATGAACAATGAATTTTGGAACACTGAAAATAAAATAAAATAAGATAAAATTTAAAGAAAAAAGAGTCAGATGCTTAAGTGACTGAAAAAAAATAAAAAAGAAAAACAACAACAAAAACCCTGAAAATCTCGCAGTAAATTAAGAATAAAGAGGAACTTTCTCAACTTGTCAAAGACTATCTACACAAAACCTAACATTATACTTAATGGTGAGAAGTTAGATTTCCAATTAATATCAGCTACAAAGCAAGGATGTCCCTTCTTATCACTGCTTTTCAACTTCGGACTGAAAATTCTTACTAAAATAATAAGGCAGGAAAAGGAAATAAAACATACATAGATTGGGAAGGAAGACATAAAACTATTGTTGCCCACAAATGACATGATTGTCATATGTTGAAAATCTGAAAGAATTGATGAAACTTTCCTGGAACTAATAAACTATTAAAGCCATGATGTAGGATACCAGGTTAATATACAAAGCTCAACTGAATTCTTATATACCAAAAATGAACAAGTAGAATTTGAAATTAAAAACACCATGTATATTGACTATTGAGAAAATTAAATACTTTAGTACCAAACTAACTAAATAGGTACAATGTCTGTATAGGGAAATGATAAAACTCTGATTAAAGCAATCAAAAAAAAGCTAAATAAATGCAGAGATATTTCATGTTCATAAATGGAGACACTCAACATTGACAAAATGCTTGTTCTACCCAACTTGATCTGCAGATTCAATGCAATTTCATTCAAAATCCTATCAAGTTACTTTATGGACATCAACAAACTGATGATCTAAAGTTTATAAGGAGAGGCAAAAGATCAAGAATAGCCAACACAAATACTGAAGGAAATAAAAATATATTTGGAGGACTGATGCTACCCAACTTCGATAGGTACTCTAAAGCTTTGATAATCAAGACAATAAGCAATAAGTGAAGCAATAAGCAAATACATCAATGGAAGAGAATAGAGATCCCAGAAATACACCAATATAAAATCAGCTTGTCTTTGACAAAGGAACAAAGGCAATACAATGGAGAAAGTTTCTTTAACAAATGAAGCTGGAACAACTGAACATCCACATACAAAGAAATTTACTTAGACACAAACCTTTATACCCTTCACAAACATCTCAAAATAAATCATAGACCTAACCATAAAATTAAAAATTATGAAGTTTCTAGAAGACAACATCGGAGAAAACCTAGATGACTTTAATGTGTTTTTAGATATAGCAGCAAAGACATAATCCATGAAAGAAATAATTGATAAGCTGGACTTTATTAAAATCAAAAGCTTCTGCTCTATGAAAGATAATTTTCAGAGAATTAGAAGACAGTTACCTACTGCAAGGAAATTTTTGCAAAAGACACATATGATAAAGGATTGTTATATAAAGTAGGGAAAGAACCCTTAAAATTCAAGAGGAAAAGAACAAACTACCTAATTTTAAAATGGGCTAAAGTCCTTAAAAGACACTTCACCAAAGATGATATACAGATGGCAAATAAGTTTATGAAAAGATGCTCCACATCATATGTCATCAGGGAAATGCAAATTAAAACAACAATGAGATATCACTCTATACTTCTTAAAGTGGCCAAAATCCAGAACACTGACAACACCAAAGGCTGACAAAGGGATGTTGTATCAGGAGCTCTCTTACATTGCTGTTGGGAGTGCAGAATGGCACTTTGGTAGAGAGTTTGGCAACATCTCACAACACTAAACATATTCTTACTGTGTGATCAGTGATCACATTCCTTGGTATTTATCCAAAGGAATTGAAAACACAAGTACAAATGTACAATAGCTGATTCTAGCAGCTTTGTTCATAGTTGGCAAAACTGGGAAACAACCCAGCTGACCTTCAGTAGGTGAATGGATAAATAGTAATATATCTGTGAAATATTAACAGTGAAATATTATTCAGCACTAAAAAAAAATAGGTATCAAGCCATGAAAAAACATGGAAGAACTTTAAATGCATATTACTAAGTGAAAGAAGCCAGTCTGAACAGGTTTCATGCATACTCTTTGATTTCAACTACATGATGTTCTAGAAAAAAACAAAACAATAGAGATAATAAAAGGATCAATGGTTGCCAGGAGTAGAGGCAGAAGAGAGACAGGGAATGAATAGGCAAAGCACAGAGGGTTGTTAGGGCAAAAAAATACTCTATATGATATTGTAATGATGGATATATGTAATCATATTATATATGTAATATACTTGACCAAATTCACAGAATGTATATCACCAGGAAGAAACCTTAAAGTAAACTATGAGCTTTGGGTTATTATGGTGTGTCAATGTAGGTTCATCCTTGGCAAAATGTACCATTCTGATGAATGGTGTTAATAATGGGGGACACTAGGCTTGTGTAGGGGGAGGAGGTTTATGGGAAATCTCCATACCTTCCGTTGTTTTGTTGTAAATGTAAAACTGTTCTGAAAAAATGTAAAACTGTTCTGAAAAAACTGTTTATGGGAAATCTCCATACCTTCCTTTGTTTTGTTGTAAATGTAAAACTGTTCTGAAAAAAATGTAAAACTGTTCTGAAAAAACTGTTTATGGGAAATCTCCATACCTTCCCTTGTTTTGTTGTAAATGTAAAACAGTTCTGAAAACTGTTCTTAAACTAATTTATAGATAATAAAATGAGAATCAGGAAAGTTAAATCATCTCCTAGTAAATATTATAGGTAATGTGTGGCTGAGTCAGCATTTGAACCTAGGCTGCCTTAGTGCCAATGTACACAGCTTTCTGCTATTCTACATAATTGCTGGTTATAATGAAAGATTTTAAACTGGTTAATTGAAGAAGTTAATATTCCTTGAAGAAATTGCCCACCAAGGATCAAATGAGATATATAGTTAGCATATCATAAAACTAGGACTTTCAGTCTGATAGATTCAGCAACAAATATTTCCCACAGGGAAGGACTCTTTCACTGTGCTGGCATTTCTCAATACTCAAATACACAGAATTTTAAACAAAGTTTCCAGTTAGGTAAGGTTTTCTGAATTAATTGAAGTAACCATGCCACTTAGTCCATTCAGCTACAAAATATTACATTGCACTAAAAAAGTTTTAAGGTATTTTTCTACAGTAAATGTTTTAAATAGTTCTTCCAACAGAGAGCTAATCTTGATTATGTCTGAGAAAACTAAGATGATTATCAAGTATCCTGATAATAAAAATAGGTCATTTTATCAAAAGCCTAGGAAAATGTGCTCTCCTTGGGTGGAAATTAGAAATGATCCAATGTAAGAAATAGTCTTTTGAAGCTAAAATAAGAACTTTAAAAACGAAGATCCTCTGAGTGTGATCCTCTGAGTGATCACACTGAGACCTGAGGAAAAACAAAATGATGGATCTATCAAAATTCTCCAAAGAGCTCATGATCTGTTGAAGAGGTCCCTATGTTGATTATTTGTCAATGTGGGGATTGCAAAATGTCAGCTACTGCACATACCCATTCCTGTGAATGTTTCCCTGACTTGAAAGAGAAAGGCTTTCCAGAAATAGCAATCACCAGAATCTTCCTTTTATTCACTGGCATTTAAATTAATCTTTTGAGAAAAGATTGGAAGCAAAACCTTTGCCAATATATGAATGCATGAGGAAGAGTGTAGGATTAGGAGAGGAAGAAGTGGGGCGCCTGGGTGGCTTAATGGGTTGAGTGTTAGACTTCAGCTCAGGTCATGATCTCAGGGTCCTGGGACTGAGCCCCACATTGGGCTCCCTGCTTAGTAGAGAGCCTGCTCCTCTGTCCCTCCCTGCCCCTCCTCCCACTTGTGTGTATTCTCTTTCTCTCTCAAATAAATAAATAAAGATCTTTTAAAAAATTTTTAAAAAGAGAGGAAGTAATTGGACCAAGCCCTGGACAGCTGCCATGACTAGTTTAAATAAAAAAAAAAAAAATAAAAAAAATAAAAAAAGAAGAAGAAGAAGAAGAAAGAGAAGGAAAAAAAAAAAAAAAAACCCAGAGAAGGAGGCTGAGAAGTAATGGCCAGAGAAGTAGAAAATCAGAGGAGTGGGTAGTGATGGAATCCCCAGGTGTCATGTTATACAGAAGAAAACATGGTAATCTGTGTCAAATAAGGAGAAGCCAGGTGGAAGGAAAGCAGCAGACCGTGAGTTTATCTTAATAGAAAATGTCTCTGGAGATTTTAAAGTCATTTTGGTTGGAATCATGGGGAATGGAAGCCAGATGGAAAGTGTGGAGGGACAAAGGGGATGTGATAAAGCAGAGGCAGTGAACATAGTGAACGTTTTTGATAAGTTTGGCTGTAAAAAGGAGAAAAAACCTGCTAAAATGGTTGTGGGAATAGAGTGCAGAATTGTATTTTTTTTTTTTTTAAGATAGGAAAGGTTAGGACATATTTAAATGCTGATGAGATAGGTCAAACCAGAAAACGTAGGATGAGGAACTAACCAGTAGAGTAGATTTTTTTTAGAAAGTGAGACAGGATGGAATATCAGGTACACCTGGAAACACCTTGAAGAAAGAAATGCATCTGGGAACAAGGAGAAGAGGACAAGTGAAGAGGCCTGCAATTCTACTGGTCATGTCGGAAAATGAGGGTATTTCTTTTGGTGGCTCCAATTTTTTTAAGGAAAACAGAGAGTATGGGTATTGTTGACAATGCAAGAACTAGAAAAGTAGCAGTATTCTTTTTCCTGATCCTTTCTCATCGATTACCCCCATGATGCACATATTCTAATAATTAACTATTTAACAACACAATCTGGTGATGGTCTGATAGGATTTTTGTGTCCTGATTTACAAATGAACTAAACCTTGAAATAGCAGGTTATAAATTATGCTTGACATCACACTCTAGGAATGGATTCAGTGTGTTTAACTTTCAAAAAAGTATCTTCCAAATAAATTGTGGGTTAGAAGAGATGAGGTCTTTTATCAGAGGCATGTTCTGGTAAGTGCAGTAAGTATCAACTTGTTAAAAGAACGTGTCCTGATATTGGAGATAAAGGAAAATAAAACAATACCTCTGGTAGCTTTAAAAATCAGCTAATTATAACAGAGATGAGTTTCATTACGGAGACCAATTTAATAAGAAGCACAGGGGAGCAATGTTAACTATGAAAAATCTTTGAACTAACACAGAGGAGCCTTTTAAATTAATTTGTGAGGGTCAGCAAAAAGAAAATTAATCTGGTTAGAAAAAAATGACAGTGAACAGCAAGTAGGAAAAGGAAATGGAAGATCTGTTAAGCTCTTCTTTCGCTTCTGTTAATGAGGGCAAGATGCCAAGAGGCAAAATTTCTAGCTACAAAGATGAGAAACTGGATAATGCACAGGTAAGGGGGGAAAAAATTCTATCTATCCATCTATGCAGAGAGGGGGAAAGGGACAGACAGTGGAACAAATCTGGCACATATGTGCAATATAGTAACAGGGTTTTTAAAGTAATACTAAGCATCACAAAATAAGGGAAACAATGGACAACTGTGAATAATGAAATGATTTTTCACAAAAACCTTATTTAATAAGAAACTGGCCTCCTTTTTTAAAGCATAGGACACACACACACACACACACACACACACACACACAACCATACCGTTCATGAGATGTAATTAACTTCACGCAGGGTTTTCTGAAAGTAACTAAATGAAAACCGAGCTGTGGCTTGCACTGAATATGCATTAGGTCAAAATAACATGAGAGGAAATCAGCCATTATAGAGAAGAAAGTCACATTTAAGACTTTGTCATGTTAGTAGGCATTACTAGGAACATAATCTACGTATCAGCGGGAGTCTTCTACTCTTAGGAGCTAAAGAGGTCTAGACTTGAACTCTCATTTTGCACAGTGTGGAAATCCAAAGTCTTCCCATTCCTGGAGGTCAAATCCGTTTCTGGATCTGCTGTCTCTAACATCAGGTTGACTGAGGCATAAAAATCATCTCTATCACAAGATGGGACTGGGAGGGAGACAAACCATAAGTGACTCTTAATCTCACAAAACAAACTGAGGGTTGCTGGGGGGAGGGGGTTTGGGAGAAGGGGGTGGTATTATGGACATTGGGGAGGGTATGTGCTTTGGTGAGTGCTGTGAAGTGTGTAAACCTGGTGATTCACAGACCTGTACCCCTGGGGATAAAAATATATGTTTATAAAAAATAAAAAATTATAAAAAAAAAAAGAAAAAAAAATCGTCTCTATCGTAAAGCCAATTGGTCCGTCCATTTGTGAGTGTTCGCCTTAAGACAGTATGGCATGGGCAAGCCAAGGAATGTCTTTAGTGTAGAAATGCAGATAGTTTATGTTGAGTCTTCAATATATGTCTTCATAGAAAATCCTTCAGGCACTTTAATTTTTCCACTGGCTGTTTTACTTCCTATTCTGCAGCACATATCACAATTTCCTCTTTCTACTCTCTGCTCTCCTCCCTCCCTTCTTTGCTTCTCTATCTTCCCCACCTCTCCCTCTCAGAAACAAAAGAAATTCCTCTATAATTCTCCTAAGAGCAATTTGACCAGACTCTTTTGTGGCTTTCATTTTGCTGAACACCACACACCACAGGGTCCCACCTTATACCCAGTGGCTAATCAAGTCATTTCCTCAAAGGTAGTTTCCTCCCCAAATGGCATACTGGTGCCAATTGTTAAGAAAATAAGCCCAATACATAAATTCCACTAGGACTTCAAAAGTGTGCCTTTGTCACAAAGGAAAATAACCAATTGCTTGAAAATCCCATGTCATATAAGGTATAATATCCATGTAACCTGTAATTATGGAGACTAAAGGCAGTTGTGGAATAGATAGTTCCTATGAGGGAATTTTTCCACCTTAAGAAATTCTTGGTGGCATTGGCAATCACATATTAGAAAGCTTTCAAAAATAAGACTTGAGAGAGGATTGTATTTCCCGGTGGGGATAATTTCCACTGGATAGCTGGAGCTTACACTTTCATTAGCACAGAGTCCCCCTCTGTCTGCCTCAGTAGGGATACAGAACGAACAACAGCTGGCCAAGGCCCCGCCATACAAAGGGCTATATCAGGACCAGGCTGATTGCCCATTCTATTGTCGGTCGGTCATGAGTTCTTCATGCCTTTTAATCCTGCTTACCTCAGGTTTCACAGCAATCAAGACTCCTCACATACACACACACACAAAGACTCCTGACACATTCCACATCCTTTCTTTCCTTACTATATGGCCTCCATGAAGGGATTTCCCTGTCATCTAGAAATTCTATATTGGATGTGCTCTTCCTTAAATCACAAGGCTTCTCGATGCTGCTCAGAATTCCTATGAATGACATTCAGAATCTATCTTTTGTATAGGACTTGATTTTTTTTTCTTTCTCATATTTTTAAGATTTTTTTTTGTTCTTATTTGCCTTTCTTTATTCATATGGCTGCAAATTCAACGGGTCTTTTAACCGTTCCTTTTCTTTTTGGGGGGAGGGGATGGTGGAGAGAGGAAGGGAGGGCCAGAGGGACAGGAAGAGAGAGAATTTCAAGCAGACTTGATGGCCAGTGCAGAGCCTAATGTGGGCTCAGTCTCACAACCCTGAGATTATGACTTGAGCTGAAATCAAGAGTCAGATATGTAACTGACGGAGTCACCTAGGCATCCCCAGTGAGTCATTTTAATCTGGAAAACTGTGTCCCTCAGTTCTAGAAATTTTTCTGATTTAAGGCATTTTCATACTTTCCTCTGTATTTCTTTCTGGAACTCATATCATTCAAATATTGGACCTCCTACACAGATCTTTAAATTTGTTTTAATTTTCATCTATTGTCCATTTCCTTTTTATCCATTTTCAGAAACATTTTCCTGACTTAACCTTTCACACCTCCTATTGATTCTTCTAGTTCTCATATATTTTTGCTGTCCAAAGCCCATTCTTAGGCTTAGTAATTCCTTTTAATAACATTCTATTTTTGTTTGTGGATGCAATATCATCTTGTACTTCTGTGAAGATCCTATTAAAATATCTTTTGAAGTTTCTTGATCCTCCTTGCGTTTTCTATTTTATTTATTTTATTTTAAAGATTTTATTTATTTATTTGACAGAGAGCACAAGCAGGGGAAGCAGCAGAGGGCTCTTGATCCCAGGACCCTTGGATCATGACCTGAGCTGAAGACAGATGCAACTGATCCACCCACGTGCCCCTACATTTTCTATTTTTTTAAAAAATAGTTTGTTTGCATTTTTTTCTTGTTATATTTCATGTTCAGAGTTCTATTTGCATGAACAGAATCAGTCACTGGTGAACATCACTTAACAATAAGCTGAATTTTTCATTGAAGGGCACACAAATATCAGCATTTCTCTGTTTTTTGTTTTTGTTTTTTTTTTTTTTCTTTACCACTGGCAGATTTTTCCCTGACAGTGATTCTCTATTCTCCCACCTGGTTATGTACAAGTGAAGCTGGGAGAATTTTCATATTGTTTGGGGAAAGATTTCAACATTCCTTGATAGGGAAGTTCCAGTCTTCTGTAGTATGAGGACAGGGTACCAATTGGCTAAAGACTGGTGAAGATGTGAAAAGCTGTTTCATAAACAAATTGCCAACTGATTTTTCAGAGATCCCTAAGACTTAAAGTTACCAAGTTCTTCCAGGGTTCTGAGACATGAATCATCTTGTTCCTTGTCTGCTTGCCCCTCATCCTTTCAATTTACCTTTTCTAGATTGCTACATCATAACCACAGTCTGTCCATTTCTCATCTTTCAAAAGCTTGTTGGAATTTCATCATTATTTTTCTGGGTTTATCACTCTTTAGAAAAAACTTCTTTTGCTATCTTTTCAATGGTGTTATAAAATGGACAGAAGTAACCACTTGTGTCTGATAGACCTCATTAACTAAAGTTATAATTTTCTCTGCAGTCCTTATAATCTGACTTCATTCCTATCATTTCAGTGAAATTACTTCCATAAAGGTCACAACAAACTATACTATATTGCTATATACATTGGGGATTGCCTTGACCTCATATTCCTTGATATTTTGGCCTTTAATACAACTGGTCACTCCTTGAAATTCTCCTTTTAGGGGCTAAATGATCCCACATTCTCCTGGTTTTCTTTTACTTCCTTACCTGGTCCTCAGTCTTCCTCGTTTGCTCTTCCTCTTTTTGCCATCACCTTTAAATGTTCAAGTACAAGTCACCAGATCTGTAGTAAACAAGATGGAGACCCAGAAGAGTCTATGGTACAGTTCCAATGTGAGTCCAGGAAAGCTGATGGTGTAAGTTCTAGTCTGAAAGCTGGTAGTCTTGAGACACAATGAAGTTTGATGTTTTAGTTTGAGTGCGAAGCTTGGAAAAAACTGATATTCCAGCTCAAGTAGGCAGGAGGAATTTCCTCTTACTCATGGGAGAGTCAGAATTTTGTTCTCTTTAGGCTTTCAACTAAGTTGATAAGGTCCACCCACATTAGGAAGGGCAGTCTCTTTACGCAGTTTACCTAATCAGATATTAATCTCATCCAAAAACACTCTCACAAAGTCAGAATAGTGTTTGACCAGATATCTGAGCACATCATTGCCTAGTCAAATTGACATGTAAAATTAACCATCACAATTGGTTAATCAAGAAATGTCAGTCATATTAGACAGTCATAAAATAGATACATATTAAACTGGAACTTTGAATTTTACATCAAACATATAAATACATATTTACTTACCTACCTTCCTTTTATAGTAGACCCAAAGCTTTTTTTTTTTTTAATTAATGAATCTGGTAACTGGTGTTCCAGATAGTCTTTTTCACAAAACTATACTCATAATTCATCTACATTTTCATATACATCTACATAATTCATCTACATTTCTTAGTGTGTTTCAAGTGAGAAAAAGATCTTAAAGCTAAAAGCAAAATTTTTCTAGGCCTTAAAAGTTTTTTTTCCCTAATTCTTTATAATTATTTGATTTAATCTCATTTTAAAAAGCAATTTGCTTTCTGAAGTATTTAATTTAGTTTTCACAGCAGCAACATTTTTCTTTTACAACCTGTCATCTTGGGTAGTATGTAGTTGTCAAGTATTAACATGTAGTTGTTATAGTATTACAATGACAAGGTTTCAAATCAAACACAATTGAGTCTAGGGAAGCATACAACTCAGCTGATGGGAGCACAGGTACAAGGATAGAATGGGGACTAGTATGGCAGTGCTGAGGGTCAGTTTGCTGTGGGAATCAGCCAGTATAATTCACAGAGAGAGGGTAGAGAATCTGTTAATCCTGAGAGTCCCCTCAGTGGAAGCCTTAGTGAGTCGCTCCCCATATCATCAGACTAAAATGACATTAAACATTAATTTCTGTTTGCATCAGATTTATTTGAGAGTTCCTAAAGAACATAGGTCACCAGAAAAATAAAATAAACAAGAGGGAGATAATCTATTTCCAGAATTTTCTAGGAATTTTCTTGACTCCTTTGGTTTATTCATTGGTTCCTATTTTCATAATTGCTTTCAAATATGTAATCTAAAAATGATAATTCTTACTCAAGTCTCTCTGAGTTATTGCCTTTGGTATCTCAAGAATAAAATCATATGCTGTTTTATTGAAATGCCTACTTTTATTATAATAACTACTTTTTTAGAACAAGTAAAATTCTGCTCTATTTCATTCAGATGATAAAATAATCAGTGCTGTACAGTGAAGACAATTCAGAAATCAGTACTTTGATGCATAATGCCATGTAAAGGCAAGTCCCATTTTTACTTTTAAGTAGTGATAAAACACAGCTCAACATTTTCATATGACAAGTTTATATATAAAGAAATACTATTACTTTTGCTAATTACCTTGATATATTTGTGAATCTAAGTAACAAAATTCTTAAAAAGTTAAGCTTTGGGAGATGATAAAAGAAAAAGACCAATTTTTAATAATTTTTTTCTGAATACCTGAAAAGATAGTGCTTTTATACAAAGCCATCAGGGACTGTGTTAAACATTCTAGTGACCAATTAGTAACATTTATGCTAAGTGATTTGTCACATTTTCTTTTAATAATATAACTTATTAGAGGCAAAAATGCGTGCTATTTATGGGAGGGTTCCAGGGTCATAAGGCCTCAGTTTGAATCTCAGCTCCATGTCTTCCTATCTAGCTGAACTTGGGTGATTATTTAAGTCCCTAAAGTGTTAGTGTTGCTAAATGCTGGATCCTCAAAAATTCCATCAAAATAACCTGTTGAAAAGATACATCTGAATTTATTGCTTACCTCAGTAAGGGAGAATACTGCTTTGACCATGAATTAGTAGCATCTTGGAAGGAAGAGAGCAAAGTTGTAATATGAAGTTTCGGTATTTGGTTTAAGGCAAGTCTTTCAAGGCAAGGGATGGCTTTTAATTAGGATGGGATAAAAATCACAGCAGAATGCTTTAGGATTTGTGGGTACAGCAAAATGAGGGCTTTGAGCTAAAGGTATGGAAAAATCAGAAAGCAAAGAATTATTTGATGCTATCTATTGAAAAGCCAAACAGTCTTATGTTCATTAAAAATGGATTTTTTCAGGAAGTTCCTGAAAGGAACATTGAAGTTATTTTTAACTTTTATCTCTCTGGACAAAAATTTCCTGCAATAGTTAAGACATTGTGATAAAGACAGTGGCAAAGTAAAATCACGATAATGTGAATAGTCAAGTATGTTTTTGAGGTGGAATGAGTAGATGGTTTTGATTCTTAGTTTCCATTTGCAAAATGGGAATAATAATAGCATATTTACGGATGATTTGCTAAGTAAGTATTAACAAACCTTCTAGAAGGAAACTGTATGAAGTGGAGGGAGAAAGGCTCAGAGTTGGCCAAATATAGATTTACTTCTAAGTTACAACTTTGTTGTAAGTGTGATTCTGTTTTGGTGGTCTTCAGAGTGATACTTCTAACAGGGGCATTGTGGGAATTATATTAAGTAATGAATGAGAGTCCTAAACATCGAACATGCAAGTTGACTCAGTGAAAAGCAGCAGAAGTGACTTAAATTCTCACGTGTCAAATGGAGAAATACCTCATATGCAACCTCAGGCTTCAGTCATACCTCTCCAGGCAAATTCTGCTTCCCTGCAGTATCTTCCCCTTTGGCTTTCCAGCAACCAGTAAAAGCACTTAGCAACCATGGCTCTAGTTCTCCAGGTACCAAAAGAAACCATGGCTCCCGTTCTCCCGGTACCAAAGAAACAACACCTCATACCAATCACCTACCCAGCCGGGCCCTCCCATGGCTCAGAGTACACAGTCCCAGCAAATCTTCCCAACAATATCAACAGCCCTACTTCAACCAGATCTGTAGGAACAACCACAGTGAGAAGTGGCTTGAAGATACCCACTTCCCCTTCTCCTGGGGGTATACCAGTGCCTCACAGTAAACTTGCACAACCTATTCATGGACCCTTGCCAGCTCCTAAAACCTGTGGTCGCCTGAAAGAGGACAATTGGAAGGATGGCTGTTATTGACGAGCAGGGGCAAGAATGCAGAGGTCCACAGCTTCATGGATACCCGTTCACTAAACTAAAAGACAACTTTTATATGCACACTGTTCAGATAAGGCTTGGAATTTATAAAATTCCATCCCTCTCTGTCATAAGTAGCACAAACTGACAGAGATGTTCAAGAAACAGGGGTTTTTTTCCATTTCTGTTGGTTTGTCTTTTGTTTATTAAATTTTGGTGGGGGGTTTTTAAGTTGGTTTTTTTGTTTTATTTTGTTTTCTTTTTGAGTGTGTGTTTTTTTAGATTTTATTTATTTATCTGTCAGAAAAAGAAAGCACAAGCAGGGGGAGTGGCAGGCAGAGGGAGACGCAGGCTCCAGGGAGCCTGATGCAGAACTGGATCCCAAGACCCTGAGATCATGACATGGGTCAAAGGCAGATGCTTAACAGACTGAGCCATCCAGGCATCCCAAGAAACATTTTAAATGATATTTGACATCAGCTGTATTTGGTTACCATATAGTCACTGTCACAGAATCACTTTTAGTTTTGTTTAATAGAAACTAAGCTAATTTTTAAATATTTGACAGAGGCCAATATCTGGACAAAAACTAAGGATGGCAAAGAAAAATGTTCATCAATAAATAAGAAAATACCTTTGTGCAGAAGCAAATGGTGACTTCAAGTTATCCAAACTTCACACTCAACCTATTTTTGGTGTATAAATAGTGTTAATAAATATTTGTGTTAATGAGAAAAAAATAATATACAAGAAAATAATACATGGAAGATATATGTTTCAGGCAGGAAGCCATTCCAATGGGGAAATCAAAGAGGGTTTGATGTAGGGACTGATTGTCAAGGAACGAACAGAGGATGTTGAGGAGACAGCAGGAAGTCCCAAAAGAGAGCACTACTGGAGCATGGTAAGGGCTGTAATCCTTGGAGGAAAGCCACCCAACGAGCACTGAGGCCATCTGTAAAGGAACACAGGTGCTCCTGAACCAGGCAGAGAGCAGCAGGAATAAATCCCTGACCTCTTCCTCCTCTTACTCTCTAATCTCCTGCATTGCATTTGTCAAACTTAACTAAATGACAGAGGGCAGATGAGTCTGGACAGTGCAGACTTCCAGGTTAGCTTCTTGGGGCATGGAGCAGGATGGGGAAGAGCAAAAGCTTTGTCACAAGAGGCTCACACATAGAATAACCAGCCTCAGTGGGGACCTTACAAAGTCTGAGTTCTTCCACTGTGACCCATTTAGGAATGATGATAATGTTGACATAGAGGTATATGTCAGTATAGTACTAAAGAAACCTCTGTATGTCTATTTTGAGGGAAACAAATTTAAACACTAACCACATACAATCCTTGGTTAATGTAAGGATGTTTACCAAATGGCCCTGCTTACTATATAATGGGACTGATACTCTATCTACTTGTGAGCAAATCAGGGTGTAAAGAGTATACAGTGTCCATTTGGATCAGAAACACAATGTCCTTTCAGTTTCAGAATCCCCCTTAATAAAACCTTTTTTTTTTTTTTAAACTTGAGATAAAAAAGAATTGGTGGAACACAAATGAACCCACATTATGGAATAAACATACCAAAATATACAAGTGGGTTTGATGGCAATGACGCTATTACCAAAGCATTATCATAGGGCACACTGAAGAGCCTGGTCAGAAGCTTTTAGAATGACTTTCAGGAACTCCTTTGTGTCCTGATTCAGTGATATTCTTGATCTCACTTAATTAGAATCTTGACCTGTTTCATATGGGGTGCCCATTGACATATACCAATGCTTATGTTTGATATTGCAGACCCCTCTCAGACACACAAAGTTCATTAACCTTACTTCTCTCTTTTTTTTCCTTAAGATTTTATTTATTTGTTTGAGAGAGAGAGAGAGAATGAGAGTGAGAGAACATAAGCAGGGGGAGCAGCAGAGGGAGAGTGAGAAGCAGACTTCCCACTGAGCAGGGAGTCTGACCTAGGGCTTGATCTCAGGATCCTGAGATCATGACCTGAGCTAAGACAGCGACTTAACTGACTGAGCCTGCCAGGGGCCCCTAGCCTTATTTCTCTTGCCATATAAACTCCTTTAGAATATTTTTGTATGTCCACGAATATCCTCTGAAAATGCTTGTTTCTGCTGTATAGGAAGGTATGAGACTACGACTTACTCCCACCATTGCCTCCTGACAACAGTTTTAAGTAGGGAAAAGAGTATCTTCTAGAATGAGTCTATTCACTTGGTATTCAAAGTCAGTTCCTTTTGTGGTTGGTTGTTTCCCATTGCAAAAATGTCCACACTGTTGGATCCGAGCTTGACCTACTTTCCTGAATGGGAATTTAACAATTGAATGTTCCTTTTGATCAGCACTTCTGAACCTTGTTATGGTCTTATGTAGAAAATGTTGAGGGGCACCTGGCTGGCTTAGTCAGCAGAGCATGTGACTCTTGATCTCAGGGTCATGAGTTCAAGCCCCATGTTGGGCATGGAGTCTACTTAAAATAAAAATTAAGAAATATATATATATAAATAATATATGTTAAGAATATAGATAGATAGATAGATAGATAGATAGATAGATAGATAAAGAAAATGTTGAAAGGAGAATAGATCATGGAAAGATCCTCAAGAATAGTCACCCCTTTAGAAAAATCACTTATCTATGTTCTGGGCATTTTATATCCTAATGCTTCTCTGTGATGCCATTCCCATTACTTTATCATCATAACTTATCTTTCAATCAAATAAGTTTTAGAAAAATGACAGTGTATACTTTCCAGGGGAACTTTTTAAAGGAGATAACTGTAGTTTTGGTGTATAAACTCAGATATGCTTATTTGTTTTTAAAAATGTGGTCCTATTTCTTTATAACTTACATGAACTTTTATATTTTGCACATTCTTAAGTACAGATCTGTTCATCTTCTCTAAAAACGTGCAAGTTCCTTCAAGGCTGAGGCTATAACTTACTCAGCTCTTTTATTCCATCAGTGTATTCCCTTGCTTAATGATTTTACTTCATTTGTGAAATGCTGCCACCATGTGAAGAACCATTAAATGAAAAAGAAATCCATTAAATTTTTCTTTTTTAATTTTCAAAGAATGTAGTTTGAATATCTCATGTACTTAATAACATTTTAATGTGTAAATAAGTGTGATTTATTATTATTATTATTATTATTTAAGAGGGAGGGGCAGAGGGAGAGTATCCTCAAGCAGACTCCCCACTGGTCACAGAGCCCCATGTGGGGCTCGATCCCATGACCCATGAGATCATGACCTGAGCTGAAACCAAGAGTCAGATGTCTAACTGACTGAGCCACCCAGATGCCCCAGGAGTGATTTATTAGTAGCACAACATTTACCAGTAAATAAATAAATGCTGCAAAAGTGCTTGAAACTATTTATTCATGACATTTCAAAAAATTATTTATTTATTTATTTATTTTAAAACCCAACAGCACTCTCAGCACCAGTTTTATTAACTTTTTTTTTTTTAATTTTTTATTTTTTATAAACATATAATATATTTTTATCCCCAGGGGTACAGGTCTGTGAATCGCCAGGTTTACACACTTCACAGCACTCACCAAAGCACATACCCTCCCCAATGTCCATAACCCCACCCCCCTTCTCCCAACCCCCCGTCCCCCCAGCAACCCTCAGTTTGTTATGTGAGATTAAGAGTCACTTATGGTTTGTCTCCCTCCCAATCCCATCTTATTTCATTGATTCTTCTCCTACCCACTTAAGCCCCCATGTTGCATCACCACTTCCTCATATCAGGGAGATCATATGATAGTTGTCTCTCTCTACTTGACTTATTTCACTAAGCATGATATGCTCTAGTTCCATCCATGTTGTCGCAAATGGCAAGATTTCATTTCTTTTGATGGCTGCATAGTATTCCATTGTGTATATATACCACTTCTTCTTGATCCATTCATCTGTTGATGGACATCTAGGTTCTTTCCATAGTTTGGCTATTGTGGACATTGTTGCTATAAACATTCGGGTGCACGTGCCCCTTCAGATCACTACGCCTGTATCTTTAGGGTAAATACCCAGTAGTGCAATTGCTGGGTCATAGGGCAGTTCTATTTTCAACATTTTGAGGAACCTCCATGCTGTTTTCCAGAGTGGCTGCACCAGCTTGCATTCTCACCAACAGTGTAGGGGGGTTCCCCTTTCTCCGCATCCTCGCCAGCATCTGTCATTTCCTGACTTGTTAATTTTAGCCATTCTGACTGGTGTGAGGTGATTTCTCATTGTGGTTTTGATTTGTATTTCCCTGATGCCGAGTGATATGGAGCACTTTTTCATGTGTCTGTTGGCCATCTGGATGTCTTCTTTGCAGAAATGTCTGTTCATGTCCTCTGCCCATTTCTTGATTGGATTATTTGTTCTTTGGGTGTTGATTTTGCTAAGTTCTTTATAGATTTTGGACACTAGTCCTTTATCTGATATGTCATTTGCAAATATCTTCTCCCATTTCTGTCAGTTGTCTTTTGTTTTGTTAACTATTTCCTTTGCTGTGCAAAAGCTTTTGATCTTGATAAAATCCCAATAGTTCATTTTTGTCCTTGCTTCCCTTGCCTTTGGCGATGTTCCTAGGAAGATGTTGCTGCGGCTGTATTAACCCTCTTTTTGATGAAGAAAGGAAGGCTCAGAGAAGTGAAGCAACTTGACCATTCAATAAAAATACATTAAATTTAACAAGGAAATTTATGATGTTTTTCATCAATACCAAAGGAAAAATACCCAAACAATCTTCTTAGAAAAATATATGAATTGAATTATAAGAAAATAATTTATTGTAATTAATAACTAGTTTAAAGTAAATATAGTTTATACTTAAAATGTAATAAAAGACCATAGTGCATGGTGGGTTTTAGAGGAGGGGCATAGAAAACATATTCTTTGGAGGGTCTGTTCTTCATCATTCACTTTGCCAATTTTTCAATCATTCTTAGGTACATCATTGTCTAGCACACAAATCTACACTCAAAGTTATAGGCTAGAAATATACCTTTAGGGCAAAATAAAAACTAAATAACCATGATAATACTTCAGAACCCACGTGAGTAACTATCTGAAGATGCTGTGTTCTCATCTCTTTCACTTGTCTTGTGTACACAGAGGAAAATATTTTGGGTGCATCCTTCACAGTGTGCAATTTAAATTTGTTCCACATGTTGTACTCCGTCTAAAAACTTGTTTTGAATGAATTGATAAGCATGTCTTTGTCTGAAATCATAACGTTAAAATACCACTTTTTTTTTTTTAAGATTTTATTTATTTGACAGACAGAGATCTCAAGTAGGCAGAGAGGCAGGCAGAGAGAGAGAGAGGGGAAAGCAGGCTCCTTGTCAAGCAAAGTACCCAATGCGGAACTTGATCCCAGGACTTGGGATCATGACCTGAGCCGAAGGCAGAGGTTTTAACCCATTGAGCCACCCAGGTGCCCCCAGATACCACTTCTTAAGAGCATGTTTATCCAGTGTGCTTCATGGTGAAAATTGTGCTATTCTGGGGGGAAAAGGTCCTTGTTTGAAAAGTAGTATAACTTTCCAAGATATGTCAAAAAGTCACTAACTAGGTGCGCTTGGGTGGCTGTCAGTCAAGCATCTGACTCTTGATCTCAGCTTGGGTTTTGTTCTTAGGGTTGTGACTTTGGGCCCCATATTGAACTCCATACTCAATGTGGAGCCTACTTGTAAAAAAAAAAAAAAAAGGCACTAGTTAAGCACTCATAAGGTGAGGTATAGCAGCATGGTAGCATCAATCAAGGAATGAGTCAATGACAAAACACTATTTCCATAACAGTCTTATTAGAAGATCATATAAAGCAATGGTCAAATTGGTCATTTGCTTCTGATGGAGAAGTTGTTTTGATTGTAACAGTTAAAATCTCTTCTGAAATGTTTAAGTTGCTGCAGACGCTATGTATCCCCAGGTATCTGAGGAATTTTTCACTTAGAATATAGTCCTCATTCTGGTTTTCAACAATTTTACAGCAGAAATTAGAGGAACACAAACATGAACACCTATACCCCCCGAATATGTCGGGGTAACAAAGTGAAGAAACAGTCTTGAAAAGCAAAAGACCCAGGTAATCTAACACTACAACATCCTGGCCACTTGAAAGTGAATGAGAAAGTCACCAGTGTCCCCACTCCCACTTATTTTATGTACTTCTTTCAAGAATCCCATTTTTTTTTGGACTCATCTTTCTTTATCCCTCCTTCTTTTCTGCTCACTATAGCTGTTTTCTTTCTAGGATTAATCAAAGTCACTGAACCCTGTTTATCCTACCCAATTTCTGACATCATAAATACTTTATCCTTAAGTTACTTAAGTATCCTTCATGTTTAACATATATCTCCCCCTCCCTTTCTTCCCCTCAGGCCCTTATCATATCTCCTTATGTCACTGAATTCCACTTATCCTACCCAGTTTCTGACATCATAAATCCTATATCCTTAAGTTAGTTAAGTATCCTTTATGTTTAAAAATATATCCCCCTCCCTCTCTTTCCCTCAGGGACTTATCATGTCCCAGAAAATCTGGGATTGTGATGTGTCTATATTTGTTTCTGTATGTGTGTTTTTATCTCTAGATACCACTTTATATTATATTTATATTATATTTTTATGTGATTACACAAACTTGAGCTTACAAATAATTTTTGACTTCCAGCAAAAATTTTTTTGCAAATCCAAACTAAGGGTATGTTGGCATCAAGAAGCACAATTTTGGAATTTTTTTTAATGTGTTGTCAGTTGCCATGTAAGAGGATAAAAAGTTAGGTATTGGCTGCTTCTTACTATTTCTCTTCACTTCTTGCCATCTTTCTTACCCTCCAAAACGGTTAAGGTTACAAAACAAATTAGAATGGAAATAAGTCCAAGGATTTAAGATTTCCCTGAAGAAAGGTGTTATGCAGTTAGAAAGTTTTAGTCCTAATCCAGGTGGTCATCCAAGCAGAAATAAAGTAATTATTTAAAAGTATTAGTAAATCCTATTACTAATTTCATACAGGAAAAAAATAAGAAGAAAGACAAGTTGACTAAAGACTTGCCTTAGTGGGAGCTCTTATGTTTTGTTGATAGTGACAGACTACAAGATTTAGTAACTAAGACAAGCATATATAAGAATTTTAAAGGAAAAATATTATTTAAAATTATTATTTAAAATATTATTTAAAACTCACATGAAGTTAATGGAAAACTCCACCAACCAAATAGCCTCTAATGTGGGTTGTCTTAATCAAATGTCAATGACAACAAGGTTTAAGGAAACTTCTGTCCCTCTTTCAGAGAATTCTCTTCCACAAACAGAAAACCTTCTGAACAAAGGGTGAAATACTTATTTTTTCTCATGGTTCTTATGAAACACTGCTGTTTCTACTCTAAATTATCTTTCTGGGAATAAATATCAATTTTCAGTAGCCTTAAACTAATATTTAAACTCATCTTCCAAATTTGACTTGTCTACTTGGTATAGCGGAACAAAGCCATGTATTTATTTATATGCTGCCATTTTAGTCATTTTTAAGTGTATGATGTAGCAGTGTTAGTTACATTCACAGTATTACACAACTATCACCATTGTCTATTTCCAAAACCTTTTCATCACCCCAAATAAAGATTATATAATCAGGTTATAACTCCCCTGTGTCCTGTCCTTCTACATCCTGGTAAACCCTAGACCACTTTCTGTATATGAATTTGCTTATTCTCAATATTTCATGTTAAGTGGAGTCATATAATAGTTGTCCTTCTCCATCTGCTTTTTGTCACCAAGCATAATATTTTTAAGGTTCATCCATGCTGTAGCATATATCAGAACTTCATTCATTTTTATGGCTTAATAGTATTTCATCATAGGTATGTACTGTATTTTGTTTATCCTTTCATCTGTTAATAGGACACTTGAGTAGTTTCCACCACTCAGTTATCATGAATAATGTTCCAATGGACATTGGCATACAAATATCTGTTTGAGCCCCTGTTTTAATATTATGAGGTATATACATAGGAGCATAACTCCTGGGTCTTATAATTCTGTATCTAGCTTTTGGAGGAGGTATTAGACTTTTTCACAGAAAGCTGCACCATTTTACATTATCATCAACAATGGAGGAGAGTTTCAATTTCCCCAACACTTGTTCTTTTTCCATTTTCTTGAAGTTATGGTAGTATATCCTAGTAAGGTGGTGTGGTATCTCATTAAGATTTGTATTTCCCTAATGATTAGTGATGTTGAGTATCTGTTCATGTGTTTATTACCCATTTGTAAATATTCTTTGGAGAAATGTCTATTCAAGTCTTTGCCAATTTTTAATCATTTTTTTCTTTTCTCTTGAGTTTTGGGAATTCTTTATATACACTGGATATTAAACTCTTACCAGATAAATTATTTGTAAATATTTTCTCCCATTCTGTAGGTTATATTTTCACTTTTTTGATAATATATTTTCATGCACAATTTTTAAAATTTCAATGAAATCCAATTTACCTATTTTTTTTCCTTTTACTGTTCTCTTATTGCTTTTGGTATCAGATCTAAGAATCCATTGCCAAAATCTAAGGTCATGAAGATTTAACACTTTATTTTCTTCTAAGACTTTCATGGTTTTAGCCCTTATATTTATGTTGTTGATTCGTTTTGAATTAATTGCACATGGTATGAGTTACCTGTTTATTTTTGAAGATTATATCTTGACATAGGCAAGGTGACATGTGGATTATTATAGGAACTCCACCAAGACACAAAGTCATCTCTGCTCAGTGACTACTAATAATTGCTCTAAATTGGGAAGAGTAATAAAGGAAACAGGGAAGAAAGCAATAATTCTGACTAGTGCAGAAGACTAGTTTCAGATGAAAAAGAAGAAAAAAATATTGCAAGTTTCAGTTGGGTAAAGCTTACATTCCCTGTCTTCTATAAAACACCATTTCCCAGTACTTGATAAAATGCTTCTAGCTCAATAGAGTAGGGAGATTAATGAGATTTTAGATCACGAAGGGTCTCAGAAAAAGGAAATCTATGCTCACCTCCAGGCTAATTTCTAACAAGATTGAGATAGAATTCTATATTTTGGGGGTCTGAAATAAGAGGGATGAGTATTATGCTTGCTCCCTTTCTACTCATGATAACTACAGAATCCACTGAAAGTTTCATGCATTCTCATGCTGAAAAATAGTAGAGTAGATGACTATATAGGTTATCATATATATATACAGACATATGGGCCAGAGAACTTCAGAAATATTTGCTGAGCCTCCCTTACACAGTGCCTGGGTAACTGCTGAATTTCTTACATGAAACATTGTAAATCACTCTAAAAATATAGATTTTCTATTACAATGAATGAATTTTAAAAATCAAGCTCAAAACATATTCAATTATGTCTAATAAAATTTTATACATTCAACAGAGAGCTATTGCATTTTTGGGGAATAGAGAAGACATAGGTGAAGTTTCTTTTTGCTTTGCTTCACTTTATGGCTGAAAGTTTCTTCCCAAATTTCACCATTCTCTAATTTGGAAGATTAGCCCAATTTGAATTATTTTACAATAGCTGCCAACCAAATACCATTGAATGCACTCACTGGGGGTTAAATCATGATATTTTAAAAGAACACCAATATTTTCATGTGATGTTTTTACAAAGCCATAAAACAAAATGGTCATTTGAGACTGTTATATGCAAATAAATTCTCTAATCTTCTGTATCTCCAGTGCAATTTTACAGGCAGATGTAGGAAAGAGGGAAGAGACTGGAGAATAACAAAAATTTGGCAACAGTCAGAAGTCTCTCTCTTCACATCCCAGCTTTATAGATGTCCAGATGAAAGGATGGGACCTGATCTCTGTTCTGACTTCAAAGGGGTCCAGATGTTAAATCTTTAACAGTCTCAGGCCTTTAGCAGAAGGCTCATGAAAACTGATGAGAATCCCAGGGGAGGAAAGGTGATTTTCTCCACAGAAACACAAATCATTCTGATGGCTCCTAACAACTCCAGTATGAGGGGCAATATATTGAGATAATATAGAAAATGCTATACCATTTTTTTTAAAGATTTTATTTATTTATTTGACAGACAGAGATCACAAGTAGGCAGAGAAGCTGGAAGAGAGAGGAGGAAGCAGGATCCCTCCTGAGCAGAGAGCCCAATGCCGGGCTTGATCCCAGGACCCTGGGATCATGACCTGAGCTGAAAGCAGAGGCTTTAACCCACTGAGCCACCCAGGCGCCCCTGCTGTACCATTTTTCAAAAAGATGTATTTATTTGAGATAGAGAAAGAGACAGAGGAAGAGAAAAAGAATACTGAAACAAACTCCCCACTGAGCTGGGGAGTCGGACTCAGAGCTTGATTTCAGGACCCTGAGATCATGACCTAAGTTAGACACTTTACTAAGCCACCCATGTGCCCCCCAAAATGCTGCAACATATTGAAGAGGATAACAGAATATGGAGTTGAGCATTCACTTTGGAAGCAATTAGAGAGAAAAGTCAGAAGTGAGATCTGGCCGGCTCGTAGAAAGTAGTTATAATTTCAAATTAAAAGATTCGATGGACTGGTCTTAAATCATTATTGTCTTTTTTAAAATTATCAGTACAGAACATTATGTAACTTTATAATTAACATTATTTTTCAGCAGTCAAGAGTCAGGCAAAAAAGACGAAAGCAGTCCCCAGTGGTGGGATCTAAATTGCAAAACTTTCAAGTGCTTCCCTATTAAATAGCCATGACTGAGATAGTAGTTACACTCAGATCTGTAAGTGTGCACAGAATGTGTCCTGATCTTTCCCCTTGAAAGGAGAGGGACCCACATATTCATAAAATGCAACCCACTCAAAAGACACTTCCACCATGAGATATAACACAAGGATCTCATGGTAATGTAACAAATATGACAGGTAGTGACTATAATCAGTAACATACTAAATAAAAGTCCTTTGTAAGCAAGGAAAACACAGAGAAACACTCTGCTTGGGAAGAGGCTGCAAAGGCTTCACAGACAGTTGTAACCAATCTTAAAGGATAAGTAAGACAATAAGGGTTGAAGACTGTAGGGAGAGAAAGCAAGTGGAGTTGGGGCACACAACCTCTTTAACCAAAGGAATGGTCTGAGTAACCAAGGATGCATTTGAGAGACCATTATCCTGATAAATATAACCCACGTTAGAATAAAAAATTTATAACTGCTGAAATACTAAGTACACAGCATAAATAGTATTTTATTATAATTTTCTCCAAAATTCCTGGAACTCTCAGAGTTTTATTGTTATAAATGAGCCCAATATTCATAATTTCAGATTACATTATGTTCATCTCAAACCGCTGTAAGAATCCCCATGCTTTCAACAAATAGCATTGTTAATTTCTAAGGCACATTAGTTAGTCCATCTTTTGAGAGGCCAATACCAAGACAGGATTGAACATGCTAGAAATTTATTAGGGCTAATGCCCCTAAGGAGAAAATATGGAGGGAGCTGGGGGAAGGTAGGAGAGGTATTAGACTGTGGTGCAAGTCTGACCTCAAGAGAAGAACAGAAACAAGGAAAGACTGTCATGTAGAAGTTCACTTGTAAGGGGAGTTCCACAAGGTTGCTGGGACATCTTGAACAGAAGTCACCCATCAGAATAGTAGCACACATCCAAGGAATGGGCCTGCTATAATATTCCTGCCACACTCAGTGTCCAAGAACAATGCCTGAGAAGCATGAGCTTTGTCCAAACGGAGAAATGGATTTCAAAGCAAGGTGGCTGGGCTTTAGGTCAGTGATGCTTCCTGCCATGGGAGTTATGAGACACGGATTCTTATGGTGGTCATACCAAAGAGTCCTCTCTCCTGGGAACACCTTCCAAGGCATAGAATCAGTACAGCACATTTACCGGTGCATCATTTAGCATTACAAATATGTCTGTTCAGGGGACCTGAGTGACTCAGTCATTACGTGTCTGCCTTTGGCTCAGGTTGTGATTCCAGGGTTCTGGGATGAAGCCTTGCATGGGGCTCCCTGCTCAATGGGAAGCCTGCTTCTCCCTCTCCCACTCCCCCTGCTTATATTCCCTCTCTCCTTGTTTCTCTTTATCAAAGAAGTAAATAAAATCTTTAAAAAATAAAAAGATAAACAAGTATGTCTGGTTAAATGAGAAGGAAATTAGTTTATATATTTACTTGACAGGGAAATGAGTACTTTGCGACCTCAAAAAGATAAAGGAACTTATTACTCAGAGAATCCTTGCACCTACTGGACTCCTTTGGAAGCCATATGATGGTTTTCAGTTCGAAGAAAGCTGTCAGTTCCTCCTCAGTAAACGGTAAAGAGAGAGACAAAGATTTGCTATTGTACTAATATAGAGAAGAAGCAGCTCCATTCATTCCCTGTCCTCCTCCTCCTTCTTCTTTTTTGTTTTCTTTTTGTGCCTTGTTTTTTTCCTGAAGTGAGCTTTTCTTCTTCATGGCAAATGACTGTTCTGCTGAAGCTTTCTGTTGCTAGGGTGGGGACAGAAGGGTGGAGTAACCCTGTCTGTGATATTCCCAGCATCTTTCCATTACAGTCTAGTTCCTCACATCTGTTTCCTACAGAAAAATCTCTCCACAATATGGTATCATCTACTTCATGAGTTAGGGTGAGTAAGGGGAAAGCAAGGAGTGGCATCCTCTTATGGCATTACAAGTTGCCACGATATCCTTGTTGTGTTGATATCAAAATTCCATCCCCTCATGATATAAGTTGATATCACCATAGCCACTGAACACTTCCTGAATGTTTATTGAAGTTTATGAAAGGCAGTGCAAAGAGGACTCAGACTTTTGATCTTGAAGGGCTTACTATTTGGGGGCAAAAGCACATACATAAAAGCAATCAAGGTGGTATAGACTGTGGATATGGATTTGGTTTTATTCCATGTATAGGCTATAAATTTAGCCTATAGCAGTTTTCCAGGTGCTTAGCAGAAGACACAAGATCTTGGGTCAGAAACAAAGGACTTTGTTATTTGCAACACAGCAAGCATCAGTGGAGCTTGAGGAATCCATCTCTTTTTTAGCAAGAAGCAAGCTACTATGCTCTATGCCCAGATATTACCTCATCTCGCAGCTTCCCAGCTGCATAAACAAACATCAGAGATGGCCTGGGTAATAGGGACTTGCAGTCTTGGCTTACCCAGCAAGACATGTAGAAACTCAAATAAGACTATCTCCCATAGGCAAAAAACCAAATGATCAATATAGGTGATAACACACTGAAGTTTGGAGGTCAGAAGTAATAGGACACTCATGACCTAAGGTGGGGAATTGATACTGACACTGGATATTAAAAAAAAAAAAAAAAAGATTATTGGCTATAACAACACATTTATTACCCGATTAAGTCTATAGGCAGCAGTGGGTTTCTCACAAGGAAAAACAAAGCGAGAAGAGGAGGAGGTGGAGAAATGGGTCTTGGGGAGTTTTTATACTTAATAACAATGATGAGATTGGGTTAACTACACGGAGACATACAATGTAAAACTATCAATCTGAACAATTGTCCTCAGTGATTTGAAGGAAGGGATGCAGGAATCTGATTATTATCAAGTCAGTTGAAGTGTTATCTCCATCCAGACATTTCTACATATTTTCTATTAAATAGCTATCTTAAGCAACAATAGGGAGGAAAAATGCCAGTGTTTTAAGTTTCAGTTAGTTGCAAAAGAGTTGATGGGAGTATGGGGATTTAAAACCTTTTATGCTCCCATCAGATAAAAATCTATGACATATAAGTCATTATTATTCATCAGCATGAGGCCAAGTAAATTAACGACAGGCCAATTCCTGCTCCACACCCATGTCTGGTTGGACCAGTTCCCTCAGAGAGTTCCAGAGCCACACAAGAGGTTGTAGCCAATAGTGACCTTTTGTACCAGAAGCTCAACTGATTCTAGCAGGAAATAGGGTTTCCTCCACTTCATTCCAGAGGACACTGTACATGACCTTGAAGTATTTTGTGATCCTGTTGTGAGGCCAACAGCAATGAAGCAGCAAATTTCCCAGAATAAATGTAACTGACATCAGGCAGACACAAGGCTCACAGTCATGAAGCAGAACAGGACTCCTTGCCTCTCTAAACTGTATCAATTTATGGAAAACAGTACATTAAAAGGTAGAAATCATTGGCTAGCACTAAGACACAGTTAATTGTAGAAAAGTGGCCCAAATAAACGTATGAAAATCAATGCTTTTTTTCCCCCCCAAAAGTACTGTTTATCAACTTTCTTGTTCATAGCATACATGCTGTGTCTTTAATTATGAAAAAAATTCTCCTCTATTTGCCTCTGTCTCTGTCTTTGTGCATCTATGTATGTGTCTGCCTCTCTCAGGAATTCCAGAATCCATTTGCACATTTTATATGAAAATCTCATTTTAGGAGAAAAAAGAGTAAGTGTTTGTCTGTGTAGGAAAAACAGAACTTTGAGAAATTTCTGTGTCACTTAATTTGAAGAGCTCTTGCTTACTTCCTGAAATTGCTTTTCCCTATTCATATTTTTCTCTAATTACCCATTTCCTAGTTTACAGCTTACTCTAGCCTAAACATCCAGACAATTTTCCTTCCATGATTTGCATGTATGTATTTTAAAATTTTTATTTATTTATTTGACACAGAGAATGGAGGAGAGAGAGCACAAGCAGGGGAAGCAGCAGCTAGAGGGAGAGGGAGAAGCAGGCTCCCTGCTGAGCTGAGAGCCCAGTGTGGGGTTTGATCCCAGGACCCTGGGATCATGACCTGAGCCGAGCGCAGGGGCTTTAACCCACTGAGCCTCCCAGGCGCCCCTTTGCATGTATATTTGACAAATTGTTGTGACCACCTCTGTCATATTTGCATTTTAAGAGAGAGAAAATATCTATTTAAAAAAAAAGAAACTAGTCTATTATTGACAGTGGACTTTTTAAAAGATATCTTTTATCAGGAGAACAAATCTCCCAACTTCTAGAGCTACAAAGCATTTAACAAAACATCTAATGCTTCTGCTTATGTCTATTTCTTGTTCACTTCACCAAACAGGGGATTTCTATGCCCAAACTCGGACTGCATTATTGACTTTAGTCCTATTTATGGACAATGCTAAATATCCACTGCAAAACGTTCCAGTTCAGCAGTCAACCAGATGTTTTGTCTGATATGAAGGATCCAGATACTATTTGAGAACACATAGATGTTTGATTGAGTTTTTCATTTGTTGTCTGGCAATTTTGCATTTGGCACTAAATACACACGCTCTTTAGAAATCACAGAAGGAAATCATTCTCCAGGCATTTTCATGTAATCTTCTCTACTACAATATTGTGTACTGTTCTAAAAGAAAGTTCCACTGTCCATTGAAAATGGCCACATCATGGAAATCTGTCATAATAGAACACTTGGATACTTAGAAGGCTCTTTTGATCTTTGGGTGAGCCAGTGTCAGTAAGGAGTTCAAGTTGCTGTCCCTGTCATTCAGGATAGGCTAACTGTGGTAACCCTGAACGCTCCAAATCTCAGTGGCTTAAACAACAAAGGTGTATTTTTCACTTATGTTAAAATGTCCAACATGGTCCTGGGATGGTGTTAGGTGGGGGCAGTAGAAGGGGTTGAAGAGTCTCTGCTCAGTAGTCACTCGAAGGAACCTTATGTCAGCACATATTTCTACATTTGCCTCACAAGGATGAGCAGAGCCGGTGGGCCTCCTACTGGCATTTTGTACAATCTTAATCAGAAAGGATCCTCAGCATTGGGCAGAACTAGGCCCAGGGACACACCTAACTATCAGCAGTCAGGAAAGAACAGTTCCCCTGAGTGTGCTCCAGAAGAAGAATGGAACCAGAACTTTGTAGTATCTGTCATGTCCATTCAAGGTTCAAGGAAAAATTCACCACAACAGAATTTCCTTGAAGCTGGATTTCTTCCAAAGATAAAATCTGACATTCCTTGGTTTTCTCAGACAAAATTCCAGGTAATAATGTATTAATTCATTATTACACAAATAAGACCACTGAAAGCATGTTTTATTTACAATTCATTTTTTAAATTTTTTAGAATTTTTTTGTCTGAATCTTGATTTCGTATCCTGCAAGTTTATTAAATTTGTTAATTAATTCTTTTTATTTATTTATTTTAATATAAATTTTGTTAGTTAACATGCTGTGCAATATTGGTTTCTGGAGGAGAATTCAGTGATTCGTCACTTATATAGAACACCAAGTGCTCCTCACAATAAGTGCCCTCTTTAGTACCCATCACCCATTTATTCCATCTCCTGCCCACATCCCTCCAGCAACCCTCAGTTTGTTTTCTGTCCTTATGAGTCATTTATGGCTTGTTTTCCTCTCTCCATTTTTTCTTTCTTTCTTTTTTTTTTTTTTAAAGATTTTATTTATTTATTTGAGAGAGAGAGAGACAAACAGAGATAGTGAGAGAGAGCATGAGAGGGGAGAAAAGGGAGAAGCAGACTCCTGCCAATCAGGGAGCCTAATGCAGAGCTCAATCCTAGGATCCTGGGATCATGATCTGAGCCAAAGGCAAATGCTTAACTGACTGATCCACCCAGGTGTCCCTGTCTATTTTTTCTTTTCCCCCTTCCCATGTATTCATCTGTTTTCTTTCTTAAATTCCACAAGTGAGTGAGATCATGTGGTATTTGTCTTCTTCTGACTGACATATTCCACTTAGTGTAATACACTCTAGCTCCATCCACATCATTACAAATGGCAAGATTTCATTCTTTTTGATGGCTGAGTAATATTCCATCATATATATATATATATATATATATATATATATGCTGCATCTCCTTTTATTGACTTGTCCATCAGTAGATGGACATTTGGTTTCTTTCCACAAATTGGCTATTTTTTTAAATTAGTAAACATATTTTATTGAACTTGGTAATTTTAAAATGTCAAATCTTTGCACACAAATTACCACTACGCTTTCTAAGGTTGTGGAGGTCAGGACTGGAAGATTGTCACTTATCGCCTTGTGTCACACAGCACAGAGATCCCGAGTCTTGGCCCTGCCCTGCCCCTTCTGACCATGACTCAGGGTTGTGCTGTTGTTCTAGGGACCACGGCCAAGGGGGTGGTGTCTTCAAGGAGCTCAGGTGCTCACGTGGAGACTGACCCCGCCAGAGTGAAGATGGATCCAAAATCATGCCCAGACTCCTTAGAACACGCCTGTCATGCGGCTCAGACGTGAGTTTTTTCCTGGTTTTGTTTGGTTCAGGGCAAAGCTGTTGAAGTTCCTAGTCCCTCGGGGGCTCAGAAGTTTGGCAAAGATCAAAGCAGAAACCTCTTGAAGTAACACATTCAGGAGCAGCCAGCGAATCTGGGGGCCCCAGGCAGCAAGCAGGGTGGGAGGGACGCGGACTTAGTGACCCCGGGTGTTGTGAGGGCGTTCGGAAAGTCAGAGCTAAAGGGAACATTTTTAAGAGCTCTGGGCTATGGCTCTGTTAATCCATGGTTTTTCCTGCCCTCTCCTTGATATTCTTACATTTCCACGTGCCAGTCGATGAGCCAACTGAACGAGGCAACCAGAGAAAAAGGCCCCCAAGCCCTCTGGAAAAGGCAAATGTCAGCTACTTTACACCAACAAACTAGCTGCTTCTTTATCAAAATTTGAGAACCTGGAAGCCTTTTTTTTTTTAAACCTACAATCCCAATCTCCAGACCCACTCAATGTCTTGTGTTTTAGGCTCGGAAATGACCAACTGAGGGACTGGGCTTCCTTAGGGAGCATCTGCCCGTCTTTCTGGATATTGTTGATAATGCACATTGGGGTGCATGTACCCCTTTGAATTTGTACTTACAACTTTAATGTTTGTTCTCTCAAGGACCTTCACCTTACCCCATCAAAACCAAAAAGAAGCAACCAAAAGAGAAAGAATATATGTTAAAACTTTAGTTCCTCATTGAAGCATGCAAAGGCTCTAAATGCAAATTCAAACAATGGAAAAACAAGTCTACTTGTCTCCTGGCAAAAAACATTATTCTTTCTTTCTTTGTTTTTTAAATATTTAATTTATCCATTTGACACAGAGAGAAAGAAAGTACAAGCAGGGGCAGCAGCAAACAGAGGGAAAAGCAGGCTTCCACTCAGCAGGGAGTCTGATGTGGGGCTTAATCCCAGGACCCCGAGATCATGACCTGAGCCAAAGGTAGCTGCTTAACTGTCTGAGCCACCCAGGCGCTCCAAAACATTACTCTTCAATGAGAACATCTTCTGTGCTTCAAAATCTCAATGTGGTATATAATCAACTTTCCTATGCATGGGCAAACATGCATTTGTTTTATAAAATAGGGATTGTATTCTATACTTTTATGTCCCACTTTAAATTTTTAAAGATTTGATTTGAGAGAGCGAGTGGGCGAGAGAGATAGCAAGAGCACAAGAGCAGGGAGAGAGAAGCAGACTTCCTGATGAGCGGGAAGCCCAACTCGGGGCTTGATCCCAGGACACCAGGATCATGACCTGAGCCAAAGACAGATGCTTAACTGACTGAGTCACCCTGGTACCAGTTGTGTCCCATTTTTAAATATCCAGTGTACTGTAATCATTTTACATTATTTGAAACAATTTCCGTGGTTTCATAGATGAAGTCGAACATAATTTATTTCACCATTTAGGTTGACATTTAGATTGCAGCATTAGTTTGGGCATTTAGGTCACTTGCCATATAAATTCATGTTTATCTATGTGCTGATTTGATGAATGTTTATTTCCCTCCTCAGACTTTGATCTCTTGTGTTTGTTTTTGGTTACCATCATATTCTCATTTGAAATGTAAAATGAATGTCTGTCAAATGAATAAGTGAACCTGTTCTTCAGTTCTTGGCTCAAATCAGCCTCATCCACAAAACATTTCTCATCCCCACCTCAGGTAGACATGGACTCTCCCTTTCCTAAAAATTCCCTGTAGTTCTTTTTTTTTTTTTTTAATACGTTTTGTGCAGGAAAAAGAGGAAAAAATACTATTTCTTGAGCTTTATTACATGTCAGGCACTCTATTAGAAATATTTGAGAGGAAAGTCCATGTCAAAAGGGTTGCACCTTGTTCTAGAGCACATGCAGAAAGAAAGCATACCCACCTTGTTCTAGAGCACATGCAGAAAGAAAGCATACCACAAAATTTTCAGCCAAGGACCCTTCCAAGACTGTTCAGTGACCTCATCAACAGTTCTACTTTTGAAAAAGCTCAAAAGTCTCAAGCTAAATGATATCTCTGTGCCCTCCACCTGGGACTATCTGAGAGGACAGAAGCCTGGCACACACCAGAGCTCAGGGGGTCGACTGCAGTGTCTGAACCCTGTATGGGGAATGTGAGCCAGCATCTCAGGAGTGGATGCACTCAAGTGACATCTATATTACTCTACCAAAGAGGGGCTCTGATTATCAAAGAAGGGATAATGCAAAGGAGATAGCCCTAAATGATGTCATTAGCCTATTCTGGAGAAAAGGGAAAACGTAGTATTCTGATTCTGTCTTGCCTTGTTAACATATTGTACTTATTCTTAGAAATACATGCCCTATATAAAAAAATTAATCCCATCCCCTCAAATTACAAGCCAGAAATACATGTGTAAATTATCACGCTCTTAAGTGCAGAGTCTCTACGTTCTTCCCCTGTAAATGACACAATTAAAACTAATGAATATTTCAGATCTTTTACTTCACATCTGGGAGACACCAAAAACTGCAATGCTTCAACACTAAGTTACTTAAAAGTAATGCAAGACATTTCTTTACACAATAAATGATGAGTAGCTCTATTTTTTTGTGTCTTAATACACATATCTCCGCAACCAAGGAAGTATCTAATTAATCTTTACTACCAATTCCAGGACAATATTACTTCAATTCTCAAGGATAGTTCAATATATATGAGAGATTTTAGGGGATAAGGGAGGAAGGGTTGGTAGTTGAAGGTTTCAACATTCATCCAGATTTCGTTTTCAAGACAATGTAAATTTCATTTTTTAATTATTTTGTTATGTTGATTACCATACAGTACATCTTTCCTTTTTTGTTTGTTTGTTTTAAAAGATTTTATTTATTTGAGAGACAGAGATCACAAGTAGGCAGAGAGGCAGGCAAAGAGAGAGGAGGAAGCAGGCTCCCTGCTGAGCAGAGAGCCTGATGTGGGGCTCCAACCCAGGACCCTGGGATCATGACCTGAGCCAAAGGCAGAGGTTTAACCGACTGAGCCACCCAGGCACCCCCATCATTTGTTTTTGATGTAGTGTTCAACAATTCATCATTTGCATATAACGCCCAGTGTCCATGAAATATGTGCCCGCCTTAATACCCATCACCAGGCTAACCCATCCCCCCACCTCTTCCCCTCCAAAACCCGCAGTTTGTTTCCTGGAGTCCATAGTTTCTCATGGTTTTTCTCCCCCTCTGATTTCCCTTCATTTTTCCTTTCCTTCTCCTAATGTCCTCCATGCTATTCCTTAGGTTCCACAAATAAGTGAAACCATATGATAATTTACTTTCTCTGCTTGACTTATTTCACTTAGCATAGTCTCCTCCAGTCCCATACATGTTGATGCAAAAGTTGGGTCTTCATCCTTTCTGATGGCTGAGTAAAATTCCATTGTATATATGGACCACATCTTCTTTATCCATTCTTCTGTTGAAGGGCATCTCAGCTCTTTCCACAGTTTGGTTATTGTGGACATTGCTGCTATGAACATTGAGGTGCACATGGCCCTTCTTTTCACTACATCTATATCTTTGGGATAAATAACCATTGGTGCAATTACTGGGCCATAGGGTAATATTTTCAGGAACCTCCACACTGTTTTCCAAGGTGGCTTTAACAACTTGCATTCCCACCAGCAGTGTAAGGGGTTCCCCATTCTCCACATCCTTGCCAACATTTATTGTTTCTTCTTTTGTTAATTTTTGCCATTCTAACTGCTGTAAGGTGGTATCTTAATGCGGTTTTGATTTGAATTTCCCAGATCTCTGCCAATAACATTTTTTCATGTGTCTGTTAGCTATCCATATGTCTTCTTTGGAGAAGTGTCTGTTCATGTCTTCTGCTCATTTTCTAACTTGATTATTTGTTTTTTGGGTGTTGAGTCTGAGAAGTTCTTTATAGAACTTGGATATCAGTCCTTTGTAGTGTCATTTGTAAATATATTCTCTCATTCCACAGGTTGCATTTTGTTTTGCTGACTGTTTCCTTTGCTGTGCAGAAGCAAAGAAGACCCAAAAGTTCATTTTCACTTTTGTTTCCCTTGCCTTTGGAGATGTGTCGAATAAAGATGCTGTGGCCTATGTCAAAGAGATTACTGCTTATGTTCTCCTGTAGGGTTTTTATGGATTCCTATCTCACATTGAGGTCTTTCATCCATTTTGTGTATGGTATAAGAGAACGGTCAAATTTCATTTTTCCATATTTAGCTGTCCAATTTTCCTAGCACCATTTATTGAAGAGACTTTTTCCAATTACATATATTTTCCTGCTTTATCAAAGATTATTTGATCATAGAGTTGATTGTCCATATCTGGGCTCTCTATTTTGTTCCATTGGACTACGTGTCTGTTTTTGTGCCAGTAGCATGTTGTCTTGGTGATCGTAGCCTTGTAATATAGTTTGAAATTGGGCAACGTGATGCCCCCAGCTTTGTTTTTCTGTTTCAACATTTCCATGGTGATTTGGGTCTTTTCTGGTTCCATACAAATCTTAGAATTGTTTGATCCAGCACTTGGAAAAATGCCAGTATTTTAATCAGGATGGTGTTGAAAGTATAGATTCTTCTGCACAGCATAGATATTCTAATAATGTTTATTCTTCTGATCCATGAACACAGAATATTTTTCCATCTTTTTGTGGCTTATTCAATTTTTTTCATTAGTGTACTGTAGTTCCTAGAGTATAGATCATTTACCTCTTTGATTAGGTTTATTCCAAGGAATCTTATGGGTTTTGGTGCTATTATAAATGGTATCAATTCTCGATTCTCTCTCTTTATTTTTTTATATAAACATATAATGTATTTTTATCCCCAGGGGTACAGGTCTGTGAATCGCCAGGTTTACACACTTCACAGTACACACCATAGCACATACCTTCCCCAAAGTCCATTACCCTCCCCACCTCTCCCAGCCCCCCTGCCCCCAGCAACCCTCAGTTTGTTTTGTAAGATTAAGAGTCACTGATGGTTTGTCTCCCTCCCAATCCCATCTTGTTTCATTTCTTCTTTTCCTACCCCCCAAACCCCTCACATTGCATCTCCACTTCCTCATATCAGGGAGGTCATATGATAGTTGTCTTTCTCTGATTTATTAATTTCGCTAAGCATAATACCTTTTAGTTCCTTCCACATCGTTGCAAATGGCAAGATTTCATTTCTTTTGATGGCTGCATGATATATACCTCCTCTTCTTTATCCACTCATCTGTTGATGGACATCTAGGTTCTTGCCATAGTTTGGCTATTGTGGACATTGTTGCTATAAACATGTGGGTGCCCATGCCCCTTCAGACCACTATGTTTGTATCCTTAGGGTAAATACCCAGTAGTGCAATTGCTGGGACATAGGGTAGCTCTATTTTCAACTTTTTGAGGAACCTCCATGCTGTATTCCAGAGTGGTTGCATGAGCTTGCATTCCCACCAGCAGTGTAGGAGTGTTCCCTTTCTCTGCATCCTCGCCAACATCTGTCTTTTCCTGACTTGTTAATTTTAGCCATTCTGACTGGTATGAGGTGGTATCTCATTGTGGTTTTGATTTGGATTTTCCTGATGCTGAGTGTTGTGGAGCACTTTTTCATGTCTGTTGGCCATCTGGATGTCTTATTTACAGAAATATCCACTCATGTCCTCTGTCCATTTCTTGATTGGATTATTTGTTCTTTGGGTGTTGAATTTGTTAAGCTCTTTATAGATTTTGGATACTAGCCCTTTATCTGATATGTCATTTGCAAATATCTTCTCCCATTCTGTCAGTTGTCCTTTGGTTTTGTTAACTGTTTCCTTTGCTGTGCAAATTTTTTGATCTTCAAGAAGATGTGGTATATATACACAATGGAATACTATGCAGCCATCAAAAGAAATGAAATCTTGCCATTTGTGACAACATGGATGGAACTAGAACGTATCATGCTTAGCGAAATAAGTCAAGCAGAGAAAGACAACTATCATATGATCTCCCTGATATGAGGAAGTGGTGATGCAACATGGGGGCTTAAGTGGGTAGGGGAAGAATAAATGAAACAAGATGGGATTGAGAGCGAGACAAACCATAAGTGACTCTTAATCTCACAAAACAAACTGAGGGTTGCTGGGGGGAGGGGTTTTGGGAGAAGGGGGTGGGATTATGGACATTGGGGAGGGTATATGCTTTGGTGAGTGCTGTGAAGTGTGTAAGCCTGGTGATTCACAGACCTGTAGCCCTGGGGATAAAAATATATGTTTATAAAAAATAAAAAATTTAAAAAAAAAGTTTTTGATCTTGGTGAAGTCCCAATAGATCATTTTTGCCCTTGCTTCCCTTGCCTTTGGCGATGTTCCCAGGAAAAAGTTGCTGCGGCTGAGGTCGAAGAGGTTGGGGCCTATGTTCTCTTCAAGGATTTTGATGGATTCCTTTCTCACATTGAGGTCCTTCATCCATTTTGAGTCTATTTTCATGTGTGGTGTAAGGAAATGGTCCAATTTCATTTTTCTGCATGTGGCTGTCCAATTTTCCCAACACCAATTGTTGAAGAGGCTGTCTTTTTTCCATTGGACATTCTCTCCTGCTTTGTCGAAGATTAGTTGACCATAGAGTTGAGGGTCTATTTCTGGGCTCTCTCTTCTGTTCCATTGATTTATGTGTCCGTTTTTGTGCCAGTACCATACTGTCTTGATGATGACAGGTTTGTAATAGAGCTTAAAGTCCAGAATTGTTATGCCACCAACTTTGGCTTTCTTTTTCAATATCCCTTTGGCTATTCGAGGTCTTTTCTGGTTCCATATAAATTTTAGGATTATTTGTTCCATTTCTTTGAAAAAGATGGATGGTACTTTGATAGGAATTGCATTAAATGTGTAGATTGCTTTAGGTAGCATAGACATTTTCACAATATTTATTCTTCCAATCCAGGAGCATGGAACATTTTTCCATTTCTTTGTGTCTTCCTCAATTTCTTTCATGAGTACTTTATAGTTTTCTGAGTATAGATTCTGTGCCTCTTTGGTTAGGTTTATTCCTAGGTATCTCATCATTTTGGGTGCAACTGTAAATGGGATTGACTCCCTAATTTCTCTTTCTTCTGTTTTTTTTGTTCGTGTAGAGAAATGCAACTGATTTCTGTGCATTGATTTTATATCCTGACACTTTACTGAATTCCTGTAAAAGTCTAGCAGTTTTGGGGGTGGATCCTTTTGGGTTTTCCACATATAGCATCATATCATCTGCAAAGAGTCATCATTTGACTTCTTCTTTGCTGATTTGGATGCCTTTAATTTCCTTTTGTTGTCTGATTGCTGAGGCTAGGACTTCTAGTACTATGTTGAATAGCAGTGGTGATAATGGACATCCCTGCCATGTTCCTGACCTTAGCAGAAAAGCTCTCAGTTTTTCTCTATTGAGAATGATATTTGCGGTGGGTTTTTTATAGATGGCTTTGATGGTATTGAGGTATGTTCCCTCTATCTCTACACTTTGAAGCGTTTTGATCAGGAAGGGATGCTGTACTTTGTCAAATGCTTTTTCAGCATCTATTGAGAGTATCATATGTTTCTTTTTCTTTCTTTTATTAATGTGTTGTATCACATTGATTGATTTGTGGATGTTGAACCAACCTTGCAGCCCTGGAATAAATCCCACTTGGTCGTGGTGAATAATCCTTTTAATGTAATGTTAGATCCTATTGGCTAGTATTTTGGTGAGAATTTTCGCATCTGTGTTCTTCAAGGATATTGGTCTCTAATTCTCTTTTTCGATGGGAGCCTTGTCTGGTTTTGGGATCAAGGTGATGCTGACTTCATAAAACAAGTTTTGAAGTTTTCCTTCCATTTCTACTTTTTGGAACAGTGTCAGGAGAATAGGCATTAATTCTTCTTTAAATTTTTGGTAGAATTCCCCTGGGGAGCCATTTGGCCCTGGCCTTTTGTTTGTTTGGAGAATTTTGATGACTGTTTCAATCTCCATACTTGTTATAGGTCTGTTCAGGTTTTCTATTTCTTCCTGTTTTAGTTGTGGTAGTTTATATGTCTCTAGGAATGCATCCATTTCTTCCAGATTGTCAAATTTGTTGGCATACAGTTGTTCATAATATGTTCTTATAATTGTTTCATATTTCTTTGGTATTGGTTGTGATCTCTCCTCTTTCATTCATGATTTTATTTATTTGGGTCCTTTCTCTTTTCTTTTTGATAAGTTTGGCCAGGGTTTATCAATCTTATTAATTCTTTCAAAGAACCACCTCCTAGTTTCACTGATTGTTCTATTTTTTTGTTGCTGTTGTTTGTTGTTTTGTTTTTTGTTTGTTTGTTTGTTTGTTTCTATTTCATTGATTTCTGCTCTGATCTTTACGATTTCTCTTCTCCTGCTGGGTTTAGGTTTTCTTTGTTCTTTTTTCTAGCTCCTTTAGGTGTAGGGTTAGGTTGTGTATTTGAGACCTTTTTTGTTTCTTGTATACTATATATTTTCCTCTGAGGACTGCCTTTGCTATGTCCCACAGATTTTGAACTGTTGTGTTTGTTTATCATTTGTTTCCATGAAGTTTTTCAATTCTTCTTTAATTTCTTTTTGACCCATTCATTCTTTAGGAGGATGCTGTTTAGTCTCCATGTATTTGGGTTCTTTCCAAATTTCCTCTTGCAATTGAGTTCTAGCTTCAGAGCATTGTGGTCTGAAAATATGTAGGGAATGATCCCAATCTTTTGATATCAGTTGAGACCTGATTTATGACCGAGGATGTGATCTATTCTGGAGAATGTTCGATGTGCACTAGAGAAGAATGTGTATTCTGTTGCTTTGAGTTGAAATGTTCTGAATATATCTGTGATGTCCATCTGGTCCAGTGTCTCATTTAAGGCCTTTATTTCCTTGTTGATCTTTTGCTTGGATGATCTGTCCATTTCAGTGAGGGGAGTATTAAATTCCCCTACAATTATTGTATTATTGTCAATGTGTTTCTTTGATTTTGTTATTAATTGGTTTATATAGTTGGTTGCTTCCACGTTGGGGGCATAGATATTTAAAATTGTTAGATCTTCTTGTTGGACAGACCCTTTGAGTATGAGATACTGTCCTTTCTCATCTCTTATTATAGTCTTTGGCTTAAAATCTAATTGATCTGATATAAGGATTGCCACTCCTGCTTTCTTCTGATGTCCATTAGCATGGGAAATTCTTTTCCACCCCCTCACTTTAAATCTGGAGGTGTCTTCGGGCTTAAAATGCATTTCTTGAAGGCAACATATAGATGGGTTTTGTTTTTTTATCCATTCTGATACCCTGTGTCTTTTGACAGGGGCATTTAGCCCATTAACATTTAGGGTAACTATTGAGAGATATGAATTTAGTGCCATTTTATGGCCTGTAAGGTGAGTGTTACTGTATATTGTCTCTGTTCCTTTCTGATCTACTACTTTTCGGGTCTCTCTTTGCATAGAGGTCCCCTTTCAATATTTCCTGTAGAGCTGGTTTGGTATTTGCAAATTCTTTTTCACTTTTTGTTTATCCTGGAAGCTTTTTATCTCTCCTTCTATTTTCAATGATAGCCTAGCTGGATATAGTATTCTTGGCTGCATGTTTTTCTCATTTAGTGGTCTGAATATATCAGGCCAGTTCTTTCTGGCCTGCCAGGTCTCTGTGGATAAGTCTGCTGCCAAACTAGTATTTTTGCCATTGTATGTTAAACACTTCTTTTCCCGGACTGCTTTCAGGATTTTCTCTTTGTCGCTATGACTTGTAAATTTTACTCATAGGTGATGGGGTGTGGACCTATTCTTATTGATTTTGAGGGTGGTTCTCTGCACTCCATGGATTTTGATGCTTGTTCCCTTTGCCATATTAGGGAAATTCTCTACAGTAATTCTCTCCAATATACCTTCTACTCCCCCTCTCTTTCTTCTTCTTCTGGAATCCCAATTATTCTAATGTTTCATCTTATGGTGTCACTTATCTCTTGAATTCTCCCCTCGTAATCCAGTATTTGTTTGTCTCTCTCTGTTGCCCAGCTTCTTTATTCTCTATCATTTGGTCTTCTATATCACTAATTCTTTTTTCTGCCTCATTTATCCTAACAGTAAGAGCCTCCATTTTTTATTGCACCTCATTAATAGCTTTTTAAATTTCAACTTGGTTAGATTTTAGTTCTTTTATTTCTCCAGAAAGGGCTTTTATCTTTCCAGAGAGGGTTTCTCTAGTATCTTCCACTCCTTTTTCGAGCCCGGCTAGAACCTTGAGAATTGTCATTCTGAACTCTAGATCTGATATATTACCAATGTCTGTATTGATTAGGTCCCTAGCTTTTGTTATTGCCTCTTGTTCTTTTTTATTGGGGTGAATTTTTCTGCCTTGTCATTTTGTCCAGATAAGAATATATGAAGGAGTAAATAAAATACTAAAAGTGTGGCAAAGACCCTAGGAAAATGTGCTTTAACCAAGTCAGAGGAGACCCCAAATCATGGGGTGTAGAGGAACGGGATAAAAAGAAGTTCAGGAAAAACATTTTAAAAAAAAAGAAAGCAAATTTTAAAAATATAAAAAGAAAAAAATATATATATATATATTAGACAGGTGACTAGAAGAGGGTAAACCACTTAATTTTGGGAGTATTTTGGTCTCTTAGAAGAAACTACCTCCCAAAATTTTAAAGAATGAAAAACATATATAAGGGTAAACACAATGAAGGGATGGAACATGGCTATAAAGATGAAAAAAATTTTTTTTAATTTCTACAAAAGGAGTTTATAATGTACGTTAGTTGGAAGAATAAGGAAAAAGGAAGTGGAGAGATTTTGCTCGGGCTGGAGACTAGAACAAGCCTGGAGCTAGATTTAGGGTATATTTTGATCTATTAGAAGAACTTGTACCCCAAACTTTTTAGAAGGAAAAAACCCATGTGTATACAAAAAATAAAATTTTCACAAAAAATAAAGTTAGATAGAATGAAGGATAAAATATGACTATAATAACAAAGGTTCAAAAAAAGATTATTTTTTTAATGAAAAGATATTTTTAAGATAAACTAGTTTAAAAATGTTAAAAGAAGAAAGGATAAAAGTTCAAAAAAATTTAGAAGAAAAAAAATTAAAAAAATGAATTAACTGCAAGACTAAACAATCATGGGGATAAAGCCATGAATTCCATGCTTTGCTTTCCCCTCCTCTGGATTTCCACTGTTCTCCTTGGCAAGTGAACTTGGTCTTGGCTGAATTTCTTGCTGATCTTCTGGGGGAGGGGCCTGTTGTAGTGATTCTCAAGTGTCTTTGCCCAAGTTGGAATTGCACTGCCCTTACCAGGGGCCGGGCTAAGTAATCTGCTAGGGTTCACCTTCGAGAGCTTTTGTTCCCTGAATGCTTTCCATAGAGTTACAGAGGATGGGAATGAAAATGGTGGCCTCCCAGTCTCCAGCGCAGAGGAGCCAAGAGTTTGGGGCCCCACTCCTCAGTGCACCCTCAGAGAAAGGTGCTCAATTATTCCCATCTCCCTGGCCTCTGGTTGCACTCCGAGCTCACCCAGCCTAACAGTTCAAGGTAACCCCAAGCTGAGAGCTCGCTCCTCAGCTCTGACTCTGTAGCTGGCTTCCCCGCTCTAATACCTGCAAGCTCTGCAGCTTGGAAACATGCAGACACCCCCGATCCTTCTGTGACCCCGTGGCACCTGGGGCCATGTTGACCCCATGAGGGCTTCACCCCGGTTTAGCCTCTGGAGCAATGTCCCTCCATGGAACAGTCTTTTAAAAGTCCTGATTTTGTGCTCCGTTGCTCTGCCTCTTTCCGGGAGCTGGCCCCTGCTCCCCGTGGTCTACCTTACTGTCACTTTGGATTCACTTCTCCGCTGTCCTACCTTTCAGAAAGTTGTCAAATTTCTTTTCTAGAATTGTTGCTCTTCTTCTCTTCAGTCTCCTGTTGGATTTGTACGTGTTTGCAATGGATTGATAAGCTATCTAACTGATCTCCTGCTCTCTGATGTAGTCTTAGCCTGCTACTTCTCTGCCATCTTGACTCTTCCTCTTGATAATAGTTTCTATTTCTTTGGTGTTAGTCATGATCTCTCCCCTTTCATTCATAATTTTATTAATTTGGGTCCTTTCTCTTTTCTTTTGGATATAAGTCTGACCAGTAGTTTATTGAACTTATTAATTCTTTCAAAGAACCAGTTTCTAGTTTCATTGATGTGTTCTGCTGTGTTTCTGGTTTCTAATTCACTGATTTCTGCTCTAATCTTAATTATTTCCCTTCTCATGCATGGGTTAGGTTTAATGTACAGAGTTGAAATTATTGACCACAACCTGAACAACATGCACCTGTTTTATAAGGACTTTATGGTTGTAGGCCTCTTCTTCTGGGACTGGAACTAGGAAATCCATTACTCAGGCAACCCTGTTTGGACAGAGTTGAACAGGCTCAGTGAATACTGGCTTGGAAGGGCTTTTTTTCTCTGCCAGTTTTCCCTGGCAAATTTCTGCATGTTTCCAAGAGTCAGAGCAGAAGTGACCATATCCAAACTTCTGTCTCAAAACAGAGAAATTGCATTCTATTCTCCAGTGAGCTCTCCAGGCCACACTGTTTCTGTTTTTGTCTGTGCTGCTAGAAGGGGCAACATCCTGGGTTGTGCACCCCATATCACAACTCCCAGTTCTCACTTCCAAGTCCAGACAAGTCTCTGCCCTTTGTGCTTCTAAAACTGCCAGCCACCCCCTGTTTGCACGTGTGCCCCCACAGTTCCAGGTTTCAGTCTGGGGGCTGCCCTAAAGTCCTTTCCCCACCACTAGCTAATGGGTCTTTGTGCCTGGTCCCCGGAGGGGAGGCTTTCGTGCTCCAGAGGTGCTGGATCCTGGAGGCTCCTTCTCCCTTCCATTTATCTTCCAATATTTGCGCTCATAATCATGGCTCCCTGCTTTATACCTCAAAACCAACCACCAGAGGTATTCTGTTTATAGAGATCTGGATATATCTTCTTACATCTCCGGCTGATTCTATGGGTGTTCAGAGTGGGCTGGCAGATATCCAGCTCAATTCAGGGGACAGGTTGAGTTAGGGTCCCCTACTCTGTGATCTTTGTCTCCTCTCCCACAATGGAACTTTCAAAAGTTAAGCATTTATATGATAAATTTCTATATGAATGAAAAATGATGCTAACGGTATAAGCTAGACATAGCTGACATCTAGCACAAATGTTGTGAAGTAGACATAACATGATTAATATAAAATTTTGCTCTCTATACATTTTCCTGTGTGAATGTTCTCACTCTATCACTGCTGCACTGTCCTAAACTCATGTCCCACAAGGCACAGAGTTCATGTTCAATCATGAGAGAAAGGCAAACACAAGAACTACTCCCCTCAATATATCCCAAGTGCCTCCATCTCTACCATTTCCTCCTCTTATATGTAGATCCTCTGCATCCTAATAGATGCACAATAAAGTCTGCCTCTACAAGAAATAGAAGAACACAAACTGAGTGCACTATCCTCTGTGACCTGTAAAGATCTTTTTAAAGATAGGATTTTACACATATATAAACATAATAAAAATATGAATAGCCTATTGAAATTAACACTTGGGAGTATCTTGGGAGATACTGACATCAGGAGAGTAAATGGAGCAATTATTTTATGCAAGTGATATAAAACTAAAGGCTCTGTGGAATCAGAACAAATTTATTATTTTTTCCCCTTTGATGTCCAAAAGTAGGTCAGATGCTCTCTAAGTGACCAGCCCTTGCCAATTACCCCGATGTCTCCAATATAGATGAGTGCTAACTCTTACATAGCTTTCATTTAGAATTTTAGCTACCTTCTTTTGACTCTGAAAACTGGACTTTTGGGGGGGCACAATTTTCTCAAGTGTCTAGGGACCAAAATAGATCAAATTATTTCCCAATCAACCTTTCCTATCCTTACCCAGAATTCCTACTTTCTCTCAACTAATAGGTTAGCTATAAAAACAAGTGTTAACTCTAATATCCATGTGAGTCACTGTACCGCCTAAAGAGGTCAGAAAAATACAAAGAAGTGAGAGAAGACAAGAGGAAATGTTTCTTGGCCATAGCAGAAAGCTGGCACTTTGGAGAGCTGAAGGACCTAATATATAGCACACAGCAGAGGAGCAGTGAGTTAAGTCAAAAGCCAGTTATCTATGGTTTCACTTATTTGTAGAGCATAACAAATAGCATGGAGGACATGGGGAGATGGAGAGGAGAAGGGATTTGAGGGAAATTTGAAGGGGAGGTGAACCATGAGAGACTATAGACTTTGAAAAACAATCTGAGGGTTTTGAAGGGATGGGGGAGGTGGGAGGTTGGGGGAACCAGGTGGTGGGTATTGGAGAGGACACGGATTGCATAGAGCACTCAGTGTGGTGCAAAAAACACTGAATACTGAAAATAAATTAAAATAAATAAATATATATATACTTAAAAAATAAAAAAGCCAGTTATCTAGACAACTTTCACTCTGCATTTTGGGGTCTTCCCATAATTACTGTATCTATAGCTGCCTCCCTCCACCCTGTTTCTAGCTTGAATGATCTCAGAGAGTCAGCTTGTCTTCAGGACAAATGGGATCTATTAGACTTGTTAGGTCTAGCACATATAGCATCCATGTGCTGGCATGTCATTTCACAGTGTGTATTGTGAGAACAAGTTTCTCAAGATGCTCAGGTGAAAAATTATCCAAACTTTCTGGAATACTGTACACTTTGTCCCTTCTTAAGATTCACAATGAATATTTACATTTTCCCAACTGGTTTGACCTTGGGACCTATTTATTAAGTGGTTTTTATTACTATACCAAACATCTTATATTCTACAGAACATCTTCTTGAAAGAGTTTAGTTTATGCATTTGAAATCTTCTTATTAATGTCTATGTTTTAGGTAACCCCACAAAGTGGTGAGGTAGACTTTCTGAATTTATAAGCTCCAATAGCTTAGAATTTATTTCTTCTGCTCTACCTTTCTGAATGAAAGGAGTGCTGTTTTTACCATATACACAGTGTTCACTGCTGAAATATACCCCTGAAATGTATACTCTGTTGTCTTTCTCAGTGCCAGCACTCTGAAGGTCTGCCTTACCCTCTTTCCTTAGCCAGCTAACTTCCACTCATCTTTGAAGACCATTCAGTCATCACTTGTTTTGGGTCCTGTAGGATGTCTCACCTACTCTACTTCCCACCAGCCCTAAACTCTCTCCTCCCCCAGGATGGATCAAGTGTCCCTCATCCACACTTATCTCCACCATTCAGCAAATAAAGGTAAATAGATACTTCTTTATTACTTGCTTGGTGCTTAGAAGTTGAAGGTAATTCAACAAATGCTTGGGAATAAATCTCCAACTAATATATTTGCTCTTGAAGGACAAGTAGTATTTTACTCATATTTCTTATTCTAACACCATGCAAGAAGATGGTAGCTATCCAATAAATATATTACTTACAAAAATACTTTTTGTGTATATATTCTATACATATCCAGCTCCTCAAATCTGCACAAGAGTCAAAATATTAACTTTCTGGATAAATTAATTTATATATTAATAGAAAAGAATTGGGATAGGGAAAGGTGAATCTTCCAGTATAATAAGTGAATTTGAGAAAATATGAAATGTTCATCCTCCTGACATTATTCCACTTTTGATAATTAGTTCAACAGAAATTTTTGTTATGAAGTAGGAGAGGAGGAAGGAGACCATTTTTCTAGCCACTGTCCTCTGCTTTAGATATGGATTAGGCTTCTGCTAAAGCTATAATACCAAGAAGGTCAACCTGTGTGCCAAAGGGACTCTAAAGCTAAACAGTGTGGAGTTCTATATGCTGTAAGCATTTCCAGCACTCTGGACAGCTGCATTTTTCTTCCACATTTTCAAAGTAGAATTTGTACTGTGTCTGGCCTGTGCAGAGGACAACCTAGGGGACTGCAGGCAAATTAATTCACAAAGAACACTAAAAATTGCTACACAAGGCAATTTGATTGTTTCATCTCTCATGTGACTTTGAAATGTCCATTTGAGAGACACAATAATAATTAACCTTAAAACAGAACTCTAGAGGCCTCCAGATCTGAGTTGAGGAAAACCATATAGCACTGAGGTTGAGAGAGCAATTACACAGAATAAGCTCAGTCACTCCCCAGCTGTGTGATTTGCAAAAAGGTCCTCAGTTTCCCTAAACATTTATTTCCCAGTCTGAAAAATGGTCATTTGTGGCTAAAATTAATTGGAATGGTATAGAAGTATTCAAACACTTATTTCTGTAGAACCATCTCCCCTCTCCCATAATTCGAGCAGTAGAGGATGGAGGTGTGCAAATTGTTGCCTTCTCTCCATGGAGCTCAAATTAAGGTATCCAGCAACTCATGGAATTCAAAAGCATTGTATCTAAAAGAACTGCTAAACTTAAGTTTAAAGAATTGACAGGAGCCTATTGGGATACAAAACACCAGCCATTCCTAGCTGCAAGTCAGTCATTTACCACAAGCTGGGTGAAACTTCAGACAATGGACTATTTTTCCCAAGGTACTTCTCCCTTCACCTATTCTTCCTTTCTCTTCCATGTTTATGGGAGAGGGGAGATGGTTCTATAGAAATAAATGCAATAAAAGTATTTAATAGGGAAGCATTTGCTATCTTATTTTCTGAGTTGCTTTTAAGTTTTGAATTAGTTCTCATTTGAATTTGTCTTACAGAACACTGGCCATCACTTTCTTGAGCTGCTTTTATAACAATAGTATTAACATCAACAAATTACAATTTACTATTTGCCTAAAGACTTTTATACCATTCTAATTATGTTTCCTCTAAACCTACAAGCTTTCTATCATAATTGGATGTATTTTTTCAAATTTTTTTCTGCATCTATTAAATTGATCATATGATTTGTGTTCTTTCTCTTATTGATGTGATGTATCATGTTGTTTGATTTGCAAGTACTGAAAAATTTGAATTCACTTATGAATTCACTTATGAATCCCTTCTGAACTTTTGTTTGTTGGAAGTTTTTAAATTACTTATTCTTTCATTGCTGGAAATTGATCTATTCCAATTTTCTATCTCTTCCTGATTCAGTTTAAGGAGGTTGTATGTTTCTAGAAATTTACCCACTTCTTCTAGGTTGTCCAATGTCTAGGCATGTAATTTTTCATAATATTCTCTTATAATCCTTTGTATTTCTGTTGTGTTGGTTGTTATTTCTTCTCTTTCATTCTGATTTTCACTCTCTCTCTTTCTCATCTCTCTGTGTCTCTGTCTCTCCCTCTCCCTCTTTCTTTCTTTCTTTTTTCTTTCTTTTTTTTTTTTTTTTGGTGATGAATCTGGCTAAAGTTTTATCAATTTTGTTGAACTTTTCAAAGAACCAGCTCCTGGTTTCATTTATCCCTGCTATTGTTTTGTTTGTTTGTTTTCAGTTTCTATTTTGTTGATTTCTGTTCTAATCTTGACAGTTTCCTTTCTTCTACTTGTTTACAATTTTGTTCTTCTTTTTCTAGATTGTAAAATTAGGTTGTTTATTTGAGATTTTTCTTGCTTCTTGAAGTATGCTTGTATTGCTATAAACTTCCTTCTCAGAACATCTTTTGCTGCATCCTAAAGATTTTGGACCACTGTGTTTTTATTTTCTTTGTCTCCATGGAATTTTTTATTTCCTCTTTGATTTCTTGGTTGATTCATTCATTGTTTCATAGCATGTTATTTAACCTTGATAGGTCTGTGCTTTTTCTAGATTTTTTTCTTATGGTTGATTTCTAGTTTCATAGCATTATGGTCAGGAAATATGCATGGTATGACAGATATTTTTGAATTTGTTGAGACTTATTTTGTGGGCTAATATGTGATATATTCTGGAGAATATTCTATGTGCACTTGAAAAGAATGTGTATTCTGCTGTTTTAGCATGAAATGTTCTGAGTGTATCTGTTAAATCCACCGGTCCAATGTGGGATTCAGTTACCTGTTTCCATGTTGAATTTCTGTTTGGATGGCCTCTCCAGTGATGTAAGTGGGGTGTTAAATCCCTCTACTGTAATCGTTTTATTATTGATTACTACCTTTATGTTTGTTATTAATCATATTATGCATTTGTTTATTCTTGTGTTGAGTGCATAAATATTTTTATTTGCTATACCTTCTTTTTTTTTAAGATTTTATTTATTTGACAGTGAGAGATCACAAGTAGGCAGAGAGGCAGGCAGAGAGAGAGGAAGGGAAGGAAGCAGGCTCCCTGTCGAGCAGAGAGCCTGATGCGGGACTCAATCCCAGGACCCTGAGATCATGACCTGAGCCGAAGGCAGCAGCTTAACCCACTGAGCCACCCAGGAGCCCTGCTATACCTTCTTATTGGGTTTTCATCTATATTATCAAGTAGTGCCCTATTTTGTCTTTTATTATCATCTTTGTTTTATTTTTTAATTTTTTAAAAAGATTTTATTTATTAATTTGACAGACAGAGATCACAAGTAGGTAGAGAGGCAGGCAGAAAGAGAGGAGGAAGCAGGCTCCCTGCCGAGCAGAGAGCTCCATGCGGGGCTCGGTCCCAGGACTCTGGGATCATGACCTGAGCTGAAGGCAGAGGCTTTAACCCACTGAGCCAACCAGGCGCCCCATCATCTTTGTTTTAAAGTCTGTTTCATTCAATGTAAGATTCTCTACTGTTGCTTTCTTTCCACACTTATTTGCATGATGAATATTTGTCCATCCTTTACTTTCAATAGGTGTGTATCTTTAGGCATATGAAATGAGTCTCTTGTAGGCAGCATGTAAGTGTTTTTTTCTTTGTTATCCATTCCATCATTCTATGTCTTTTGATTGATGCATTTAGTTTATTTACATTCAAAATAATTATTTGCAGGTATGTAATTACTGCCATTTTGTTGCTTGTTTTATGGTTGGTTTTATAGATCTTTGTTCCTTTCTTCCTTGTTCTCTTCTCTCACAATAATTTGCCTCTCTTTAGTGATTTACTTGGATTTTTCTCTTCTTACTTTTTGTATATCTATTACTGTTCTTTGATTTTGCATTACCAAGAGGTTGGTATATAACATCTTCATATAGCAGTCTATATTAAGTTGATGTTTGCATAAGTTTGAACTCATTTTTGCCTCATCTTCCTGTCATGTTTTAAGTATTTAATGCCATACTTTACATCCTTTTTGTGTGTGTGTGTGAGTCCTTTGATTAATTTTTACAAATATGCTTACTTTTACTGCTTTTGTGCTTCCTGCTTTTCTTAACTTATGACCTTTCCTTCCCACTAGAAGAGTCGGCTTCAACATTTCTTGTTGGATTGTTTCAGTGTCATAAATTCATTCAATTTTTATCTGGGAAATTCTTTATTTCTCCTTTTATTCTGAATGAAAGCTTTGCTGGATACACTATTTTAAGTTGCAAGGTGGCTTTTTTTTTTTTTTTCTTCAGCATTTTGAATATATCATGCCACTCATTTCTGGCTTGCAAATTTTCTGCTGAAAAATCAGGCTTACAGGGGCACCTGGGTGGGTAATTCATTAAGCATCTGCCTTCAGCTAAGGTCATGATCCCCATGTCCTGGGATGGAATCCTGCATTGGTTTCCGTGCTCAGCAGGGAGCCCGCATCTCTCTCTCTCTCTCTCTCCTCCCCACTCCTACTCCCTCTCACTATATGTATCTCTCTCAAATAAATAAATAAATTCTTTAAAAATAATCAGGCTGACAACATAACAGGGTTTCCATTGTATGGGACTGTTTCCTCTCGTTGCTTTAAAAAATTCTCTTTACTACCACCTTTTAGCAGTTTTAATTACTGTGTGTCTTGGTGTGGACCTCTTTTGGTTGATTTTATTGAGCCATCTCTGTGCCTTCTCAGTCTGGATTTCTATTTCCTTCCCCATATTCAGGAAGTTTTCAGCTATTATTTCCTCAAATAAATCTTCTGCTCCTTTTTCTCTTTCTTCTCCTTCTGGGATCTCTATAATGTCAACGTCATTATGCTTCATGGTGTCACTGGATTCCCTAATTCTATTTTCACTTTGCCTAATTTCTTTTTTTTTTTTCTTCACCTGCTCAGTTTGCTTATTTTCCTCACTCTGTCCTGAGGCCATTAATTCATTCTTCTGCTTCCTGTAGTCTGGTATTTATCCTGTCTAATGTACTTTGAACTCCATTTATTGTACTCTTCATCTCTGATTGGTTCTTCTTTATCTGTTTGGTGAGGGTCTCACTGATGTCCTCCACTCTTTTCTCAAACCCAGTATCTTCATGATCAATACTTTAAATTCTCTATCAGGCATATTACTCATCCCTATTTCATTTAGCTCTCTTGCTGTGATTTTGTCCTCTTCTTGGTATTTTTAGCTTTCTTGCTGTTATTTTGTCCTCTTCTTGGTATTTTTTCTGTCTCCTCATTTTGTCTAAATCTCTTTGTATGTTTCTAGGTATTAAGAAAGTTAGCTATGGGAGGAGTCAAGATGGCAGAGAAGTAGCAGACTGAGACTACTTCAGCTAGCAGGAGATCAGCTAGATAGCTTATCTAAAGATTGCAAACACCTGAAAATCCATCGGGAGATCAAAGAGAAGAAGAACAGCAATTCTGGAAACAGAAAAACAACCACTTTCTGAAAGGTAGGGCTGGCAGAGAAGTGAATCCAAAGCCACGGGAAGATAGACCCCGGGGGGAGGAGCCGGCTCCCGGCAAGCAGCGGAGCAACAGAGCACAAAATCAGGACTTTTAAAAGTCTGTTCTGCTGAGGGACATCGCTCCAGAGGCTAAACCGGGGCGAAGCCCACCCGGTGTCAGCGTGGCCTTAGGTCCCGCAGGGTCACAGAAGGATCGGGTGTATCTGAGTGTCACAGAGCTTGCGGGTATTGGAACGGGAAAACAGCTACAGAGACAGAGCTGACAATAAGCTCACAGCTCGGGGTTACCTTGAACCGGTTGCAGGCTCAGTGAGCTCAGAGTGCGGTGGGAGGTCAGGCAGATAGGAGTAACTGGACACTGTTTGCTGAGGACACACTGAGGAGTGGGGCACCGGGTTCTAGGCTACTCTGGGCCGGTGACTAGGAGGCCAACAATTGTATTCCTGTCCTCCGGAACTCTACGGAAAGCACTCAGGGAACAAAAGCCCCTGAAAGCAAACCCCAGCGGATTACTCAGCCCCTGGTAAGGGCGGTGCAATTCTGCATGGGGCAAAGACACTTGAGAATCACTACACCAGGCCCCTCCCCCAGAAGATCAACAAGAAATCAAGCCATGACCAAGTTCACCTACCAAGGAGTGCAGTTTCAATACCAAGGAGAGCAGCAGAATTCCAGAGGAGAAGAAAGCAAAGCACGGAACTCATGGCTTTCTCCCTGTAATTTCTTTAGTCTTGCAGTTAATTTAAATTTTTTTTCAATTTTTTTGTCTTCTTCTGCTAAAATTTTTTTTAACTTTTACCCTTTTCTTTTTTAACGTTTTTAAATTAGTTTATCTAATATATATATTTTTCTTTTTTATATTTTTCTTTATTCGTTTTCCTTTTTAAAATTCTTTTCTTTTCTTTTCTTTTTTTTTTTTTTTTACATTTTTTTCTTACGTTCTTTTTGAACCTCTTTTTATCCCTTTCTTCCCCCTCATGATTTGGGATCTCTTTTGATTTAGTTAAAGCATATTTTCCTGGGGTTGTTGCCACCCTTTTAGTATTTTACTTGCTCCTTCATATACTTCTATCTGGACAAAATGACAAGACGGAAGAATTCACCACAAAAAATAAAACATGAGGCAGTACCGAAGGCTAGGGACCTAATCAATACAGACATTGGTAATATGTCAGATCTAGATTTCAGAATGGCAATTCTCAAGGTTCTAGCCGGGCTCGAAAAAGGCATGGAAGATATTAGAGAAAACCTCTCGGGAGATATAAAAGCCCTTTCTGGAGAAATAAAAGAACTAAAATCTAACCAAGTTGAAATCAAAAAAGCTATTAATGAGGTGCAATCAAAATTGGAGGCTCTCACTGCTAGGATAAATGAGGCAGAAGAAAGAATTAGTGATATAGAAGACCAAATGACAGAGAATAAAGAAGCTGAGCAAAAGAGGGACAAACAGCTACTGGACCATGAGGGGAGAATTCGAGAGATAAGTGACACCATAAGACGAAACAACATTAGAATAATTGGGATTCCAGAAGAAGAAGAAAGAGAGAGGGGAGCAGAAGGTATACTGGAGAGAATTATTGGGGAGAATTTCCCCAATATGGCAAAGGGAATGAGCATCAAAATTCAGGTGGTTCAGAGAACGCCCCTCAAATCAATAAGAATAGGCCCATACCCCGTCACCTAATAGTAAAATTCACAAGTCTCAGTGACAAAGAGAAAATCCTGAAAGCAGCCCAGGAAAAGAAGTCTGTAACATACAATAGTAAAAATATTAGATTGGCAGCTGACCTATCCACAGAGACCTGGCAGGCCAGAAAGAGTTGGCATGATATTTTCAGAGCACTAAATGAGAAAAACATGCAGCCAAGAATACTATATCCAGCTAGGATATCATTGAAAATAGAAGGAGAGATTAAAAGCTTCCAGGACAAACAAAAACTGAAAGAATTTGCAAACACCAAACCAGTTCTACAGGAAATATTGAAAGGGGTCCTCTAAGCAAAGAGAGAG